>NC_059199.1:19270088-19582588 GCF_020615455.1 Coregonus clupeaformis | reverse complement strand
TGAGCCATAACCAATCAGAGCTGCAGTAGGCCTACAGTGCATTCGGAAAGTATTCAGACCCCTTCACTTTTTCAACATTTTGTTACGTTACAGCCTTATTCTAAAATGGATTAAATCAATAATCAATTTTTCCTCATCAATCTACTCACAATACCCCATAATGACAAAGTAAAAACAGGTTTTTAGAAATGTTTGCAAATGTTTTAAATATCTAAAACAGAAATACCTTATTTACATAAGTATTCAGACCCTTTGCTATGAGACTAGAAATGGAGCTCAGGTGCATCCTGTTTCCATTGATAATACTTTATGTTTCTACAACTTGATTGGAGTCCACCTGTGGTAAATGCAATTGATTGGACATGATTTGGAAAGGCACACACTTGTCTATATAAGGTCCCACAGGCTGGTCATGGCTCACATAAACACCATTATCCCAGAAACCCTAGACCCACTCTAATTTGCATACCGCCCCAACAGATCCACAGAAGATGCAATCTCTATTCCACTCCACACTGCCCTTTCCGACCTAGACAAAAGGAACACCAACAGTTGAAGTCGGAAGTTTACATACACTTAGGTTGGAGTCATAAAAACTAGTCTTTCAACCACTCCACAAATGTCTTGTTAACAAACTATAGTTTTGGCAAGTCAGTTAGGACATCTACTTTGTGCATGACACAAGTAATTTTTCCAACAATTCTTTACAGACAGATTATTTCACTTATAATTCACTGTATCACAATTCCAGTGGGTCAGGAGTTTACATACACTAAGTTGACTGTGCCTTTAAACAGCTTGGAAAATTCCAGAAAATTATGTCATGGCTTTAGAAGCTTCTGATAGGCCAATTGACATAATTTGAGTCAATTGGAGGTGTACCTGTGGATGTATTTCAAGGCCTACCTTCAAACTCAGTGCCTCTTTGCTTGACATCATGGGAAAATCAAAAGAAATCAGCCAAAACCTCAGAAAAACATTTGTAGACCTCCACAAGTCTGGTTCATCCTTGGGAGCAATTTCGAAACAACTGAAGGTACCACATTCATCTGTACAAACAATAGTACGCAAGTATAAACACCATGGGACCACGCAGCCATCAAACCGCTCAGGAAAGAGACGTTCTGTCTCCTAGAGATGAACGTACTTTGGTGCGAAAAGTGCAAATCAATCCCAGAACAACAGCAAAGGACCTTGTGAAGATGCTGGACGAAACAGGTACAAAAGTATCTATATCCACAGTAAAACGAGTCCTATATCGACATAACCTGAAAGGCCGCTCAGCAAGGAAGAAGCCACTGCTCCAAAACCACCATTAAAAAGCCAGACTACGGTTTGCAACTGTACATGGGGACAAAGATCGTACTTTTTGGAGAAATGTCCTCTGGTCTGATGAAACAAAAATATAACTGTTTGGCCATAATGACCATCATTATGTTTGGAGGAAAAAGGGGATAATTGCACCATCCCAACATCATGCAGTGGGGGTGCTTTGCTGCAGGAGGGACTGGTGCACTTCACAAAATAGATGGCATCATGAGGTAGGAAAATTATGTGGATATATTGAAGCAACATCTCAAGACATTAGTCAGGAAGTTAAAGCTTGGTCGCAAATGGGTCTTCCAAATGGACAATAACCCCAAGCATACTTCCAAAGTTGTGGCAAAATGGCTTAAGGACAACAAAGTCAAGGTATTGGAGTGGCCATCACAAAGCCCTGACCTCAATCCTATAGAAAAGTTGTGGGCAGAACTGAAAAAGCGTGTGTGAGCAAGGAGGCCTACAAACCTGACTCAGTTACACCAGCTCTGTCAGGAGGAATGGGCCAAAATTCACCCAATTTATTGTGGGAAGCTTGTGGAAGGCTACCCGAAACGTTTGACCCAAGTTAAACAATTTAAAGGCAATGCTACAAAATACTAATTGAGTGTATGTAAACTTCTGACCCACTGGGAATGTGATGAAAGAAATTAAAGCTGAAAAAAATCATTCTCTCTACTATTATTCTGACATTTCACATTCTTAAAATAAAGTGGTGATCCTAATTGACATAAGACAGGGAATTTTTACTAGGATTAAATGTCAGGAATTGTGAAAAACTGAGTTTAAATGTATTTGGCTAAGGTGTATGTAAACTTCCGACTTCAATTGTACGTGAGAATGCTATTCATTGACTACAGCTCAGCGTTCAACACCATAGTGCCCTCAAAGTTCATCACTAAGCTAAGGACCTTGGGACTAAACACCTCCCTCTGCAACTGGATCCTGGACTTCCTGACGGGCCGCCCCCAGGTGGTAAAGTTAGGTAAAAACACATCTGCCACGCTGATCCTCAACACGGGGCCCCCTCAGTGGTGCGTGCTCAGTCCCCTCCTGTACTCCCTGTTCACCCATGACTGCATGGCCAGGCACGACTCAAACACCATCATTAAGTTTGCAGACGACACAACAGGGACTTGGCTCCGTGCTACGCTGTTTGTTGCTGCTTGGCTACCTGCCAAATTTGACGGTTTTTAATTTTTTTAAACCGTTTAATCTATCTTTATTTAACACATTTTACCAACGTCTTAGTGATTTTTATATTTTTTTACTCGCTCAACTTTTTTCATTCAACTTTTTCACCCTGGACGCTTTATCTGGACATGGTTCTACAGGACCTCCTACCAGCCGAAGCTAAGTAGTAACATTAACACTATGCCATCTAATTGCAGTCGCTGTACTCATAATATACAGGAGAACTATCGCCTTATGGTGAGGATAGCTGTGCTGCAATTGTTAGGCAAGGGCAATGTAAGTGTTGGAAAGGATGAAACAGCATCTGTGTCACCAGTAAGTACATATAGTAGTATAAATCCCCTCGCACAGTCCCCGCAGCCGGACAATTTTCTCAAGGCTTCTGGAAAGAAATGCTATAGGCATGCTCAACTGGTGTCGCTCATTAAGACGACAGAACCTTTCAACCGGTTCTCCCCATTAAGCATTGAGTCGAAGTCAGAGGCCAAGCCTTCTCAGGTCTCTCCTCCACCCGTTACGGGGTCTGAGCCACCGAAGCCTCCCAACATTAGCTCGGACAAATTGAAAACCCTAGTCATTGGCGACTCCATTACCCGCAATATTAGACTTCAAAATAATCATCCAGTGATCATACACTGTTTACCAGGGGGCAAAGCTACCGACGTAAAGGATAATCTGAGGATGGTGCTGGCTAAGGCAAAAACTGGCGAGTGTAGAGAATATAGGGATATTGTTATCCATGTCGGCACCAACGATGTTAGGATGAAACAGTCAGAGGTCACCAAGAGCAACATAGCTTCAGCGTGTAAATTAGCTAGAAAGATGTGTCGGCATCGAGTAATTGTCTCTGACCCCCTTCCAGTTAGGGCGAGTGATGAGCTCTACAGCAGTCTCACAACTCAATTGCTGGTTGAAAACTGTTTTCTGCCCCTCCCAAAATATAGAATTTATAGATAATTGGCCCTCTTTCTGGGACTCACCCACAAACAGGACCAAGTCTGGCCTGCTGAGGAGTGACGGACTACATCCTAGCTGGAGGGGTGCTCTCATCTTATCTACCAACATAGACAGGGCTCTAACTCCTCTAGCTCCACAATGAGACAGGGTGCAGGCCAGGCAGCAGGCTTTTAGCCAGCCTGCCAGCTTAGTGGAGTCTACCACTAGTACAGTCAGTGTAGTCAGCTCAGCTATCCCCATTGAGACCGTGTCTGTGCCTCGATCTAAGTTGAGCAAAACTAAACATGGAGGTGTTTGCCTTAGCAATCTCACTGGAATTAAGACCTCCTCCATTCCTGTCATTATTGAAAGAGGTTGTGATATCTCACATTTCAAAATAGGGCTACTTAATGTTAGATCCCTCACTTCCAAGGCAGTTATGGTCAATGAACTAATCACTGATCCTAATCTTCATGTGATTGGCCTGACTGAAACATGGCTTAAGTCTGATGAATTTACTGTGTTAAATGAGGCCTCTCCTCCTGGTTACACTAGTGACCCTATCCTCCGCGCATCCCGCAAAGGCGGAGGTGTTGCTAACATTTACGATAGCAAAAAATGACTGCGTTTTCGTCTTTTGAGCTTCTAGTTATGAAATCTATGCAGCCTATTCAATCACTTTTTATAGCTACTGTTTACAGGCCTCCTGGGCCATATACAGAGTTCCTCACTGAGTTCCCTGAATTCCTATCGGACCTTGTAGTCATGGCAGATAATATTCAGATTTCTGGTGACTTTAATATTAACATGGAAAAGTCCACAGACCCACTCCAAAAGGCTTTCGGAGCCATCATCGACTCAGTGGGTTTTGTCCAGCATGTCTCCAGACCTACTCATTGCCAGAGTCATACCCTGGATCTAGTATTGTCCCGTGGAATAAATATTGTGGATCTAAATGTTTTTCCTCATAACCCTGGACTATCGAACCACCATCTTATTACGTTTGCAATCGCAACAAATAATCTGCTCAGACCCCAACCAAGGATCATCAAAAGCCGTGCTATGAATTCTCGGACAACCCAAAGATTCCTAGAGGCCCTTCCAGACTCCCTCCACTTACTCAAGGATGTCGGAGTACAAAAATCAGTTAACGACCTAACTGAGGATCTAAATGTAATCTTGCGTAATACCCTAGATGCAGTCGCACCCCTAAAAACATAAAAACATTTGTCACAAGAAACTAGCTCCCTGGTATACAGAAAATACCTGAGCCCTGAAGCAAGCCTCCAGAAAATTGGAACGGAAATGGCGCTCCACCAAACTGGAAGTCTTCCTACTAGCTTGGAAAGAAAATACAGAGCAATATCGAAGAGACCTCACTGCTGCTCGATCATCCTATTTTTCCAACATAATTGAGGAGAATAAGAACAATCCAAAATGTATATTTGATACTGTTGCAAAGCTAACTAAAAGCAGCATTCCCCAATAGAGGATGCCTTTCACTTCAGCAGTGATGAATTCATGAACTTCTTCGACGAAAAGATCATGATCATTAGAAAGCAAATTACGGACTCCTCTTTGAATCTGCATATTTCTCCAAAGCTCAGCTGTCCCGAGTCTGCACAAAACTGCCAGGACCTAGGATCAATGGAGACACTCAAGTTTTTTTTATCCTATATCTCTTGACACATTCATGAAAATAGTAATTGCCTCTAAACCTTCAAGCTGCATACTGGACCCTACTCCAACTAAACTACTGAAAGAGCTACTTCCTGTGCTTGGCCCTCCTATGTTGAACATAATAAATGGCTCCCTATCCACTGGATGTGTACCAAACTCACTAAAAGTGTCAGTAATAAAGCCTCTCTTGAAAAAGCCAAACCTTGACCCAGATAATGTAAAAAAAACTATCGGCCTATATCGAATCTCCCATTCCTCTCACATTTTTTTGAAAAAGCTGTTGTGCAGCAACTCACTGCCTTCCTGAAGACAAAAAATTTATACGAAATGCTTCAGTCTGGTTTTAGACCCCATCATAGCACTGAGATCGCACTCGTGAAGGTGGTAAAGGACCTTTTAATGGCGTCAGACCAAGGCTCTGCATCTGTACTCGTGCTCCTAGACCTTAGTGCTGCTTTTGACACCATCGATCACCACATTCTCTTGGAGAGATTAGAAACCCTAATTGGTCTACACGGACAAGTTCTTGCCTGGTTTAGATCTTATCTGTTGGAAAGATATCAATTCGTCTCTGTGGATGGTTTGTCCTCTGACAAATCAATTGTACGTTTCGGGGGTTCCTCAAGGTTCCGTTTTAGGACCACTATTGTTTTCACTATATATTTTAACTCTTGGTGATGTCATTCGGAAACACAATGTTAACTTTCATTGCTATGCAGACGACACACAGCTCTACATTTGGATGAAACATGGTGAAGCCCCAAAATGGCCTACCCTGGAAGCATGTGTTTCACACATAAGGAAGTGGATGGTGGCAAATGTTTTACTTTTAAACTCGGACAAAACAGAGATGCTAGTTCTAGGTCCCAAGAAACAAAGAAAAACTTTTTGTCCAAAAGTGATGCAGAAAAGCTCATCCATGCTTTTGTCACTTCTAGATTAGACTACTGCAATGCTCTACTCTCCGGCTACCCGGAAAAAGCACTAAATAAACTAGAATCTTGACTATAACTTTAACTAAAAAATGTGATCATATTACTCCAGTGCTGGCTTCCTGTTAAAGGTAGGGCTGATTTCAAGGTTTTACTGCTAACCTACAAAGCATTACATGGGCTTGCTCCTACCTATCTCTCCGATTTGGTCCTGCCGTACATACCTACACGTACGCTACGGTCACAAGACGCAGACCTCCTTATTGTCCCAAGAATTTCTAAGCAAACAGCTGGAGGCAGGGCCTTCTCCTATAGAGCTACATTTTTATGGAATGGTCTGCCTATCCATGTGAGAGAACCTTTAAGTCTTTACTGAAGACTCATCTCTTCAGTAGGTCCTATGATTGAGTGTAGTCTGGCCCAGGTGAACGGAAAGGCACTGGAGCAACAAACCGCCCTTGCTGTCTCTGCCTGGTCGGTTCCTGTCTCTCCATTGGGATTCTCTGCCTCTGACCCTATTACGGGGGCTGAGTCACTGGCTTACTGGTGCTTTCCATGCCATCCCTAGGAGGGGTGCATCACTTGAATGGGTTGAGTCACTGACGTGATCTTCCTGTCTGGTTTGTCACTCCCTCGGGCTCGTGCAGTGGAGGAAATCTTCGTGGGCTATACTCAGCCTTGTCTCAGGGTAGTAGGTTGGTGGTCTGTTGATATCCCTCTAGTGGTGTGGGGGCTGTGCTTTGGCAAAGTGGGTGGGGTTATATCCTGCCTGGTTGGCCCTGTCTGGGGGTATCGTCGGACAGGGCCACAGTGTTTCCCGAACCCCCCGTCTCAGCCTCCAATATCTATACTGCAATAGTCTATGTGCCAGGGGGCTAGGGTCAGTCTGTTATATCTGGTGTTATTCTCCTGTCTTATCCGGTGTCCTGTGTGAATGTAAGTATGATCCCTCTAATTCTCTCGCTCTCCCTCTCTCCCTCCCATCCCGGAGGACCTGAGCCCTATGACCATGCCTCAGGACTACCTGGCCTGATGACTCCTTGCTGTCCCCAGTCCACCTGGTCATGCTGCTGCTCCAGTTTCCACTATTTTGCCTGCGGCTATGGAACCCCAACCTGTTCACTGGACGTGCTACCTTGTCCCAGACCTGCTGTTTTCAACTCTCTCTCTCTACCGCACATGCTATTTCAACCTCTAAATGCCCGGCTATAAAAAATCAAGTGACATTTACTCCTGATGTACTGACCTGTTGCAACCTCTACAACCACTGTGATTATTATTTGACCCTGCTGGTCATCTACGAACGTTTGAACATCTTGTAGAAAAATCTGGCCTTAATGGCCATGTACTGTTATAATCTCCACCCGGCACAGCCAAAAGGGGACTGGCCACCCCTCAGAGCCTGGTTCCTCTCTAGGTTTCTTCCTAGGTTTCTGCCTTTTAGGGAGTTTTTCCTAGCCACCGTGCTTCTACATCTGCATTGCTTGCTGTTTTGGGGTTTTAGGCTGGGTTTCTGTATAGCACTTTGTGACATCTGCTGATGTAAAAAGGGCTTTATAAATAACATTTGATTGATTGATTGGTAGGCCTGATAGCGGACAACGATGAGACAGCCTTAGGGAGGAGGTCAGAGACCTGGCCGTGTGGTGCCAGGATAACAACCTCTCCCTCAACGTGATCAAGACAAAGGAGATGATTGTGGACTACAGGAAAAAGAGGACAGAGCATGCCCCCATTCTCATCGATGGGGCTGTAGAAGAGCAGGTTGAGAGTTTCAAGTTCCTTGGTGTCCACATCACCAACAAACTATCATGGTCCAAACACCAAGACAGTGAAGAAGGCACGACAAAGCCTAATCCCACTCAGGAAACTGAAAAGATTTGGCATGTGTCCTCAGATACTCAAAATGTTCTACAGCTGCACCATCGAGAGCATCCTGACTGGTTGCATCACTGCCTGGTATGGCAACTGCTCGGCCTCCGACCGCAAGGCACTACAGAGGGTAGTACGTACGGCCCAGTACATCACTGGGGCCAAGCTTCCTGCCATCCAGGACCTCTATACCAGGCAGTGTCAGAGGAAGGTCCTAAAAAGTGTCAAAGACTCCAGCCACCCTAGTCATAGACTGTTCTCTCTGCCACCGCACGGCAAGCGGTACCGGAGCACCAAGTCTAGGTCCAAAAGGCTTCTTAACAGCTTCTACCCCCAAACCATAAGACCCATGAACATGCAATCAAATGGCTACCCGGACTATTTGCATTTTCCTTTATGGTAGAGTGGCCAGACGGAAGCCACTCCTCAGTAAAAGGCACATGACAACCCCTTTGGAGTTTGCCAAAAGCCACCTAAAGGACTCTCAGACCATGAAAAACAAGATTCTCTGGTCTGATGAGATTGAACGCTTTGGCCTGAATGCGAAGTGTCACGTCTGGAGGAAACCAGGCACCGCTCATCACCTGGCCAATACCATCCCTATGGTGAAGCACTGTGGTGGCAGCATCATGCTGTGGGAATGTTTTTCAGCGGCAGGGAAGGGGACAATAGTCAGGCTTGAGGGAAAGATTAATTGAGCAAAGTACAAAGAGATCCTTGATGAAAACCTTCTCCAGAATGCTCAGGACCTCAGACTGGGGTGAAGGTTAACCTTCCAACAGGACAACAATCCTAAGCACACAGCCAAGACAATGCAGGAGTGGCTTCGGGACAAGTCTCTGAATGTCCTTGAGTGGCCAAGCCAGAGCCCAAACTTGAACCCGATCAAACATCTCTGGAGAGACCTGAAAATAGCTGTGCAGCGACGCTCCCCATCCAACCTGACAGAGCTTGAGAGGATCTGCAGAGAAGAATGTGAGAAACTCCCCAAATACAGGTGTGCCAAGCTTGTAGCGTCATACCCAAGACGACTCAAATCTGTAATCGCTGCCAAAGGTGCTTCAACAAACTACTGAGTTTGGTCTGAATACTTATGTAAATGTAATATTTCAGTTTTTTATTTGTTAGAAACTTCTAAAAACCTGTTTGATGAGGGGGAAAAACAATTTAATCAATTTTAGAATAAGGCTGTAAAGTAACAAAATGTGGAAAGAGTGAAGGGGTCTGAATACTTTCCGAATGCACTGTATATGCAAATAGCCATTGCCATATATGGATCTGTGCCATTCACTTTGAACTGGACTGTGTTTACAGCATATGCGGTCGCGAGTAGATGTGCTTGTTTTGAGATCAAAGCGAGAGCTGCATGTAGCCACCTGTGCACATTTGTTCATATTCTTTCCTAGTTAGTGAGTTATTAGCACAGTTATAGCTAATTTCTAGTCAACAATGGGGGAGTGGTTGCTTCCTACAAGAGCATAAAATGTGTGCATTTCTAGCCATCTTTGAAAAGCGAGTGAGGTAAAGAGCTTTGTTTTATGTCTTAAAGGGGCACTGTTGTATTTTGAGATGGCCTTGAATAATCTAAGTAACCAGTAGGCAGAGGGTAGCATAATTTGTCTGATTCTCTGTAATAATGGTATGGGAATAATAATGATTTGTATTTTGAAAAGTGGTTTCTTGCCTTAAACAACACAACATTTTCAGTCACCTTTTTGTCTGAAGGACAAGTGGATAAACAGGTTAATGTCAAGTCCTGCATGTTTTTTTTTTTTAAGTGTCATGGAATGTAGACCTACAGTACCATTCAACAGTTTGGACACACCTACGCATTAAAGGGTTTTTCTTAATTTGTTTTACTATTTTCTACATTGTATAATAATAGTGAAGACATCAAAACTATGAAATAACACATATGGACTCATGTAGTAACAAAAAAAGTGTTAAACAAATCAAAATATATTTTATATTTGAGATTCTTCAAATAGCCACCCTTTGCCTTGATGACAGCTTTGAACACTTGGCATTCTCTCAACCAGCTTCACCTGGAATGCAGGTCTTGAACAGTCTTGAAGGAGTTCCCACATATGCTTAGCACTTGTTGGCTGCTTTTCCTTCACTCTGCCGTCCGACTCATCCCAAACCATCTCAATTGGGTTTGTGGAGGCCAGTTCATCTGATGCAGCACTCCATCACTCTCCTTCTTGGTAAAATAACCCTTACACAGCCTGGAGGTGTGTTGGGTCATTGTCCTGTTGAAAAACAAATGATAGTCCCACTAAGCACAAACCAGATAGGATGGCGTATCACTGCAGAATGCTATGGTAGCCATGCTGGTTAAGTGTGCCTTGAATTCTAAATAAATCACAGATAGTGTCACCAGCAAAGCACCCCCACACCATAACACCTCCTCCTCCATGCTTTACGGTGGGAACTACAAATGCGGATATAATCCGTTCACCAACACCGCGTCTCACAAAGACACGGTGTTTGGAACCAAAAATCTCCAATTTTAACTCCATACCAAAGGACAAATTTCCACCGGCCTAATGTCCATTGCTCGTGTTTCTTGGCCCAAGCAGGTCTATTCTTCTTCTTATTGGTGTCCTTTAGTAGTGGTTTCTTTGCAGCAATTCGACCATGAAGGCCTGATTCACACAGTTTACTTTGAACAGTTGATGTTGAGATGTGTCTGCGACTTGAACTCTGTGAAGCATTTATTTGGTCTGCAATTTCTGAGGCTGGTAACTCTAACGAACGTATCCTCTGCAGCAGAGGTAACTCTGGGTCTTCCATTCCTGTGGCGGACCTCATGAGAGCCAGTTTCATCATAGCGCTTGATGTTTTTTGCGACTGCACTTGAAGAAACTTTAAAAGTTCTTGAAATGTTCCGTATTGACTGACCTTCATGTAAAGTCACGTCAAGTAATGATGGACTGTCATTTCTCTTTGCTTATTTGAGCTGTTCTTGCCATAATATGGACTTGGTCTTTTACCAAATAGGGCTATCTTCTGTATACCCCCCCTACCTTGTCACAACTGGTTGGCTCAAATGCATTAAGGAAAGAAATTCCACAAATTAACTTTTAAGAAGGCACACCTGTTAAATGAAATGCATTCCATGTGACTATCTTATGAAGCTGGTTGAGGCAATGCCAAGAGTGTGCAAAGCTGTTATCAAGGCAAATGGTGGCTATTTGAAGAATCTCAAATATAAAATACAGTGGGGGAAAAAAGTATTTAGTCAGCCACCAATTGTGCAAGTTCTCCCACTTAAAAAGATGAGAGAGGCCTGTAATTTTCATCATAGGTACACGTCAACTATGACAGACAAAATGAGAAAAAATAATCCAGAAAATCACATTGTAGGATTTTTAATGAATTTATTTGCAAATTATGGTGGAAAATAAGTATTTGGTCAATAACAAAAGTTTCTCAATACTTTGTTATATACCCTTTGTTGGCAATGACACAGGTCAAACGTTTTCTGTAAGTCTTCACAAGGTTTTCACACACTGTTGCTGGTATTTTGGCCCATTCCTCCATGCAGATCTCCTCTAGAGCAGTGATGTTTTGGGGCTGTCGCTGGGCAACACGGACTTTCAACTCCCTCCAAAGATTTTCTATGGGGTTGAGATCTGGAGACTGGCTAGGCCACTCCAGGACCTTGAAATGCTTCTTACGAAGCCACTCCTTCGTTGCCCGGGCGGTGTGTTTGGGATCATTGTCATGCTGAAAGACCCAGCCACGTTTCATCTTCAATGCCCTTGCTGATGGAAGGAGGTTTTCACTCAAAATCTCACGATACATGGCCCCATTCATTCCTTCCTTTACACGGGATCAGTCGTCCTGGTCCCTTTGCAGAAAAACAGCCCCAAATCATGATGTTTCCACCCCCATACTTCACAGTAGGTATGGTGTTCTTTGGATGCAACTCAGCATTCTTTGTCCTCCAAACATGACGAGTTGAGTTTTTACCAAAAAGTTATATTTTGGTTTCATCTGACCATATGACATTCTCCCAATCCTCTTCTGGATCATCCAAATGCACTCTAGCAAACTTCAGACGGGGCCTGGACATGTACTGGCTTAAGCAGGGGGACACGTCTGGCACTGCAGGATTTGAGTCCCTGGCGGCGTAGTGTGTTACTGATGGTAGGCTTTGTTACTTTGGTCCCAGCTCTCTGCAGGTCATTCACTAGGTCCCCCGTGTGGTTCTGGGATTTTTGCTCACTGTTCTTGTGATCATTTTGACCCCACGGGGTGAGATCTTGCGTGGAGCCCCAGATCGAGGGAGATTATCAGTGGTCTTGTATGTCTTCCATTTCCTAATAATTGCTCCCACAGTTGATTTCTTCAAACCAAGCTGCTTACCTATTGCAGATTCAGTCTTCCCAGCCTGGTGCAGGTCTACAATTTTGTTTCTGGTGTCCTTTGACAGCTCTTTGGTCTTGGCCATAGTGGAGTTTGGAGTGTGACTGTTTGAGGTTGTGGACAGGTGTCTTTTATACTGATAACAAGTTCAAACAGGTGCCATTAATACAGGTAACGAGTGGAGGACAGAGGAGCCTCTTAAAGAAGAAGTTACAGTGTCACGGTTTCGGCCGAGGCTGCCTCTCTCCCTTGTTTCGGCGTTCGTCGTCTCCGGAATTCTAGCTGCCACCGTTGCATGTTCCATGTTTCCTGTTTGATTAGTTTTGTCTGTTAGCCACACCTGTCTTGTGTTATGTCTCATTAAGCACCCTATTTAGTTTCCTTGTTGTTAGTGTAGTGTTGTGTGTAATTGTTTCGTGTCAGGTGTTTGTGCGTTACCCGTGTTTCGCACGCCAGTTACGATTTAACTTCCTCCTCGGTTGAGGAGAGTTTTTGCGCCCTGTGTTTGTGCGCTCGTTTTGACGCCTGTGTGCGTCTGTTGGCCTCTGGCCGTTTTTGGATTATTTTGCACTCGCTAGTAAAGTCTTGTTGGACTGTACATCTGCTTCTGCGCCTGATTCCACACCTCACCATTTCTAACACCGTGACAGAATTACACACCTTGACATGGAATCAGCAGGAGCCGAAGCAGCCCCGGGACGAGACTGGAGGTCCAGGTTCGGGAACAACAGGACCAGATACAGCAGATGGGGACCGCCCTGCAGGAGGTGATCACCACGCTCCGAGGCTGGGGAGCGCCTCCACCACCTCCCTCCCTGCCAGCACCATCG
The DNA here is from genome assembly GCF_020615455.1 of Coregonus clupeaformis. Lineage (NCBI taxonomy): Eukaryota > Metazoa > Chordata > Actinopteri > Salmoniformes > Salmonidae > Coregonus > Coregonus clupeaformis. The sequence continues at coordinate 19,569,450 of NC_059199.1, read as the reverse complement.
GCCAGTCCGCCCATTCCAGCGCCAGAACCCCGAGGAATCCGACTCTCTCTCCCGAGGGCCTACGACGGAACCGCGGCTGGGTGTCAGGGATTCCTCCTCCAGGTGGAGCTGTACCTGGCCACCGTACACCCGGCACCCTCGGGGCATGAGAGCGTGTCCGCCCTGATCTCCTGCCTGTCCGGGAAGGCGTTGGAATGGGCCAACGCGGAGTGGAGGAAGATCGACGCCGAGACTATCACCTACAACGAGTTCTCCCGCCGCTTCAGGGCGGTGTTTGACCATCCCCCGGAGGGGAAAGCGGCGGGGGAGCGTCTGGTCTTCCTCCGGCAGGGGACAGGGCGTTTGGGAGGCTGAAGGACCTGTTTACCTCGGCCCCGGTGCTGGCGCATCCGGATCCCTCTTTGCCGTTCCAGGTAGAGGTGGACGCGTCAGAGGCCGGTTTAGGAGCCGTGCTTTCACAACGGTCTGGCGCGCCACCTAAACTCCGCCCCTGTGCTTTTTATTCTAAGAAGCTCAGTCCGGCGGAGCGGAACTATGACGTAGGGGACAGGGAGCTGTTAGCCGTGGTACAGGCTCTAAAGGTGTGGAGGCACTGGCTTGAGGGGGCTCAACACCCTTTCCTCATTTTGACGGACCACCGTAACCTGGAGTACATCCGGGCGGCGAGGAGGCTGAACCCTCGCCAGGCAAGATGGAGTATGTTCTTGACCAGGTTCACTTTTTAAGATCACGTACATCCCTGGGTCACAGAATGGTAAGGCAGATGCGCTGTCTCGGCGGTATGACACGGAGGAGAGGTCCGTGGAGCCCACTCCCATACTGCCTGAGTCGTGTCTGGTGGCACCGGTAGTGTGGGAGGTCGATGCTGAACTCGAGCGGGCGATACGCACCGACCCTAGTCCACCACAGTGCCCGGAGGGTCGGAAGTACGTTCCGCTCGAGGTTCGGGATCGATTGATCTATTGGGCTCACACGTCACCCTCCTCTGGACATCCGGGTATCGGCCGGACAGTGCACTGTCTTAGTGCCAAGTACTGGTGGCCCACGTTGGCAAGGGATGTGAGGGTTTATGTTTCCTCCTGCTCGGTGTGCGCCCAGTGTAAGGCGCCTAGACATCTGCCTAGGGGTAAGTTGCTACCCCTGCCCGTTCCACAACGACCATGGTCCCACCTCTCTGTGGACTTTATAACAGACCTTCCCCTCTCCCAAGGGAATACTACCATCCTGGTCGTTGTGGACCGGTTCTCTAAGGCCTGTCGTTTGCTCCCCATGCCGGGTCTTCCTACTGCCCTACAAACTGCCGAGGCACTGTTCACCCATGTGTTCCGGCACTACGGGGTACCCGAGGACATTGTGGCTGATCGGGGTCCCCAATTCACCTCCAGAGTCTGGAGAGCGTTTATGGAGCGGTTGGGGGTCTCGGTGAGCCTCACCTCGGGGTACCACCCGGAGAGTAATGGGCAGGTGGAACGCGTAAACCAGGATGTGGGTAGGTTTCTCAGAACATACTGCCAGGACCGGCCGGAGGAGTGGTCAAGGTACGTTCCCTGGGCCGAGATGGCCCAGAATTCCCTACGCCATTCCTCCACTAACCTAACTCCATTTCAATGTGTGTTAGGTTACCAGCCGGTTCTGGCACCCTGGCAGCAGAGCCAGATCGAGGCTCCTGCGGTGGATGAGTGGGCGCGGCGCTCGGAGGAGACTTGGAACGCTGCACACGTCCACCTGCAGCGGGCCCTCCGACGTCAGAAGGCGAGCGCTGATCTCCACCGCAGTGAGGGACCGGTGTACGCACCTGGTGATCGAGTCTGGCTCTCTACCAGAAACCTGCCCCTCCGCCTGCCCTGTCGGAAACTGGGTCGGCGGTTTGTAGGGCCATTTAAAGTCCTGAGAAGGTTGAACGAGGTATGTTATAGATTACAGCTACCTGTGGAGTATAAGTGTATTAACCCCTCGTTCCATGTGTCCCTTCTCAGGCCGGTGGTAGCGGGGCCCGCTCCAAGAAAATGAGATAGGGGAGACTCCCCCGCCCCCATTGGACATCGAGGGGGCACCGGCGTACTCCGTGAGGTCCATCTTGGATTCGAGACGTCGGATGGGGGTCTTCAGTATCTAGTGGAGTGGGAGGGGTACGGTCCGGAGGAGCGGTGCTGGGTGCCGAGGAGAGACATTTTGGACCCGTCGCTCCTGACGGAATTCCATCGGGGGTATCCGACGCGCCCTGCTCCACGTCCTCCGGGTCGCCCCCGAGGCCGGAGTCGGCGCACGTCTGGAGCCGCGCGTCAAGGGGGGTACTGTCACGGTTTCGGCCGAGGCTGCCTCTCTCCCTTGTTCGGGCAGGTTTCGGCGTTCGTCGTCTCCGGAATTCTAGCTGCCACCGTTGCATGTTCCATGTTTCCTGTTTGATTAGTTTTGTCTGTTAGCCACACCTGTCTTGTGTTATGTCTCATTAAGCACCCTATTTAGTTTCCTTGTTGTTAGTGTAGTGTTGTGTGTAATTGTTTCGTGTCAGGTGTTTGTGCGTTACCCGTGTTTCGGTACGCCAGTTACGATTTAACTTCCTCCTCGGTTGAGGAGAGTTTTTGCGCCCTGTGTTTGTGCGCTCGTTTTGACGCCTGTGTGCGTCTGTTGGCCTCTGGCCGTTTTTGGATTATTTTGCACTCGCTAGTAAAGTCTTGTTGGACTGTACATCTGCTTCTGCGCCTGATTCCACACCTCACCATTTCTAACACCGTGACATACAGGTCTGTGAGAGCCAGACATCTTGCTTGTTTTGTAGGTGACCAAATACTTATTTTCCACCATAATTTGCAAATAAATTCATTAAAAATCCTACAATGTGATTTTCTGGATTTTTTTTCTTCTCAATTTGTCTGTCATAGTTGACGTGTACCTATGATGAAAATGACAGGCCTCTCTCATCTTTTTAAGTGGGAGAACTTGCACAATTGGTGGCTGACTAAATACTTTTTTTCCCCACTGTATATTTAGATTTGTTTAACACTTTTTGGGTTACTACATGATGTGTTATTTCATAGTTTTGATGTCTTCACTATTATTCTACAATGTAAAAAATAGTAAAACTAAAGAAAAACCCTTGAATGAGTAGGTGTGTCCAAACGTTTGACTGGTAGGGTACATTGAACACCACACATTTGCTGCTACTGTAGGCTGAATGATCGAACAGCTATTTCCATGTAAAAATATTATGGGATACATTTTTCTCCATTGTTTTTGATGGTAGGCCACTCTGGTAGGCCTACATTATTATCAAATGGCCACAGTAGCCTATTTGGCCACTGTTAAAACTGTAACTTAAAGCGGGTACAGTGCTCACAGTAAAGACGCGCCGGAAGTTGCACAGAATTTCCACAATGTTCAAGTTTACACTCAGCAGACCTGACATTTGCTCATTGCCAAAAAGCAATTGAGGGAACATTGCCTGTAGGCCTATTCCTGCACTTCGCACTTCAAAGTAAATCTCAGCTCTGTTAAAAATATACTCAACAGGCCTCCCGAGTGGCGCAGCGGTCTAAGGCACTGCATCGCAGTGTTGCGGCGTCATTACAGCCTGGCCGTGACCGGGAGTCCCTTAGGGCGGTGCACAATTGGCCCAGCGTTGTCCGGGTTAGGGGAGGGTTTACTTGGCTCATCGCGCTCTAGCAACTTCTCGTGGCAGGCCGGGCGTCTAGCACGCTGACTTTGGTCATCAGTTGAACGGTGTTTCCTCCGACACATTGTTGCGGCTGGCTTCCGGGTTAAGTGAGCGGGTGATAAGAAGGTTTGGCGGGTCATGTTTCGGAGGATGCATGACTCGACCTTCGCCTCTTCTGAGCCCGTTGGGTAGTTGCAGCGATGAGAGAAGATCGTAATTGGATATCACGAAATTGGGAGAAAAATAATAATAACACTCAACAGAAACTACACTGCTCAAAAAAATAAAGGGAACACTAAAATAACACATCCTAGATCTGAATGAATGAAATCATCTTATTAAATACTTTTTTCTTTACATAGTTGAATGTGCTGACAACAAAATCACACAAAAATTATCAATGGAAATCAAATGTATCAACCCATTGAGGTCTGGATTTGGAGTCACCCTCAAAATTAAAGTGGAAAACCACACTACAGGCTGATCCAACTTTGATGTAATGTCCTTAAAACAAGTCAAAATGAGGCTCAGTAGTGTGTGTGGCCTCCACGTGCCTGTATGACCTCCCTACAACGCCTGGGCATGCTCCTGATGAGGTGGCGGATGGTCTCCTGAGGGATCTCCTCCCAGACCTGGACTAAAGCATCCGCCACCTGGATGGAGCGAGACATGATGTCCCAGATGTGCTCAATTGGATTCAGGTCTGGGGAACGGGCGGGCCAGTCCATAGCATCAATGCCTTCCTCTTGCAGGAACTGCTGACACACTCCAGCCACATGAGGTCTAGCATTGTCTTGCATTAGGAGGAACCCAGGGCCAACCGCACCAGCATATGGTCTCACAAGGGGTCTGAGGATCTCATCTCGGTACCTAATGGCAGTCAGGCTACCTCTGGCGAGCACATGGAGGGCTGTGCGGCCCCCCAAATAAATGCCACCCCACACCATGACTGACCCACTGCCAAACCGGTCATGCTGGAGTATGTTGCAGGCAGCAGAACGTTCTCCACGGCGTCTCCAGACTCTGTCACATGTGCTCAGTGTGAACCTGCTTTCATCTGTGAAGAGCACAGGGCGCCAGTGGCGAATTTGCCAATCTTGGTGTTCTCTGGCAAATGCCACACGTCCTGCACGGTGTTGGGCTGTAAGCACAACCCCCACCTGTGGACGTCGGGCCCTCATACCACCCTCATGGAGTCTGTTTCTGACCGTTTGAGCAGACACATGCACATTTGTGGCCCGCTGGAGGTCATTTTGCAGGGCTCTGGCAGTGCTCCTCCTGCTCCCCCTTGCACAAAGGTGGAGGTAGCAGTCCTGCTGCTGGGTTGTTGCCCTCCTACGGCCTCCTCCACATCTCCTGATGTACTGGCATGTCTCCTGGTAGCGCCTCCATGCTCTGGACACTACGCTGACAGACACAGCAAACCTTCTTGCCACAGGTCGCATTGATGTGCCATCCTGGATGAGCTGCACTACCTGAGCCACTTGTGTGGGTTGTAGACTCCGACTCATGCTACCACTAGAGTGAAAGCACCGCCAGCATTCAAAAGTGACCAAAACATCAGCCAGGAAGCATAGGAACTGAGAAGTGGTCTGTGGTCACCACCTGCAAAACCAGTCCTTTATTGGGTGTGTCTTGCTAATTGCCTATAATTTCCACCTGTTGTCTATTCCATCTGCACAACAGCATGTGAAATGTATTGTCAATCAGTGTTGCTTCCTAAGTGGACAGTTTGATTTCACAGAAGTGTGATTGACTTGGAGTTACATTGTGTTGTTTAAGTGTTCCCTTTATTTTTTTGAGCAGTGTATTATATTTATCATAGTGATTCAGGAGTAACATTAAATCAGAATAATATGCCCCACCAACATTAGACAACTATACAAAAAAAAACTACCTCAAATAAATGAAATAAATGAAAGAGTAGTCAGATTAACTGATAATGAAAATAGCAGTGCAGACGGCACTCTTTTGTTAAGTGCAGAGATGTATTATAGGTAATACATGATTAGGGGACTCCTGAAATTCTACAGACTTTGTGGCACAGCAGAAAAAGCAGCATACTCCAAATCCAGAAATTTTGAATTAAAATCCCAGGTGGGGTCATATTGAAAAGTCAGTACTAAGTGCTCATGTCAAATGCAATAACAATGTAATTGTTTAAAGGTTTTACACTATTTTAGCTGAACAGCGTATCACTTACCTTAAAACCCTGATGCCATTTTATTACTTTATTTACACTACATGACCAAAAGTATGTGGACACCTGCTAGTCGAACATCTCATTCCAAAATCATGGGCATTAATATGGAGTTGGTCTCCCCTTTGCTGCTATAACAGCCTCCACTTCTGGGAAAGCTTTCCACTAGATGTTGGAACATTGCTGCAGGGACTTGCTTCCATTCAGCCACAAGATCATTAGTGAGGTCGGAAACTGATGTTTGGTGATTAGGCCTGGCTCGCAGTCGACATCCCAATTCATCCCAAAGGTGTTCGATGGGGTTGAGGTCAGGGCTCTGTGCAGGCCAGTCAAGTTCTTCCACACCGATCTCGACAAACCATTTCTGTATGGACCTCGCCTTGTGCACAGGGGCATTGTCATGCTGAAACAGGAAAGGGCCTTCCCCAAACTGTTGCCACAAAGGTAGCGTTCTCCTGGCATCCGCCAAACCCAGATTCGTCCGTCGGACTGCCAGATGGTGAAGCGTGATTCATCACTCCAGAGAATGCGTTTCCACTGCTCCAGAGTCCAATGGCGGTGAGCTTTACACCACTCCAGCCGATGCTTGGCATTGCGCATGGTGATCTAAGGGTGGTGTGCGGCTGCTCGGCCATGGAAACCCATTTCATGAAGCTCCCGACAAACAGTTATTGTGCTGACGTTGCTTCCAGAGGCAGTTTGGAACTTGGTAGTGAGTGTTGCAACCGAGGACAGACGATTTTTATCCACTCATTTCAAGGGGTGTCCACATACTTTTGTATATATAGTGTATAATGGTTTGGGACACCTAGGACAATCAGGGGAGCTTCAGGGGATCATGACACAACTTCCCAAGAATGTCCAAAAAAACATCCTCTGGGACATCCCCGGGACAAACCGGGAACTAGACAAAACCTCCAGGGGACCATGACACCATGTCCCAAGAAAAGTCCTAGGGGTCGTCCCCGGGACACACCCGGGAACTAGGAAAAGGTCCCCCAGACAACGTTCCCTTGGGACCATCACTCGACGTCTAAGGACTAGTAAAATGAACATCCTGAGAACGTCCTAAAAAGGTCCTGATATGGTCCTCAGTGATGTCCTAGGAACTTACAGGGAACTAGACAAAGGTCCCCCAGAGAATGTTCCCTTGGGACCATCACACAACGTTCTTAAAATGTTCTCAGAACGGTGGGATAACGTCACGCCGAAACCCTTAAGGGACCTAATGGGAATGTCGCCAAATGTCCTCAGGACGTCCCCTGTTTGCTGGGTATGCTCAACTTCAAATTCAGCACTGAGCACTCCACTAAGGCACATTCTCTATATGTTCAAATAGACAAGTCAAACATTGAATGTCACGTTAATGTAGTTCTAAACATGAGCAACCACTTTCTGACAAAAACTTCTGCCTATAATGTCCAGTGATTGTTTAACGTTAAGGTAATTAAATGGTTAAGAAGTAATAAAAACACACAAAAACTATGTGAATAGTTTTGTGTAAGGTAGAATATAGTAAGAACAACATTCATGTCTTGGCTTTGGCAAAATAGTTGACAGTTAAAATAACAATTTATTTTACCTACATTTTATATTCTGTCATAAGAGCACATGTTCAACTTAATAAAATCATGTTTTACCATCTCAAGAGATCAAGTTAAGAAAAATGCCAAATAAAGTAACAGTGAAAGTGCCAATTAAAGCAACAGGGTTGACGATTTCCTAACTGGTTAAACCCCTACCCATTCCCATGGACACACATACCGGTAGTCATGTCTCGTTTGTATATTCATGTATAGTACAAGTGTCATTGACTCACAGGAGTTGGAGAGATGGCATGTGAGCAAACATGGTCTCCTTGATCTCGGAGAAGGTCCCGTTGACAATGCTCCTGAAAGATAGTAAAATTATGGAGTAAGCACAGAGCAAATTAAAAGTAGAAAAGGTAAAGTTTCAAAGAAACTGAGGAGGCAGTTTTTTTTGTTTTTTTTTACAGTGCAGGAGAGTAGTGGCAAACTGTACACTATGTACATATATAAGAGATTTGAAAGTGCAGGTTTGAAATAAAAGACGTCACCAATTACTGTTCCAACATAAATAAATACAAATGTATAAAGAAAAAAAAAAGTCTGATATTTTACCTAATGGTGCCGCTCTAAACATGCGCCAACTCCCATAGGAACACAGCCATTTTAAAAGCGCAGGGCTTGTGCAACGTGCCATACCTTAATTTATTTGTCTTACAAGAGTGATATACCTATGAGGAGAAAGCTGAAGTCTCTACCTATCCATTGATGTAAATATATATCCTCTGTCTGATTCCCAGTTTGTCCACTAGATGACAGTAGGAGATCACATGACGTCTCTTGGACACTTGAAACCAGTTGAGTCAAGTTTGGGTTGTGAGTCACTGAGCCAAAATGGCTGAACAGATTTTCAAGCCTGACATAATAATATAATATAATATAATATGCCATTTAGCAGACGCTTTTATCCAAAGCGACTTACAGTCATGTGTGCATACATTTTTACGTATGGGTGGTCCCGGGGATCGAACCCACTACCCTGGCGTTACAAGCGCCATGCTCTACCAATTGACGATTTCCCAGAGATCTCAGTGACTTTGAAAGAGGATTCTCAAAGGGGCATAGGAGGTTTAAAGGGTGTGTGTGTGTGTCTCAGTCACCAGATCTCAACCCAATTGAACACTTATGGGAGATTCTGGAGCGGTGACCGAGACAGCGTTTTCCAACCAACATCAACAAAACACCAAATGATGGAATTTCTCACAAAGAATGGTGTCATATCCCTCCAATAGAGTTCCAGATACTTGTAGAATCTATGCAAAGGCGCGTTGAAGCCATTTTGGCGGCTATGTTCATATTTGTAGCTTACTGCATTTCACAACAGTATATAATGTAATACTGTTAGTTTATAGACTATTCGTGGGTTTATGTTGTAAAGACTATTCAGTCCCTCCAGGATTTCGCAGAGTTTTTGTGATAGTTGCGGGCCAAAATGCTTGATTTTGATGCAGCAATAATGACATTTTGCATGGCAATTTGCGATGATTTTGTCCAACTTGTCACGAAAATGCGATGACGAGGGAAAATGTTTGTTGGCGTGTTGCTTGATTGAACCATTTTATGCGGCAAAAGTATGTTGATTGGTTAAAATTGAGAGCCCTCTTTTTGTAGTGCGGTGACCTGACAGTTAAATGTGGTAATATTGGGATGATTTGACTGTTTTATGCGGTAATAGGCCTAGTGCGTGATTGGTCAAATTTGCAAGCCCAGCATAATATGCAACAACGATTTCACACACATGGCTTTTGTGGAGTGAAGGTTACACTGCTTTGTGAGTGTGTTATGTTGTTGGCAACAGAAGATTGATTGGCTGTGGGATACAGTTTTGAGGAAGAATTGTATGGGTGCAACGGTTTTTGAGATTTGGTTCTCGGTTGCAGAGATTAGGTCTCACTGTCTCAGGCAAGGTTACTTAACACGTTACAATGGCATATATTGCTCATGTCCTATCCAGACCTGGCTTTAAATTGTATTTTAAATATTTCAATACTTTGAGCGTTTGCTTGAGCCTGGAGTGCTAGATGGATGGGGACTTTTGGGACTATTCCATTGATTTTCATTGTGGCAGGCAAGAAAAATACTATTTACACCCAGGTCTGGTTGCATCCCCTACTGCCATTAGACCTTGAACTCTGAGGCTGACCTTGTGCTACTCCTAGCTTATTGTGTGAAATGTCCACTGTACAATGAATAAATAAAGATCTAATCGAGGCGTACCTTTATTTTAAAAACTGTTGAATAAATATGTTATGAATTATACTGCAACACTCATAAACGTGTAACTGGCTTCATAAAGGTGTTATGAATGCCTTACGTATACCCACTTTAAGTAAAGTAAAGTTGCTATCATATTTAAAATTATAATAACATTAATATTAGTCTAATAATAATCGTATGTTACATGGCTCATGATTTTAAAAGTAATCATAGAGTAGGCTATTTACATTTTTACATTTTAGTCATTTAGCAGACGCTCTTATCCAGAGTGACTTACAGTTAGTGAGTGCATATATATATATATTTTTTTTCATACTATAAACTTTTAATATCTGTATAACACCATGCAAAGCTCCAGGCTCTAGCCTATATATTGTCTAGAAGATTTACTAGCTAGGTTTGATTCCCATTAAATTAAACAACTCTGTATGCCTATGCGTTCCAACATTCTAATAATGCCAAAACGAATGCAGAAGTTGTGCTGTATTGCTGACGGAATGCAACTAACCATTTCAAACAATAATGAATGTTATGTAAAGTATGGGCCTTCTCTCAATAGCCAACTTGGGCACGGAGGCTATGTTCAAAGTCTTATATGATTGAGTTGTAATTTCATGTGAATTCAATGTAAATCAAACCTTCAAGGCATTATTCAATTATGGCTATAAGTTAAGTTAAAACAAGAATATCCTAAATGTGTGAGGGTTGATGAATGATGACTTTTTCCAAACCCAAGTTATAGAAGTTGATAGCCTACTTTTAGACAGGAATAAACGTAACACGGGGTCAGTTGTAACAGCTAAATAACTAAAATGTTGAAACCACTTAGAAAGCGGTTACTCAATGTAATAATGCTTGGTTATTGTCTCTACATACATTCAGTGCTTTCAGAAAGTATTCACACCCCTTAACTTTTTCCTAATTTTGTTGTGTTATAGCCTGAATTTAAAATAGATTAAATTGAGATTTTGTGTCACTGGCCTATACACAATAACCCATAATGTCAAAGTGGAATTATGTTTTTCAAAAATGTTACTAATTAATTAAACATGAAAAGCTGAAATGTCTTGAGTCAATAAGTATTCAACCCCTTTGTTATGGCAAGCATAAATACGTTCAGGAGTAAAAATTTGCTTAACAACTCACATAAGTTGCATGGACTCACTGTGTGCAATATTAGTATTTAACATGATTTTTGAATGACTACCTCATCTCTGTACCCCACACATACAATTATGTGCTGAGCAGTGAATTTCAAACATAGATTCAACCACAAAGACCAGGGATGTTTTCCAATGCCTCGCAAAAAAGGGCAACTATTGTTAGATGGGTAAAAAAAAAAGCATACATTGAATATCCCTTTGAGCATGGTGAAGTTATTATTTACACTTTGGATGGTGTATCAATACACCCAGTCACTACAAAGACACAGGCATACTTCCTAACAGATGCCTGAGAGGAAGGAAACTGCTCAGGGATTTCACCATGAGGCCAATGGTGACTTTACATTTTACATTTACATTTTACGTCATTTAGCAGACGCTCTTATCCAGAGCGACTTACATTATTCTTAAATTATTTTTTTATTTTTTTCATACTGCCCCCCCCGTAGGAAACGAACCCACAACCCTGGCGTTGCAAACGCCATGCTCTACCAACTGAGCTACCTCCCTGCCGGCCATTCCCTCCCCTACCCTGGACGACGCTGGGCCAATTGTGCGCCGCCCCATTGGTCTCCCGGTTGCGGCCGGCTAGAGCAGAGCCTGGATACGAACCAGGATCTCTAGTGGCACAGCTAGCACTGCGATGCAGTGCCTTAGACCACTGCACCACTCGGGAGACTACTTTAAAACAGTTACAGAGTTTAATGGCTGTGATAGGAGAAATCTGAGGATGGATCAACAACATTATAGTTACTCCACAATACTAACCTAAATGACAGAGTGAAAAGAAGGAAGCCTTACAGAATAAAAATATTCCAAAACATGCATCCTGTTTGCAATAAGGCACTAAAGTAAAACTGCAAAAAATATGGCAAAGAAATAAACTTTTTATGTCCTGAATACAAAGCGTTATGTTTGGGGCAAATCCAACGCAACGCATCACTGAGTACCACTCTTCATATTTTCAAGCATGGTGGTGGCTGCATCATGTTATGTGTATGCTTGTCATCAGCAAGGACTAGGGAGTTTTTCTAGGATAAAAAGAAACGGAATAGAGCTAAGCACAGGCAAAATCCTACAGGAAAACTTGGTTCAGCCTGCTTTCCAACAACACTGGGAGATTAATTCACTTTTCAGCAGGACAATAACCTAAAACACATGGCTAAATATACACTGGAGTTGCTTACCAAGACGGCATTGAATGTTCCTGAGTGGCCTAGTTACAGTTTTGACATAAATCAACTTGAAAATCTATGGCAAGACTTGAAAATGGCTGTCTAGTAATGATGAACAACCAACTTGACAAAGCTTAAACCATTTTTTAAAGAATAATGTGCAAATATTGTACAATCCAGGTGTGCAAAGCTTTTAGAGGCTTACCCAGAAAGACTCACAGCTGTAATCGTTTCCAAAGGTAATTCTAACATGTATTGAGTCAGGTGTGTGAATACATATGTAATTTAGATATTTCTGTATTTCATTTTCAATAAATTTGCTAACATTTCTAAAAACAGATTTTCACTTTGTCATTATGGGTTATTGTGTGTAGATGGGTGAGAAAATACATATATTTAATAAATGTTCAATTCAGGCTGTAACACAACAAAATGTGGAATAAGTCAAGGGGTATGAATACTTTCTGAAGGCACTGTTTTATTTAAATCCTTATTTTTTTTTAAAATATATATTCTTGCCTGCCTCTCTTTTATTATTATTGACCTGTGGAACATTCCCCATGTATCTAATCATATATAATTTTTACGGAGTGGCTACGGATACGGAGTTTCTGCATCCCAATTTGCCCCAAAATACGGATATTTCTGTACATGTGCAGGATATTTTTTTATGTAGCTGAGTGCCCACTCCGCTGCTTACTTAGCTGCTGTGCTGAGTGCCCTGGCGCCGCTCCCCCCTTCTTGATCGCCTTTGTCTGGTCACTGGTGTAGCCTACACATTTCATGTCGTACACAAAACTGTTCGAACTATTGCATTTCATTCCTCAGTAAGCATAACCGCGATTTCATGTTCTTTTTTCAGGAGGGGAGTAGGCTAAATGCAGCTATTTAAATGTTTTACACAAAATACAATATCGACATGTTCATATGAACTCTGTTGTCAGTATTGCAAGCATACTGTAAGTACGACACAAACAGGCAGTCTAGCGATTTCATGTTCTTCTGCTGAGATGCATTCAGCTATTTATTCTCGCCACGATATCAGCATATATGGCATAACTATGGCACCGGGCGATGCAAAACGAACTCGCCCAATGTCAGACTCTTTTTACCGGACTGGATACACACTTTTATATATGGCAGCAACAAAATGTGTCCGAAGTGTAGGGACTGTGTCCTGCATATGCAACTGCAATATCCGTTACAACAGACAGACAGAGAAGGTTGTAGCCTTCATAATATATATGTTTTGGAATGTTCGTTCAAATCGCTGCAGGGTTTTTATTTAAGCTATTCAGAAATATGAGGTAGAGACATAGGCTACATCATGGTTCAAAAGAGGGTGAGTAAAGAGCGAAACGTGAAGGGAGGGGGAGTGTGAGCAGCAGCTACATAAGAAAAACAAATGTGTCCGTAAAAAACACATGCGCAGAACGTGATCCGGATCCTTCGCTTTAAGAAAGAGGTTTTAGTAGGCAAAAACACCATATCCGTAGCCACGGCCTAATTATTTATCAGTATGAAGACGTCTTTTGATTAGTATAGTTGATGACAATAATTATTGTTGTATTTTCTCACAAAACTCAGATTAGTAATGGGGGCTAGTTGTAACAGGATTAGTTGTAACGCAGGGGACCAAAAATGATATCGTATTTTATATGGTATTTAGACATATTCACATAATTGTAAAACATGTAACTTCTTTACATCAAGTAGAACTAAGATAATAATAAACATATTTTAATGTCTAATTCATACATTTGAATGCTAATATAAAATATATACATTTTGGCTACACCGTTTTTGGTCAATATGGCATTCTTAAAATGTTTTGTTTTTGTTTGTTTGTCCATTTAGTGTATTTTCATCTAAATATCAGTTTTAAATCGTAAAATTTTTCTATAACCCCTCATGTTTACCATTGAAGACAGTGTTACATTTAAACCTGCAGCCTGTGACATTTAACCCCGCCTACAGGGTTAATTGCAACATTTCACCTCCACCACTTTCAGTTGAAATTGTAAATGACTGGTATGTCCTAGAAACGTAGAGACAGTGGGTAATGGTAGCTGAGACATGTAGCCTATGTTGGTATAAAAATATTATTACTCTAACTCAGTCTTTTCATAAATAAGCAAAGGTGTTACTTTTAGCCCCGGTCTCCCCTACGTCATTACATGTATAATTTAAAAAAAAATAACAAGCTTGTGTGAATGTCACCAGAAACAACTCTTAGCCTATACAATATGAGATATATAGGCCTACTATAACTCGTTCATATGTCATCACTTGCTTTAGCAGCATAGACATAATTATTAGTAGCCTAGACTAAATCAGGTATGACTGAAGTTACTTACAGAGAATTAATGTCGTTCGGGATGATCCTTGGGACATAGGAAGATCCAAAACAAATGATGGACTCCTTGGAACAGCTGCATGCTGAAGGACATCTGGAAACCCTTTTTAAATAAATCGGTGTTGCTATGTACAAGCACACAACTGAAAATAACACGCAGTTTTTAACGATTGACAGCATATTTTTTGTCGGACTTGCATGTGTGAGCTAGCAATAAACGCCGGGCAGATTGCAACGCTTCCTTCCACCCTGCGACATGAAATGCTGCACTGAACACCTTACATCAGCAATTCAGCTGCAGCTCCCTTCGCCCAATTAAATTATTTATTATACCCAGTACTCTGTTGATAGTTTGGTAAAACAGCGGTTATCTCCACAGCATACTTTCGATTGTAGCCGCATAGGTTTAGCTTGCATTTAGGGTGCGGTTGTTTATAAATGTCAATGAATACCGGTGTGATTTTTGTAGGCTAATTGCAATTGTAGTCTAGCATTGATTGTAGGCTACATTTCATACTTCTAGCCATTGAAGCATTCGGTCCTACTCATATCACCTTACAGGCCAAAAGTCAGTTGATGAAACGTTGGAGTGTTTATTCAATAATGTATTATACTAGATACATCATGCTAGAGCCAATACAATATTTGATCAACTGCTACCCATTGAGCCAAATGACGTTTTCCGGACGTTGAAATCAGGTTCATTTTCGGTTCTAAATTAAATGTGAAAATACGTATTTTCTGGACATTGAAAATACATAATTTATGGACGTTAAAAATATGTATTTTACAGAAGTTGAACTTTGTTCATCGTTTAATGGCCAAATTTCAACCTTACATACATTTACTTATATCTACATGTCAATGAAGAAAGCATTATATAATATTCAATAAATGTAATTACAATTTAAAAAATAAAATGGAGCCAACTGAAGATTTCTGTATGGAATATTTATTATTGCTCCCATCTGTCACATGCACTAATGTTAGCTTTTTGAAAAGATGTAGAACTTTTCAAAATTGTCTGACCAAGAGAAAAGACCAACAGAACACTTAAACTACAACATTCTCAGTAACGATTACAGAAACATTTTTCTTGCTATGACTGTGACATGTGGTTGTTTATCTACCTTAATTGAATGCACTGACTGTAGATCGCTCTGGATAAGAGTGTCTGCTAAATTATAAAAATGTAAATGTAAAAATTGCGGGGTATGGTTCTAATGAGCCCCGCCCCAAACATGACCACGTTTGGTTGGTCTGGACCAGACCAAATCTGAACCAATCATAGACATCTACATTTCACAAATTGGACAGTACAGTACAGCACAGTACAGTGAGTAGAGTGCAGTGCAGTACAGAACAGTAGCGTTTAGTTCAGTACAGTAGAGTGGAGTACAGTACGGTATAGTACAGTACAGTAGAATACAGTACAGTAGAGTACAGTTAAGTACAGTATAGTATAGCATGGTACAGTACAATACAGTACATTATACTGTATACTGGAACTCTCAGGTGTGCCGCGAAACATTTCCTAATCTTGATAATTTTTTGGAACACACTTATAAAGGTGACCTGTGGAATGCACATGGAATTTTGACTTGGGAGCACCAGTGCAACTCAGATAATACATTGTATGGCACACATGGTTACATCTGTATTGTTGTTTCAAGTTCTGTGCGCTCAGGCTGTTGTTACATTTGTATCATTTGAGGGGCATGCATCAAAAAAGTAATTTGTGTCATTTTACTTTGCCCGGAGGCCCATTAGAACAGGCAAGTCTGATCAGGCATATAGAAGCAAACCGGATGGACATCATGAAAATAATCAGAGAGGTTGAGGGTAGAGGAAATTCAGGAGTAAAAACAAACAAAACACTATTATTGTAAAATTTATTTATTTATTTTTATTTTATTTATTTTATAAATAAAAATTAATAAAATTGACTGTGTCCATAAAATGTATATAGTATGTATAAGCTGGAAGTACAGTTGTGGTCAAAAGTTTTGAGAATTACACAAATATTAATTTTCACAAAGTCTGCTGCCTCAGTTTTTATGATGGCAATTTGCATATACTCCAGAATGTTATGAAGAGTGATCAGATGAATTGCAATTAATTGCAAAGTCCCTCTTTGCCATGAAAATGAACATAATCCCAAAAAAAACATTTCCACTGCATTTCAGCCCTGCCACAAAAGGACCAGCTGACATCATGTCAGTGATTCTCTCGTTAACACAGGTGAGAGTGTTGACGAGGACAAGGCTGGAGATCACTCTGTCATGCTGATTGAGTTAGAATAACAGACTGGAAGCTTTAAAAGGAGGGTGGTGCTTGAAATCATTGTTCTTCCTCTGTTAACCATGGTTCCCTGCAAGGAAACACGTGCCGTCATCATTGCTTTGCACAAAAAGGGCTTCACAGGCAAGGATATTGCTGCTAGTAAGATTGCACCTAAATCAACTATTTATCGGATCATCAAGAACTTCAAGCTTCAAGTAGAGAGGTTCAATTGTTGTGAAGAAGGCGTCAGGGCGCCCAAGAAAGTCCAGCAAGCGCCAGGACCGTCTCCTAAAGTTGATTCAGCTGCGGGATCGGGGCACCACCAGTGCAGAGCTTGCTCAGGAATGGCAGCAGGCAGGTGTGAGTGCATCTGCACGCACAGTGAGGCGAATACTTTTGGAGGATGGCCTGGTGTCAAGAAGGGCAGCAAAGAAGCCACTTCTCTCCAGGAAAAACATCAGGGAGAGACTGATATTCTGCAAAAGGTACAGGGATTGGACTGCTGAGGACTGGGGTAAAGTCATTTTCTCTGATGAATCCCCTTTCCAATTGTTTGGGGCATCTGGAAAAAAGCTTGTCCGGAGAAGACAAGGTGAGCGCTACCATCAGTCCTGTGTCATGCCAACAGTAAAGCACCCTGAGACCATTCCTGTGTGGGGTTGCTTCTCAGCCAAGGGCGTGGGATCACTCGCAATTTTGCCTAAGAACACAGCCATGAATAAAGAATGGTACCAACACATCCTCAGAGAGCAACATCTCCCAACCTTCCAAGAACAGTTTGGTGACGAACAATGCCTTTTCCAGCATGATGGATCACCTTGCCATAAGGCAAAAGTGATAACTAAGTGGCTTTAGGAACAAAACATTAACATGTTGGGTCCATGGCCAGGAAACTCCACAGACCTTAATCCCATTGAGAACTTGTGGTCAATCCTCAGGAGGTGGGTGGACAAACAAAAACCCACAAATTCTGACAAAATCCAAGCATTGATTATGCAAGAATGGGCTGCCATCAGTCAGGATGTGGCCCAGAAGTTAATTGACAGCATGCCAGGGCGGATTGCAGAGGTCTTAAAAAACAAGGGTCAACACTGCAAATATTGACTCTTTGCATAAACTTAATGTAATTGTCAAGAAAAGCCTTTGACAATTATGGAATGCTTGTAATTTAGTATACGATAGTAACATCTGACAAAAATATCTAAAAACACTGAAGCAGCAAACTTTGTGAAGACCAATACTTGTGTCATTCTCAAAACTTTTGACCATGACTGTAGAGGCCTAAACGTTGTTGTTCACTAGTTTACTCCAATTAGGGGAGGGGTGGTGGGGTTGGAAAGTAATAAAGGGTATATATTTTTAAAGGATATGTATGTATATGTATTTATATGTATGTATGTATGTATGTATGTATGTGTATATGAATTTGTGTGTATGTATATGTACAGTGGGGAAAAAAAGTATTTAGTCAGCCACCAATTGTGCAAGTTCTCCCACTTAAAAAGATGAGAGAGGCCTGTAATTTTCATCATAGGTACACGTCAACTATGACAGACAAAATGAGAATTTTTTTCTCCAGAAAATCACATTGTAGGATTTTTAATGAATTTATTTGCAAATTATGGTGGAAAATAAGTATTTGGTCAATAACAAAAGTTTCTCAATACTTTGTTATATACCCTTTGTTGGCAATGACACAGGTCAAACGTTTTCTGTAAGTCTTCACAAGGTTTTCACACACTGTTGCTGGTATTTTGGCTCATTCCTCCATGCAGCTCTCCTCTAGAGCAGTGATGTTTTGGGGCTGTCGCTGGGCAACACGGACTTTCAACTCCCTCCAAAGATTTTCTATGGGGTTGAGATCTGGAGACTGGCTAGGCCACTCCAGGACCTTGAAATGCTTCTTACGAAGCCACTCCTTCGTTGCCCGGGCGGTGTGTTTGGGATCATTGTCATGCTGAAAGACCCAGCCACGTTTCATCTTCAATGCCCTTGCTGATGGAAGGAGGTTTTCACTCAAAATCTCACGATACATGGCCCCATTCATTCTTTCCTTTACACGGATCAGTTGTCCTGGTCCCTTTGCAGAAAAACAGCCCCAAAGCATGATGTTTCCACCCCCATGCTTCACAGTAGGTATGGTGTTCTTTGGATGCAACTCAGCATTCTTTGTCCTCCAAACACGACGAGTTGAGTTTTGACCAAAAGTTCTATTTTGGTTTCATCTGACCATATGACATTCTCCCAATCCTCTTCTGGATCATCCAAATGCACTCTAGCAAACTTCAGACGGGCCTGGACATGTACTGGCTTAAGCAGGGGGACACGTCTGGCACTGCAGGATTTGAGTCCCTGGCGGCGTAGTGTGTTACTGATGGTAGGCTTTGTTACTTTGGTCCCAGCTCTCTGCAGGTCATTCACTAGGTCCCCCCGTGTGGTTCTGGGATTTTTGCTCACCGTTCTTGTGATCATTTTGACCCCACGGGGTGGAGCCCCAGATCGAGGGAGATTATCAGTGGTCTTGTATGTCTTCCATTTCCTAATAATTGCTCCCACAGTTGATTTCTTCAAACCAAGCTACTTACCTATTGCAGATTCAGTCTTCCCAGCCTGGTGCAGGTCTACAATTTTGTTTCTGGTGTCCTTTGACAGCTCTTTAGTCTTGGCCATAGTGGAGTTTGGAGTGTGACTGTTTGAGGTTGTGGACAGGTGTCTTTTATACTGATAACAAGTTCAAACAGGTGCCATTAATACAGGTAACGAGTGGAGGACAGAGGAGCCTCTTAAAGAAGAAGTTACAGGTCTGTGAGAGCCAGAAATCTTGCTTGTTTGTAGGTAACCAAATACTTATTTTCCACCATAATTTGCAAATAAATTCATTAAAAATCCTACAATGTGATTTTCTGGAGAAAAAAATTCTCAATTTGTCTGTCATAGTTGACGTGTATCTATGATGCAAATTACAGGCCTCTCTCATCTTTTTAAGTGGGAGAACTTGCACAATTGGTGGCTGACTAAATACTTTTTTCCCCCACTGTATACAGTTGAAGTCGTAAGTTTACATACACCTTAGCCAAATACATTTAAACTCAGTTTTTCACAATTCCTGACATTTAATCCTAGTACAAATTCCCTGCCTTAGGTCAGTTAGGATTACCACTTTATTTTAAGAATGTGAAATGTCAGAATAATACTAGAGAGAATGATTTATTTAAGCTTTTATTTACTTCATCACATTCCCGTGGGTCAGAAGTTTACATACACTCAATTAGTATTTGGTATCATTGCCGTAAAAATTTTTACGTGGGTCAAATGTTTCGAGTAGCCTTCCACAAGCTTCCCACAGTAAGTTGGGTGATTTTTTTTTGCACATTCCACCTGACAGAGCTGGTGTAACTGAGTCAGGTTTGTAGGCCTCCTTGCTCGCACACGCTTTTTCAGTTCTGTCCACAAATTTTCTATGGGATTGAGGTCAGGGCTTTGTGATGGCCACTCCAATACCTTGACTTTGTTG
This sequence comes from Coregonus clupeaformis, assembly GCF_020615455.1. Lineage (NCBI taxonomy): Eukaryota > Metazoa > Chordata > Actinopteri > Salmoniformes > Salmonidae > Coregonus > Coregonus clupeaformis. Next base: position 19,549,301 of record NC_059199.1, on the reverse strand, counting down.
TCCTTAAGCCATTTTGCCACAACTTTGGAAGTACGCTTGCGGTGATTGTCCATTTGGATGACCCATTTGTGACCAAGCTTTAACTTCCTGACTGATGTCTTGAGATGTTGCTTTAATATATCCACATAATTTTCCATCCTCATGATGCCATCTATTTTGTGAAGTGCACCAGTCCCTCCTGCAGCAAAGCACCCCCACTGCATGATGCTGCCATCCCTGTGCTTCACGGTTGGGATGGTGTTCTTCGGCTTGCAAGCTCCCCCCTTTTCCTCCCAACATAACGATGGTCATTATGGCCAAACAGTTCTATTTTTGATCATCAGACCAGAGGACATTTCTCCAAAAAGTACGATCTTTGTCCCCATGTGCAGTTGCAAACCGTAGTCTGGCTTTTTTATGGTGGTTTTGGAGCAGTGTCTTTTTCCTTGCTGAGCGTCCTTTCAGGTTATGTCGATATAGGACTCGTTTTACTGTGGATATAGATACCTGTTTCCTTCAGCATCTTCACAAGTCCTTTGCTGTTGTTCTGGGATTGATTTGCACTTTTCGCACCAAAGTATGTTCATCTCTAGGAGACAGAACTCGTTTCCTTCCTGAGCAGTATGATGGCTGCGTGGTCCCATGTTGTTTATACTTGAGTTCTATTGTTTGTACAGATGAACGTGGTACCTTCAGGCGTTTGGAAATTGCTCCCAAGGATGAACCAGACTTGTGGAGGTCTACAAAACATTTTCTGAGGTCTTGGCTGATTTCTTTTGATTTTCCCATGATGTCAAGCAAAGAGGCACTGAGTTTGAAGGTAGGCCTTGAAATACATCCACAGGTACACCTCCAATTGACTCAAATGATATCAATTAGCCTATCAGAAGCTTCTAAAGCCATGACATCATTTTCTGGAATTTCTCAAGCTGTTTAAAAGGCACAGTCATCTTAGTGTATGTAAACTTCTGACCCACTGGAATTGTGGTACAGTGAATTATATAAGTGAAATAATCTGTCTGTAAACAACTGTTGGAAAAATTACCAGTGTCATGCACAAAGTAGATATCCTAACCGACTTGCCCTGCAGCCTTGTGAATGTTGACCTTCTTAAAAGTCTTACTCACATCGGCTACGGAGAGCGTGATCACAGTCATCCGGAACAGCTGATGCTCTCATGCATGCTTCAGTGTTGCTTGCCTCGAAGCGAGCATAGAAGTGATTTAGCTCGTCTGGTAGGCTTGTGTCACTGGGTAGTTCGCGGCTGTGCTTCCCTTTGTAGTCTGTAATAGTTTTCAAGCCCTGCCACATCCGACGAGTGTCAGAGCCGGTGTAATACGATTCAGTCTTTGTCCTGTATTGACTCTTTGCCTGTTTGATGGTTCGTTGGAGGGCATAGCAGAATTTCTTATAAGCTTCAGGGTTAGAGTCCCGCTCCTTGAAAGCGGCAGCTCTACCCTTTAGCTCAGTGCGGATGTTGCCTGTAATCCATGGCTTCTGGTTGGGGTATGTACGTACAGTCACTGTGGGGACGACGTCATCGATGCACTTATTGATGAAGCCAGTGACTGATGTTGTGTACTCCTCAATGCTATCTGAAGAATCCCGGAACATATTCCAGTCTGTGCTAGCAAAACAGTCCTGTAGCTTAGCATCTGCGTCATCTGACCACTTTTTTATTAACCGAGTCACTGGTGCTTCCTGCTTTAGTTTTTGCTTATAAGCAGGAATCAGGAGGATAGAGTTATGGTCAGATTTGCCAAATGGAGGGCGAGGGAGAGCGTCTTATGTGTCTCTGTGTGTGGAGTAAAGGTGGTCTAGAGTTATTTTTTCCTCTGGTTGCACATTTAACATGCTGAAAGAAAGTAGAACAGATTTAAGTTTCCCTGCATTAAAGTCCCCGGCCACTAGGAATTGTGATACAGTGAATTATAAGTGAAATAATCTGTCTGTTAACAATTGTTGGAAAAATTACTTGTGTCATGCCAAAACTATAGTTTGTTAACAAGAAATGTGTGTAGTGGTTGAAAAACGAGTTTTAATGACTCCAACCTAAGTGTATGTAAAGTTCCGACTTCAACTGTATATATATATATATATATACAGTGGGGGAAAAAAGTATTTAGTCAGCCACCAATTGTGCAAGTTCTCCCATTTAAAAAGATGAGAGAGGCCTGTAATTTTCATCATAGGTACACGTCAACTATGACAGACAAAATGAGAAAAAAAAATCCAGAAAATCACATTGTAGGATTTTTTATGAATTTATTTGCAAATGATGGTGGAAAATAAGTATTTGGTCAATAACAAAAGTTTCTCAATACTTTGTTATATACCCTTTGTTGGCAATGACACAGGTCAAACGTTTTCTGTAAGTCTTCACAAGGTTTTCACACACTGTTGCTGGTATTTTGGCCCATTCCTCCATGCAGATCTCCTCTACAGCAGTGATGTTTTGGGGCTGTCGCTGGGCAACACAGACTTTCAACTCCCTCCAAAGATTTTCTAGGGGGTTGAGATCTGGAGACTGGCTAGGCCACTCCAGGACCTTGAAATGCTTCTTACGAAGCCACTACTTCGTTGCCCGGGCGGTGTGTTTGGGATCATTGTCATGCTGAAAGACCCAGCCACGTTTCATCTTCAATGCCCTTGCTGATGGAAGGAGGTTTTCACTCAAAATCTCACGATACATGGCCCCATTCATTCTTTCCTTTACACGGATCAGTCGTCCTGGTCCCTTTGCAGAAAAACAGCCCCAAAGCATGATGTTTCCACCCCCATGCTTCACAGTAGGTATGGTGTTCTTTGGATGCAACTCAGCATTCTTTGTCCTCCAAACACGACGAGTTGAGTTTTTACCAAAAAGTTATATTTTGGTTTCATCTGACCATATGACATTCTCCCAATCCTCTTCTGGATCATCCAAATGCACTCTAGCAAACTTCAGACGGGCCTGGACATGTACTGGCTTAAGCAGGGGGACACGTCTGGCACTGCAGGATTTAAGTCCCTGGTGGCGTAGTGTGTTACTGATGGTAGGCTTTTTACTTTGGTCCCAGCTCTCTGCAGGTCATTCACTAGGTCCCCCGTGTGGTTCTGGGATTTTTGCTCACTGTTCTTGTGATCATTTTGACCCCACAGGGTGAGATCTTGCGTGGAGCCCCAGATCGAGGGAGATTATCAGTGGTCTTGTATGTCTTCCATTTCCTAATAATTGCTCCCACAGTTGATTTCTTCAAACCAAGCTGCTTACCTATTGCAGATTCAGTCTTCCCAGCCTGGTGCAGGTCTACAATTTTGTTTCTGGTGTCCTTTGACAGCTCTTTGGTCTTGGCCATAGTGGAGTTTTGAGTGTGACTGTTTGAGGTTGTGCACAGGTGTCTTTTATACTGATAACAAGTTCAAACAGGTGCCATTAATACAGGTAACGAGTGGAGGACAGAGGAGCCTCTTAAAGAAGAAGTTACAGGTCTGTGAGAGCCAGAAATCTTGCTTTTTTGTAGGTGACCAAATACTTATTTTCCACCATAATTTGCAAATAAATTCATAAAAAATCCTACAATGTGATTTTCTGGATTTTTCTTTCTCAATTTGTCTGTCATAGTTGACGTGTACCTATGATGAAAATTACAGGCCTCTCTCATCTTTTTAAGTGGGAGAACTTGCACAATTGGTGGCTGACTAAATACTTTTTTTCCCCACTGTATATATATATATATATATATTTATATATATATTTGCGGGGGAAAAAACATATGGGGGATTGGAAGTGATGCAGACAATTACATTGATGTAAGTTACAATCTATCTGCAATATTAAAGCTGATCTACCTCCTAAAAAAAAGAAGAAGAAAAAAAAAAAAGAGTCTGATTAGGCTTAGCTGTACCACAGCCTCTGCAATAGAAACAAATGGAGCATGGCTCTGTGTCTGTGCACAGCAAATATGCGGGTGTTAAAATCTTGGTGTTGAGGTAAAAAGTGTTGTGAGTTTTATATCTGAGTGTTGATTCTAGAGGGGTTAACACCAGTGGGATTGAAATTGATGCCACCTGCGGTGAATAAATGAAGTGTTATTTGAATCACAGTGGAATCAACACCACATGGTGATGTTGTTACTCGACTGTATTGAGTTCATTTCCGTTAACTCTCTGAATGAAAAAGACATGGGAGAGGCCTCATTATCATATTTCCCAGCATGCTTTGTTGCAGGTTGCTTTTTAGAATAGTTTGTTTTAATGTCTATGTTTCTGCATGCACATTGATTGATTAAGTTATCTTCTACTACACAAAGATAAATAGCACACATTTTCTAAACTAATCCAATATGTAAGTGGTTGAACTTATTTTACTTGTTGTTGAGATGGTTGTTCCAGTTTAGATGGTTTAGGTAGTCTCATTTATCAATCTTCCCTACCTTGACAGTCATTCTAACTGCAGATTGCAGGTGATTACAAGTTCAAATTGTTGGATATCCTAGCTCTGGCTGGATTATATAACACTTTGTATGCCAGCATAATGTGACTTGCTGATGTGGCCTGTAAACCAGGAATTTCAGACCACTGTGTTATGGTAAAACTAGGCTGTCAAAGTATTGTTTTGTCAAAAAAAGTAATGCATTGTCATTCTTTTTATGATCAAATATTAACTTGGTGTAGGCTACAGGACTGAAAACCATCGAATGCAACAATCATGTCTCTGTCACTAGCAAACACAGTCATGGGTGTTACTGGTACCTCTACAATTCACTCGTAATGCACCCTGGGAAATAAATATGGAAATAAGGCATTACACCCTACAGCAGGGGTATCAAACTCATTTTGCCCCGGGATCGCATTCGGTCTTTAACGAGGTCCGGAGGCCTGAATTCAAACAACTCTCCCACCTCATCCATCTCCTTAAGTTTAGCTTTTGCATCTTTTTACTTTCAGTTTTGTAAACCAGCTTCAAACAGCTGAAAATAAGATATTTTTGGTTATTGAAAATATATTTCACAGCGGCTTAGATGTACAATGATTTTCTGGTTGCTTGTTTTGTCACATAAACTGAAATGAGGCTAACAATGTAGAACTTTAGCTACCAGGTAATGGCAGAGCGATTTCTACATATTGGACGCTTGCCCAAGTCTGCCGTTGTTGGTTGTGCTCGTGAGGAGATTACCATGCTTCTGAATGACACTGATGGAAGAGGGAGAGTGCAGACTTCTTTTTGACAACAAAAGACAGACCTGCTCAGAATGCAATTTTGTGTGGGTCAAAAATATATATTTGGTGAAAAAATATTGTGAAACACCTCATTTCACTAATACTGCAGATATATTATGGACATTTTCTGAAATTACAATGCAAACATTTTACATGTAGCTCCTTTAAATTATTCAAATGGGTGGGGATTGTATTGTATTCTTTATTTATTCAGGGCAAAACCCATTTAGACCTGGGTGCCATCATTACAGCAACACAACAATCAAATATAATATGAAACAAAACAATACCATGTAAAATTAAGATACAGCACAACACAACATTTAAGAAAAACTGTTACATTCCTCAGCTACTAGGTCCTCAATCAACGCTTTCAATTGCCCAAGCGGCACCAGAACATCCGATTGTAATGAGTTTTGTAAATTGTTCCAGCAGTGAGGTGCATTAAAACTAAAAGGGGATTTACCTAATTCGGTGGAGACCCGAGGAACCTCAAGAGTTGTGAACGGGTTTGGTAACCTATGAACGGGTTTGGTAAGTTGTGTTTTTCAGAGCATTGTCTTTTTCTTCAAATTGGGTTGCCTATTGTTTGCAAATGGCTTTAAGCTATATCACCGCCATCTAGTGGCCACAATAAATAAATGACAAGATTGGAGTCCAGCACTGCTTTTTTCAAATACAAAAGAAGAAGAAAATGTACTCAATAGCCCTGAAAGGTGTTGCCCATGCTATCACAAAAGCCATTATAGCACAGATACAAAGATGATCCCTCTTTCCACCTCTATGCCGCAAACAATGGTCGTGTTCCCCTGCTCAGAGGTTACTGATGCATGCCAGATCTTACAATGCCTGGACAGGCATTTTACGTATCTGCTAACCACATCATGGGCTTTATTTTCAGCTAGCGTTAAGGTGGTGCTAGTGTCAAACGCACACTCTTTGGCACCAGGATTGGTCATTTACTTGTCTTGTATCAGCTCGCTTGTGCTAAGGTGGAAGGGGTGTAAATATTTGAGGTATGTCCTTTAAAATGTGCGCCAATGTGCCAATTTCAAGCAGCACTACTGGTTTCCTTTCTGCCTAATTTAACACCTGATTTACTTAAAGGGGAACTGCCTCCTAGAACCAACTTCTCTGGTTATAAACGGCCTATGTGGCATCGATATGAGTCAGAAACATTCATTATAGTCTCAGAATTGACTACAAAGTGTAAATAGAATAATTTTGGTCATAAAGTCAGTCTCGTCCAAAATTAGATTTGGAAGTGTGTGCGTCACGATGGACGGGTTGGGTATGGATGGGTTGGGTATGGATTACATTTTTGCCAATGATGTCCAATTGCCCAGAGACAACAAGGTATGGTCCGCCCCCAGCTGCCATGTGTTGTGGACATGTTGTCAAGTCTGCAACACACGCACACTTGTTCGGCGTAGTGAAAATGGGCTTCCATGAAGTTGGTGCAAAGTTCTAATGCATTCAACAATATTGTGCAAGATGTTAAGGAATGGATTACATACAAACATATGACATGATGGCTGTGACTGGTGTGTGGTGAGTAGTTAGCTAGTTACCTATGATACTGTGATGTAACTAGCTTAATACATAGCCTCTCCCTAATGTGTAATGTGATGTAATGTCATAGAGAGGAAGATTTGCATAGCTGAAGTTGCACCTGCCGATAAGTTTTGATAGGATGTAACGTTAGCCAATGTTTCAACTCGAAATGGCTAGCTTACAAGATCCCTATGCTAGCTAACGTTAGCTAGTTAGCCAAATAATTTCAACTCAGACAAAGATATTGATAACTAATCTGGATTTGTAAGTTAGGTAGCTAGCTACTTTTATGAGAACAAGCATGTTGTTTGGGTTAGCACTTTCTCTCTAACTCTGGCCCTGGCGGCCTTCTGCCTTTACTATAATGGAACTGGGATGTTAGTTAGCACTAGCTAGCTAGCATTCAGGGGCTTCGTCTGCCACTAGTGCTAAAACAACATGCCTGTTCTCATAAAAATCTATAGTGTATTTTCTAGGGCAAAAATAGCCTGACAATGAGTCTTTTAGGTTAACATGCTACAAATACGTGTCAGCAAGCATTCAGCAACGTAACGTTACACAGCTGGTTGCATATGGTGCTTTCAACTGGGAACTCAAGAAAAAACGAGGTCAAATCATGATGTGATCTTCAGGTTGGAAAGTCGGAGCTCTAGAGTTGGATGACCATTCAAAATTATATTTCCCAGTCGCAGCTAGTTTTTTTCTGTCTTTCAGAAAAAAGGACCTGTGTATTTTTGAAACATGTCAGGGAACTGTCTTATATGGCAAATCATACAAAGGGACGACGACTAACATGTACCACCAGACAAAATGCTGATAGGTACAGCATCTGTATCGGCTATGAATTACAATAGAAGATGAAAGACAAGTGTAATATTTGCCTCTGCCTGCTGGACCCATGAGGCAAACTCTGTCATGTCCAGGATGGAGTGTCATGCACTCCACCCCTCCTGCCACCTGACTGCACCTGTCCATAACCTGTAATACATTACAGAGACTTCATTACCCACGGGAGACTTGAAGAGAGAACCTCATCCAGTAAGATGTGCATGTGGTTAGACAACCAAATCCTTAGAATAGACCATATAAATAGAATAGAATGCCATGCTAGTTGTGGGACAGATTTGTATGCTCCTTGTTCTATCTGTGGTTGTACTCTACACACAACTTATTTCCATTTGTAACAAACACACCCATGCATTCTTTTGTTGAGAAATATACTCAAGCTGGCCATGTTTGTGCAATGTCGACATGTAGCCTACACCTGTAGGGATGTTAGTTCTGGGATTTGTCCCCCGGGAAAGATCTAACAGCGGACATAAGGAGAGAATAGACGAGAAAAACTAGCCAGTTTCAGAATATTGTGTTGACAGTTGAGCTGACTGAAGACCGGGCATTCAACTCGCAGCTGTTATCATTTCCACGGTAACGTCTTTACATTACGTGATGAAACTTCATGTTGCAAGCTACTTTTGTAGCAAGGTGTTGTAGAACGAGTGTCTCATGAAACACATTCCAGACATTGGTACTTCAAGCTATCTTGGCATAACTGACAGCTGAAGCTATCCCAAGCGCTAGCTAGCTGCTGTCAGGTTGGCTAAACACAAGGTCAGTGCATGCTTTAGTCTACACATATAATTTGGCTCAGTAGTGTGTGTGGCCTCCACGTGCCTGTATGACCTCCCTACAACGCCTGGACAGTCTGTGGTGCAACGTGGCGTTGGTGGATGGAGCGAGACATGATGTCCCAGATGTGCTCAATTGGATTCAGGTCTGGGGAACGGGCGGGCCAGTCCATAGCATCAATGCCTTCCTCTTGCAGGAACTGCTGACACACTCCAGCCACATGAGGTCTTGCATTGTCTTGCATTAAGAGGAACCCAGGCCCAACCGCACCAGCATATGGTCTCACAAGGGGTCTGAGGATCTCATCTCGGTACCTAATGGCAGTCAGGCTACCTCTGGCGAGCACATGGAGGGCTGTGCGGCCCCCCAAAGAAATGCCACCCCACACCATGACTGACCCACCGCCAAACCGGTCATGCTGGAGGATGTTGCAGGCAGCAAAATGTTCTCCACGGCGTCTCCAGACTCTGTCACGTCTGTCACATGTGCTCAGTGTGAACCTGCTTTCATCTGTGAAGAGCACAGGGCGCCAGTGGCGAATTTGCCAATCTTGGTGTTCTCTGGCAAATGCCAAACGTCCTGCACGGTGTTGGGCTGTAAGCACAACCCCCACCTGTGGACGTCGGGCCCTCATACCACCCTCATGGAGTCTGTTTCTGACCGTTTGAGCAGACACATGCACATTTGTGGCCTGCTGGAGGTCATTTTGCAGGGCTCTTGCAGTGCTTCTCCTGCTCCTCTTTACACAAAGGCGGAGGTAGCGGTCCTGCTGCTGGGTTGTTGCCCTCCTACGGCCTCCTCCACGTCTCCTGATGTACTGGCCTGTCTCCTGGTAGCGCCTCCATGCTCTGGACACTATGCTGACAGACACAGCAAACCTTCTTGCCACAGGTCGCATTGATGTGCCATCCTGGATGAGCTGCACTACCTGAGCCACTTGTGTGGGTTGTAGACTCCGACTCATGCTACCACTAGAGTGAAAGCACCGCCAGCATTCAAAAGTGACCAAAACTTCAGCCAGGAAGCATAGGAACTGAGAAGTGGTCTGTGGTCACCACCTGCAGAACCACTCCTTTATTGGGGGTGTCTTGCTAATTGCCTATAATTTCCACCTGTTGTCTATTCCATTTGCACAACAGCATGTGACATTTATTGTCAATCAGTGTTGCTTCCTAAGTGGACAGTTTGATTTCACAGAAGTGTGATTGACTTGGAGTTACATTGTGTTGTTTAAGTGTTCCCTTTATTTTTTTGAGCAGTGTATATACAATTTACGGACACAGTATATTTTACAATAGTTATCTTTTGTTTGTTTTTAGTCCCATCCTTCAGCTCGACTCAACCCCTCCCATCTATCTCTGAAGACCATCCAGTTTTGATTTCTATTTGCCATATATTTTTCAACTGTGCTGTTTCACAAAAGTTCTGAACCTATATACATTTTACAGACACAGTATATTTTACATTAGTTATCTTGTTGTTTTTAGTCCCACCCTTCAGCTCGACTCAACCCCTCCCATCTACCTCTGAACACCATCCAGTTTTGATTTCTATTTGCCATATATTTTTCAATTGTGCTGTGATGTTTCACAAAAGTTCTGAACCTTTCTATTCTCATAGTTTCTACATATTTCTACTTTTTTATTTATCACAATTTTCTTTAATCAATTTTGGTCTTTAATGCAGGGCCGGCAGACAAGTTCCTTACTTTCTCCCCATCCACTTGGATTTTCCATTTTTGCGGTAATGCTGCAATTAGTTGGTTGTAATTTTAAGTAGAGCAGACATTTCCATATATTTTTGTTAGCTGAGTCAATATCACTATGAGGTGCCTTTGGTCTCCTCATCAGACTCACTCAGTCATCATGAAAATGTAGCAGAATAATGAAAGTCTGAGGTCTTATTATAAGTGGCCAAACATTTGCACACATATCAGTAGAATGATAAGTCTCTAAAAAAGTGTTTCCTTCATTTTATTAAATTTTTTTCATTGGATGTACGTGATTTTGGCATGTCCCACACACTGCTCTGCTAACTACAGTGTGTGTAATAAGTGGTTAAATGATGCTAAATCCCAAAAAAAAAAACATGGTTTTACTGTCCACAATAAGTTATTTGATAAAACAAGAAATTTTGATCATGTATATTGTATTTTCATAATCATATTGAACATTTTGCATGTGTCCCTGAAATTGCTGTCCACCCTGTCATTATGGGGTAATTGCCCCTTTAAGAAACCCACTGATGTTTTCAGTGACATCACTACGAGCATTTTGTCTTTCTTCAATGAAGGCTGAAGCAGTGTCTAGTTGCAGAGTAAGTATTTACACTTATGTTTCATAATTTTCATCATATTATGTGTGTAGTTGGATGTTGTCAAGCTTAACATGTCCACTCTGTCATAGTGAAATATTAATTGATAGAAAAACCTATCAGAACTTTGAAATATATTTGTAAAACAGTACACAGTCAGCTTGCTAACTGTAGTATGTTGCTAAGTGAAGGTCCACCATGTGCTCATTAAATGCTAACATTAGCCAAAAATGTCCACCCTGTCATTGTCCACCCTGTCAGCAAGCCTTCCATGACAGGGTGGACATGGTTCATGACAGGAAGGACATGTGCATAGTTTAGGCCACATACTGATAATGTTACACATATTACAACAGCTATTACACACATTTTATAACAGTACATGCTATACATAGTAAGAATGGACAATATGGACAATTTTTTTGGCGATATCGGTATCAGCAAACCTAGTTTGATAATGCAAGCCTAGTTTACCGGGACTGCCAATTAAAGTGTGTAAGGGAACATTTTGAATCGTCTTTTTCAAGGAATGAGATCAAAAGGAGCTGAGATAGCAAGGAGATATCGGGAACGTCGTGATGCTGACCCAGACAGAAGAAGAAAGTACCTTGAGAAAGAAAGGGTCAAATGGAAAAAAGACAGAGAGACTGGAAAGAAGAAGGGTGTCAATGAGCTCAGTGAGAGAGAGAAGAGGGCAAAAAGAAAGAAATGGAGAGAGGCAAAAAGTCAAGCCAGAGCCAGAAACATTTCATGTCTGTGTAAAAGGGAGGAAGGTGTTTTGGACTGCCCCTGCTTTAACCTTCAAGAGGTCACTCTAGCTAATGTTCCTGTTTCATCTGACAAGTCCCTAGCATAAGACACCAGATAATCCTAGGAGACCAGAAATGATTGAGGTAAAGCACATTGGAGAGTGGTGCGTCGTTAATTATGACAATGAAGCATACCCAGGTATCATCATGGATGCAGAAGGGCACAGTGTGAAAGTTAAGTGTATGCAACGCCATGGCATAAACAAGTTCAAATGGCCAAGTCTTCGGGACGACATCTGTTGGTACCATGACTGGCAGGTACTTTGCCTAATACCAGAACCACAGGCTCTGAACAAGCACTCTGTACAGATTGAAGTGTCTGCATAGAAGTATGTGGAACAGCAACTGCAGAACTGAGCCATGTCTCTGCAGAAAGGGAGAGACTGTTTGGAGATGCGTCCAAGTGATCTTTCTGTAATATTCTGTTTTTTCAAATCAACTGTTCTCCACTTAAAAAACATTTTTCTTCTTGTTCTACAGTTGAATGTTTGACTTTCACTGTGCAGAATGATGTACAGAGTTTAACGCTAGAAGGCCACATTAATGTCTCATTTTGGGCATCTTTATTCAGTGGCTGCATGCAGGTAGAGTGGATAACTTTGAATGACTGAAGCATTTAGTGAGAGGTCTAATGCTTTAATATTTAATAATTTCTGCCCTCCGAATTCATATTCATTATATAAATAGGCCCATTTAATTTTGTCTGGCTTGCCTTTCCAAATAAAAAGGGATATTTTTTGCTCATATAATTTAAAAAAACAAGTCCCTAGGTGTAGGCAAGGCCATAAGCAAATAGGCAAACTGGAATATGACTAAAGAGTTAATCAGGGTGATTTTTCCACAAATAGACAAGTAAGTTTCCTTTCCATGGTAGCAAGATCTTTTCTATTTTTGTGAGATCTTCAGTTTCTTGGCAATTTCTCACATAGAATAGCCTTCATTTCTCAGTTTCCAGCTACAATAGCCATTTACAACATTAACAATGTCTGCACTGTATTTCTGATCAATTTGATGTTATTTTAATGGACCAAAAAATTGCTTTTCTTTTGAAAACAAGGACATTTCTAAGTGACCACAAACGTTTGAACGGTAGTGTATGTATATATATATATATATATATATATATATATAACAGAAATACCTTATTTACATAAGTATTCAGACCCTTTGCCATGAGACTCGAAATTGAGCTCAGGTGCATCCTGTTTCCATTGATCATCCTTCAGATGTTTCTACAACTTCATTGGAGTCCACCTGTCGTAAATCCAATTGATTGGACATGATTTGGAAGGGCTCACAACTGTCTATATAAGGTCCCACAGTTGACAGTTCATGTCAGAGCAAAAACCAAGCCATGAGGTCGAAGGAATTGTCCATAGAGCTCCGAGACAGGATTGTGTCGATGCATAGATCTTGGGAAGGGTACCAAAAAATGTCTGCAGCATTGAAGGTCCCCAAGAACACAGTGGCCTCCATTATTCTTAAATGGAAGAAGTTCGTCAAATTTCTGCCCCGCTAGAGCTGCCCCGGTAAACTGTAAGTGCTGTTATTGTGAAGTGGAAACGTCTAGGAGTAACAACGGCTCAGCCGCGAAGTGGTAGGCCACACAAGCTCACAGAACGGGACCGCCGAGTGCTGAAGTGTGTAGCGCGTAAAAATCATCTGTCCTCGGTTGCAACACTCACTACCGGGTTTCAAACTGCATCTGGAAGCAACGTAAGCACAAGAACTGTTCGTCGGGTTTCCATGGCCGAGCAGCCGCACACAAGCCTAACGCAATGCCAATCATCACCATACGCAATGCCAAGCGTCAGCTGGAGTGGTATAAAGCTTGCCGCCACTGGACTCTGGAGCAGTGGAAATGCGTTCTCTGGAGGGATGAATCACGCTTCACCATCTGTCAGTCCGATGGACAAATCTGGGTTTAGCGGGTGCCAGGGGAAAGCTACCTGCCCTAATGCAAGTACCAACTGTAAAGTTTGGTGGATGAGGAATAATGGTCTGGGGCTGTTTTTCATGGTTCGGGCTAGGCCCCTTAGTTCTAGTGAAGGGAAATCTTAACCTTACAGCATACAATAACATTCTAGATAATTCTGTGCTTAACTTAATGGCAACAGTTTGGGGAAGGCCCTTTTCTGCTTCAGCATGATAATGCCCCTGTGCACAAAGCGAGGTCCATACAGAAATGGTTTGTCGAGATCGGTTTGGAAGAACTTGACTGGCCAAACAGAGCCCTGACCTCAACCCCATCAAAAACATATGGGATGAATGGTAATGCCGACTGCGAGCCAGGCCTAATCGCCCAACATCAGTGCCCGACCTCACTAATGCTCTTGTGGCTGAATGGAAGCAAGTCCCTACAGCAATGTTCCAACATCTAGTGGAAAGCCATCCCAGAAGAGTTAGGCTGTTATAGCAGCAAAGGGGGGACCAACTCCATATTAATGCCCATGATTTTGGAATGAGATGTTCAACAAGCAGCTATCCACATACTTTCGGTCATTTAGTGTAAGCATTCACACCCCTGAGTCGATACATGTTAGAATCACCTTTGGCAGCGAATACAGCTGTCTTTCTGGGTAAGAGCTTTGCACACCTGGATAGTACAATATTAGCCCATTATTCAAAAAAAGTATTCAAGCTCTGTCAAATTGGTTGTTGATCATTGCTAGACAACCATTGTCATGTCTTGCCATAGATTTTCAAGCAGATTTAAGTCAAAACGTCACTGTCTTCTTGGTAAGCAGCTCCAGTGTAGATTTGGCCTTGTGATTTAGGTTATTGTTCTGCTGAAAGGTGAATTAATCTCCCAGTGTCTGGTGAAAAGCAGACTGAACCAGGTTTTATTCTAGGATTTTGCCTGATTTAGCTCCATTCTGTATCTTTTTAATCCTGAAAAACTCCCCAGTCCTTAAAGATTACAAGCATACCCATAACATGATGCATCCACCACTATGCTTGAAAATATGGAGAGTGGTACTCAGTAATGTGTTGTATTGGATTTGCCCCAAACATAACCCTTTGTATTCAGGACAAAAAGTTAATTGCTTTGCCACATTTTTTTGCAGTATTAATTTAGTGCCTTGTTGCAAACAGGATGCATGTTTTGGACATTTTGTATTCTGTACAGGCTTCCTTCTTTTCACTATGTCAATTAGTTTAGTATTGTGGAGTAACTACAATGTTGTTGATCCATACTCAGTTTACTCCTATCACAGCCATTAAACTCTGTAACTGTTTTAAAGTCACCATTGGCCTCATGTTGAAATCCCTGAGCCAGTTTCTTTCCTCTCAGGCAACTGAGTTAGGAAGGACGCCTGTATCTTTGTAGTGAATGGGTGTATTTTCCCCATCCAAAGTTTAATTAATAAATTCACCATGCTCAAAGGGATATACAATATCTGCTTTTAAAAAAACAAAACATTCACCAATTGGTGCCCTTCTTTGCCAGGCATTGGAAAACCTCACTGGTCTTTGTGGTTGAATCTGTGTTTTAAATTCACTGCTCGACTGAGGAACCTTAGATAAGTGTGTGGGTTACAGAGCTGAGGTAGTCATTCAAAAATCATGTTAAACACTATTATTGCAGTGTGAGTCCATGCAACTTACGAGACTTGTTAAGCACATTTCTACTTCTGAACTTATTTAGGCACGTCATAAAGGGGTTAAATACTTATTGACTCAAGCTTTTCAATTTTAATTAATTTGTAAAAATGTCTAAAAACATAATTCCACTTTGACGTTATGGGGTATTGTGTGTAGACCAGTGACAAACAATCTCAATTGAATCAATTTTTTATTCAGGCTGCAAGACAAGAAAATGTGGAAAAGGTCAAGGGGTGTGAGTATTTTCTGAAGGTACTGTATGCAGACCACACTATAGCCTCAATGTCATTATGATCAGTGGTATCTTCAATGAATGCTGCCAATTCATACAGACATTGGATTAATTATCAGTGTAAATCTGTACAAGCACATAGCATATATCACACAGAATAACTTGTTTTCCACAGTGCCACTGGAATGTAGTATTGTCATGTTTTAATAATGGTGACATTTTAGAAGACCTATACTTCCATGGACCACAATCATTTCATAGGGCCCTAGGAATACTGAAAACAAACCAGCTCCATTTCAGGGAGGCAATAATTTGAGCTCATATATACAGTGTCTTCATACCACAGTTGTCACATTTATTTGCTCCTGAACTTACTTAGATGTGCCACAGCAAGGGGTCTGAAGACATATGTAACTAATACATCTTCGTTTTTCAATAATTTGAGAATATTTCTGTAATTGTAATCCTTTTTTAGATTTAAATTTAAGGCAGCAAAATGTGACAACTGTGCAAGCAAGGGGTTTGAAGATTTTCACTAGGCAATGTATCAGTGTTAAAATAACATTTTACTGTCTGAAAAAGTAAATTTTTTCCCTACATCTTTTTCTTCACTCTCCAGCATGGTCCTCCTGGCCTGTGACAGGCAATGGTGAACCACTTCTTGCACTGCTTTCCTTACTGAGGCTCTTCAGGCACTTATCCAGTCTTTTGATACACAGTGTCACGTCATTCCGTGTGATGCCAACAGCCGAGGCGGCGTTGAGATAGGGGTGTGGGTACGCCGCCGAGTGGGACATGAAGCCACAGAACTTGTGACCGCTCACCATCTGTTCGTTACCAAGGGCAACCACCCTGAAAACAGACATTACCATTACCACACCTTCCACACACAGCAATTGTCTTGAAACAAGCAAGTTTAACATGCTGCTTGGAAGAAACACCCACAAAAGAGAAAGGGAAAGCAAAGTGATCCCATACTACAAAATTGCTTCCTGTTTGAACGAACAGGGAGTAATACAAAGCTAATTAATATCTGCTGCTGTACTAGGCAATACAATTATTGTATGACAGATTCATTTATTTGAAACATTGAAAATGAATGTGTTCACTTCCAGGAAATTAGGGGGTAACCCTGTGGTAATAGGAGAAGGTGCTTTGACACTTGGAAGAAAAAAAACATCATAGCTGAAAGACATAATTCATAATTTAGGAGGATGTAAAAAAATATTTACACCTCCCTTTTGCCTTCCTTGCTACATCACAAACGATTAGGTGGGAACAGAAGAAGAAGAAAAAATTAAATGCATAAAAAGTTGCAATTGAATGTACTCTTGATAAACTCTCAACTTCGTTCCTCCTTATCCAGGAACTGTATCCTAAATACATATCAATCAGGATTTTGACGGGGACATTATTATTTTTTTCATCTCAGCTGCATTCTTTGTTGTTACTGATATTGTATGCTCTCTAGATTTAAAAAACAGCATTGTATTGTGGATCGATCATTGTTACTGCGTAGATTGTCCTCTAGTGGACTTGATCGAAATGCATGTGCATGGTACAATAACTACCTTATGGACAGATCTTAATGTATAGTTGCTGCCATTTACTTTATGTTAGTATTCTTATATTTCATTATTTCTTATTGTTGTTTTATTGTCGAGAAGGAACCTGAAAGTAAGTATTTTGTTGGACGATGTATACCATGTGCATTCCATACATACGACTAATAACATTTTAATCTTTACAATTCCTAGAGACCACAAAAGGTGTTCCTCAGGGGTCCATTTTAGGGCCAGTTTTGTTCACGTTGTATATTACCGATACTGGTTCCTTAACGAAGAACTGTAACCAACACTTTTATGCTGATGACACTGTGCCTCACTCTTCTGTCCCCTCTGTAAACCTGATCTACAGACTGCTTTAATGTCTTATAAAACACACTTATTGACCTTGAACTGGTACTGAATGAGGATAAAACTAAATATGCTATTTTCTAGGGCCCACAACATTGGCTTCACAGATTTACATTTGCTTGTTGAATGGAGCCCAAATTGAACCCAAATTAAAACTCATGTAGATGAACAAATGAGGAAACTGAAATAAATTGGGATTCTTTTACAGAAATAAGTGCTTTACACTTGATAGTAGGAAGAACATAGTTAAGTCGACTTTCCTGTCAGCCATTGACTATAATCTACAGTGTGGAGAACAAGTATTTGATACACTGCCGATTTTGCAGGTTTTCCTACTTACAAAGCATGTAGACATGTATGACATTGTATGATTTTTAAGTAATTAATTTGCATTTTATTGCATGACATAAGTATTTGATCACCTACCAACCAGTAAGAATTCCGGCTCTCACAGACCTGTTAGTTTTTCTTTAAGAAGCCCTCCTGTTTTCCACTCATTACCTGTATTAACTGTACCTGTTTGAACTCGTTACCTGTATAAAAGACACCTGTCCACACACTCAATCAAACAGACTCCAACCTCTCCACAATGGCCAAGACCAGAGAGCTGTGTAAGGACATCAGGGATAAAATTGTAGACCTGCACAAGGCTGGGATGGGCTACAGGACAATAGGCAAGCAGCTTGGTGAGAAGGCAACAACTGTTGGCGCAATTATTAGAAAATGGAAGAAGTTCAAGATGACGGTCAATCACCCTCAGTCTGGGGCTCCATGCCAGATCTCACCTCGTGGGGCATCAATGATCATGAGGAAGGTGAGGGATCAGCCCAGAACTACACGGCAGGACCTGGTCAATGACCTGAAGAGAGCTGGGACCACAGTCTCAAAGAAAACCATTAGTAACACACTACGCCGTCATGGATTAAAATCCTGCAGCGCACGCAAGGTCCCCCTGCTCAAGCCAGCGCATGTCCAGGCCCGTCTGAAGTTTGCCAATGACCATCTGGATGATCCAGAGGGGGAATGGGAGAAGGTCATGTGGTCTGATGAGACAAAAATAGAGCTTTTTGGTCAACACTCCAGTCGCCGTGTTTGGAGGAAGAAGAAGGATGAGTATAACCCCAAGAACACTATCCCAACCGTGAAGCATGGAGGTGGAAACATCATTCTTTGGGGATGCTTTTCTGCAAAGGGGACAGGACGACTGCACCGTATTGAGGGGAGGATGGATGGGGCCATGTATCGCGAGATCTTGGCCAACAACCTCCTTCCCTCAGTAAGAGCAATGAAGATGGGTCGTGGCTGGGTCTTCCAGCATGACAACGACCCGAAACACACAGCCAGGGCAACTAAGGAGTGGCTCCGTAAGAAGTATCTCAAGGTCCTGGAGTGGCCTAGCCAGTCTCCAGACCTGAACCCAATAGAACATCTTTGGAGGGAGCTGAAAGTCCGTATTGCCCAGCGACAGCCCCGAAACCTGAAGGATCTGGAGAAGGTCTGTATGGAGGAGTGGGCCAAAATCCCTGCTGCAGTGTGTGCAAACCTGGTCAAGACCTACAGGAAACGTATGATCTCTGTAATTGCAAACAAAGGTTTCTGTACCAAATATTAAGTTCTGCTTTTCTGATGTATCAAATACTTATGTCATGCAATAAAAGCATATTAATTACTTTAAAATCATAAAATGTGATTTTCTGGATTTTTGTTTTAGATTCCGTCTCTCAGAGTTGAAGTGTACCTATGATAAAAATTACAGACCTCTACATGCTTTGTAAGTAGGAAAACCTGCAAAATCGGCAGTGTATCAAATACTTGTTCTCTCCACTGTATATGAATGCAGCTGACACTACTTTCAAACCACTGGATGCAGTTGATCATAGTGCCCTCTGCTTCATTATGGGTAACCGATTTTTGCACGCGTCATTGTGATCTGTATCACAAAGTGGCTGGCTGTCCCTGGCAACACAGAGAATGGATCATTGCCTTCGGTTAATTTACAAAGCTCTCCTACAGAAACTACCTTACTACCTCACATCGCTCATGACATACAGAAGTAAGAAATACCTCACCTACTCCAATGAATGGCTAATTCTTGAAATCCCTTTTGTCCCTACTGACCTAGGTAAACAAGCTGTTAGTTTTTACGCGCCCATTACTGGAATGTATTTAAAAAAATACCCTAAAATCAGTCTCCCAAGTGTCATTTGGTCACTTCAATACATTAGTAAGAGACTTGTTGAGGATTGTATTTTTGGGGGGTATTAATTTACAAATATGGCTGTTGTCTTGAGTTTTATTTGGACTGATCTATCTACTAGTACTTGTTATTTATATGCATTTTGTATGTTGTATTTTTAACTTGACAAGATCTGGAAAACGGCACAAGTCCTCGCCCTACAAAAAGACAAAGATCCTTTTGACTTGGATAACTACCGTCCAATTTCCCTCGCTATCTTGCCTTGCCAACTCTCAGCTTACAACTTTACCTTCTCATTCCATTCTTAATGAGCACCAATCTGGTTTTAGACTTGGACATAGCACTGTTTCAGCGGCTACACTTGTCTTGGATGAGTGCTATATTGTTTAGACCATAAAAATCATTGTGCAGCATTATTTATTGACCTGTCAAAGGTGTTTGATACAGTTGACCATTTCATACTTGTTCAAAGGTTGTCTGAAATAGGCCTAGATCAGGCATCTTGCAATTGGTTAAAAAACTATCTAATGGACAGGACACAATGTGTGTTTACTGACGGTATCAAATGCAGTTTCCTCAATATTATGAAAGGTGTGCCACAGGGGTCGATTTTGGGACCTGTTCTCTTCGTTATTTATTTAAATAATATTGGTTAATATCTGTTAAAACCTGTAACATTAATCTCTACGCGGATGATAGTTATTTACTCCAGTGCCCACTCAGTACAGCAGGCCATTCATGACCATCATCATGGTTTTGACTCAATTAAAAAAATTGCTTACTAATCTTAAACTAGTGCTAAATCCTAATAAAACCACATTTATGTTGTTCTCTAGGTGTTGTAATATTGACCCTGAGGACTTGTGTATTTGCACATTAAAGGGAGCCCAAATTGAGGAAGTTCTCCATTATAAGTACTTGGGTATTTGGATTTACGATAAATTCTCTTTTAAAACCACATTGAAAAATTGACAAAAAAACCAGGAGAATTAAGATTGGTTTCTTTTATATAAATAAATCCTGCCTCACTTTGGAAAGTAGAAGGAAGATTGTTCAAGCAATGCTTCTCCCAGTACTTTTATGGTGATATAATCTACATGCATGCGGCAGCCTCCGTTTTAAAACCTTTAGACTCAGTCTATCACTCGTTTTATCACTGGGGACAATTTTCTTACACATCACTGCATTTTGTATAGTTCTGTTGGCTGGGAGTCTCTGACTACCAGAAGGGCCCAGCACTGTCTACTTTTTGTATACAAAGCGGTTCTTCAGAGACTCCTCTAATACCTCAGCTCACATACTAAATTGGAGATCCAGAAATTTCCAGACCTGACTGGCTGGTTCTGGAAGTCCCGCAGGTCTCCACTGAGCTGGGGAATATTGCTTTTATGCCCCCAGCTCGTGGAATCGCCTTCAGGCCAACTTGAAGCTGGACTCGATGGTCTCCATTAGACAGTATAGATCTATTTTGAGGGCGATAATGTGCTAGTTGTTTTGATTAATCTTGTTGTATTTATGTTTTTTTGCTTTATGTTGTATTGAATTGTATGTTCGTGTTAACAGGGCTCCCTTGAGAATGAGACCCTGTCTAAATAAAAGTTTTTAAAAAATCAACAACAAAAAATCCTAAAGGGCTCACTTGAAAAAGAGACCTGTGTGTCAATGTTGACTCCCTGTGTAAATAAAGGTTAAATACGACATAGAACATAACTACACCTGGATTTGTTTCTGGGTAGGGGATAGGGGTTCATTTGGGATTGGGTGTCAAGTACAAGCTATTGAGATGCAGCCTCTCATCCCCATCTTTCTACCTTCCCCTTTCTCAAAGCAGACTCTGGCCTCCGGCCAACGGTGATGATTACCTGGCCCCAGACACCTGCCTGGTGAACAGCATGGAGCCCAGTTGAGTCACAGACTTGCCACTCTGTGTCTGGAGGCCATCCAGAGACATGGCTACATGAAAACATGCACAAACAGAAGGTCATCACAACATTGGCATTCACAGGAAATGTACAGACATAGAAGCAATGTTCACCCGAAGATCTATGAGCGTACCGTTTACAATAAAATGTCAGCATGCGTCGAGCAGAAAAGTGCTGTGACATGCATACTCTAGCTTGTTTTAACTTTACTAGAGTTAAAGATTAGTCGTAATCTTACAAGGACTGACTATGGAGAGAAAATAGCTACTAAACACACATTTTGAAAAACATTACCTTGTTGTAATGTAGAACATTTATGGTATTTGCGTTGGGGTCAATCAAGCATGTTTAGATTTCGCTTGGGAGCCCGTACAAACATGGGACTTAGACAGCATTCGTAGAAACTTTCACACTACTCAAATTTTGCTCCAATATTCCCATAGGATGCCCCAAACTAAGAATATCGTACAAACATGACATTTCAGGCGAATATTGTGTAATGGGAAAGCAACTTTACTCTGACTTAAGAATTGTCATACCTCAGATCCAGTAATTTAGGGCTAATCCAGATATAAGGAGTTGTATACGAGGGTGTATATGGAGCTGTGATAAGGGTTGTGTAAGAGGCATCTTACCCACTGCTATGGAGTTGTGTGCGCTGTATCTTACCTAGTGATAGGGTTGTGTGAGGGTGTATCTTACCCAGTGATATGGGGTTGTGTGGGGTGTGCAGTAGTCTCTCCCCATGAGCCTCAGCAAGCCTTTTCAGCTCCTGCGCCAGGTAGGTGTACATCTCCTTCAGGCCATGCAAACAGAGATAGATATAAATAGCATTACGCTCCCACTCTCTCCCTCAGCCTTATATTAGCAGTGGGCTGTTTATTGCTTATCTAGCAGTTTTCCTCCACGTAGACCAGTATTTCTCAACCTCTGGTCTGTGACCGGCACCGGTCACTGGGAAGATGCTGACCGGTCCCTCAGATGTTTACCAGACCGATTTAGTCAATTCTGAAGTGCTAGTTTTCACTCCTTTGAACTCCCATTCCCCAACTGTGCTAGCATTATAATAACAATAATACTCAGAGCCGTTACTCAGTACTTTGTTGAAGCACCTTTGGCAGTGATTACAGCCTCAAGTCTCCTTGGGTATGACGCTACAAGCTTGGCACACCTGTATTTGGGGAGTTTCTCCCATTCTTCTTTGCAGATCCACTCAAGCTCAGTCAAGTTGGATGTGGAGCGTTGCTGCACAGCTATTTTTAGGTCTCTCCAGAGATGTTCGATCAGGTTCAAGTCCGGGCTCTGGCTGGGCCACTCAAGGATATTCAGAGACTTGTCCCGAAGCCACTCCTGCGTTGTCTTGGCTGTGTGCTTAGGGTCGTTGTCCTGTTAGAAGGTGAACCTTCGCCCCGGTATGCGGTCCTGAGCACTCTGGAGCAGGCTTTCATCAAGGATCTCTCTGTACTTTGCTCTGTTCATCTTTCCATCGATCCTGACTAGTCTCCCAGTCCCTGCCACTGAAAAACATCCCCACAGCATGATGCTGCCCCCACCATGCTTCACCGTAGCAATGGTGCCAGGTTTCTTCCAGACGTGACGCTTGGCATTCAGGCCAAAGAGTTCAATCTTGGTTTCATCAGACCAGAGAATCTTGTTTCTCATGGTCTGAGAGTCTTCAGGTGCCTTTTGGCAAACTCCAAGCAGGCTGTCTTGTGCCTTTAACTGAGGAGTGGCTTCCGTCTGGCCACTCTACCATAAAGGCCTGATTGGTGGTGCTGCAGAGATGGTTGTCCTTCTGGAAGGTTCTCCCATCTCCACAGAGGAACTCTAGAGCTCTGTCAGAGTGACCATCGGGTTCTTGGTCACCTCCCTGACCAAGGCCCTTCTCTCCCGATTGCTCTGTTTGGCCGGGCGGCCAGCTCTTGGTGGTTCCAAACTTCTTCCATTTAAGAACGATGGAGGCCACCGTGTTCTTGGGGACCTTCAATGCTGCAGATTTTTTTTGGTAACCTTGCCCAGATCTGTGCCTCCACACCATCCTGTCTCTGAGCTCTACGGACAATTCCTTCGACCTCATGGCTTGGTTTTTGCTCTGCCATGCACTGTCAACTGTGGGACCTTATATAGACAGGTGTGTGCCTTTCCAAATCATGTCCAAGCAATTGCATTTACAACAGGTGGACTCCAATCAAGTTGTAGAAACATCTCAAGGATGATCACTAGAAACAGGATGCACCTGAGCTCAATTTCGAATCTCATAGCAAAGGGTCTGAATACTTATGTAAATAAAAGTTGTCCGTTTTTTTGTTAATACTTTTTCAAAAATGTCTAAAAACCTGTTTACACTTCGTCTTTATGGGGTATTGTGTGTAGATTGCTGAGGATTTATTTATTTATTTAATAAATTTTAGAATAAGGCTGTAACGTAACAAAATGTGGAAAAAGTCAAGGGGTCTGAATACATTCCGAAGGCAATGTATAATCATCCACTTAATCCATATGCCTTATTTGAATCGAGGACCAGCAGTTTTTTCATTGAGGGGGACTCGAACCCATGATTCCTGTATTACAGAGATTCAGGGTTAAAAAGCATTTGCCCCTAAATACCAACTTCTCATTAAGAAAACCGCCTATGTGGCATCGATATGAGTCAGAAACATTTATTCTACTGTCAAAATGTACTACAATGTGGCCTCCCGAGTGGCGCAGCGGTCTAAGGCACTGCATCACCGTGCTAGAGGCGTCACTACAGACCCGGGTTCGATCCCGGGCTGTGTCGCAGCCGGACGCGACTGGGAGACCCATGAGGCGGCGCACAATTGGCCCAGCGTCGTCCGGGTTAGGGGAGCGTTTGGCGGGCTGGGATGTCCTTGTCCCATCACGCTCTAGCGACTCCTTGTGGCGGGCCGGGCGCATGCACGCTTTTTAGGTCGCCAGTTGTACGGTGTTTCCTCCGACATATTGGTGCGGCTGGCTTCCGGGTTAAGGTCGTGTTATGGTCGTGTTTCGGAGGACTCTCGACCTTCACCTTTACCGAGTTCGTACGGGATTTGCAGCGATGGGACAAGACTGTAACTACCAATTGGATGTCACAAAATTGGGGAGAAAAAGGAGTAAAAACTACCCTCCAAAAAATTTGTAAATAAAATATTTTGTCAGAGTGAGTCTCATCCAAAACTGAGTTTTGTGAGAGTTGTGGTCGTGACTGCGTCACAATGTAAATGAAAGTTGGGTTGGTTTCAATCCTGCCCACATGCTGACATCATAATTCAGAGTGCAGCTACACACGACCCGATCATAATATTTGTGGTAAATTCGGGTATACTTTGGTTATCCCTATGGGTCTAGTTAGGGACAATCGGTAAATTACAACGTACAATATGTTAAAATTCCAATAGCTACACATTGACTTAACCTTAAACCAACTATACAATTTATAAATTTATATAGAAATATTGAAAGCATTTAATGAGAAAACTAAAAAGGTGTGCAACATGAAAATATTGTCTCATTTACATTGTGTAACTTATTGACGGTCCCCAACTAGCCCAGGAGATCCAAAGTCAAACCAATTTTGCCACGGTTGCTCACTAGCAGGCTGAAGGTAATTGGCAAAATAATTTGGCTAACTCTTCCCACCTGCGAACACACACACACGCGACACCCACATCAAACCACACACCGAAACCAACTAACGTTTAAATTCAGTCATGGCTGCTAGCATTTCTTAAATGAACCAAATCTATACTGAACAAAAATATAAACGCAACATGTAAAGTGTTGGTCTCATGTTTCATGAGCTGAAATAAAAGATCCCAGAAATGTTCCACACGCACAAAAAGCTTAATTCTTTCAAATTGTGCACACATTTGTTTACATCACTGTGAGCGAGCATTTCTCCTTTGCCAAGATAATCTATCCACCACCTGACAGGTGTGGCATATCAAGAAGCTGATTAAACAGCATGATCATTACACAGGTGCACCTTGTGCGGGGGACAATAAAAGGCCACTTTAAAATGTGCAGTTTTGTCACACAATGCCACAGATGTCTCAAGTTTTTAGGGAGCGTGCAATTGGCATGCTGACTGCAGGAATGGGTATTACATGTTCATTTCTCTACCATAAGCCGCCTCCAACGTCGTTTTAGAGAATTTGGCAGGACATCCAACCGGCCTCACCTCTGCAGACCACATGTAAACACGCCAGCCCAGGACCTCCATGTCCGGCTTCTTCACCTGCGGGATCGTCCGGGGGGGGGATGCTGAGGAGTATTTCTGTCAGTAATAAAGCTATTTTGGGGGGAAAAACTAAACTAACTAACTAAATCTGATTGGCTGGGCCTGGCTCCCCCTGCCCAGTCATGAAATCCATAGATTATGGCCTAATGAATTTATTTCAATTGACTGATTTCCTTATATAAATTGTAACTCAGTAAAATAGTTGAAATTGTTGCGTTTATATTTTTGTTCAGTATAAAACGAGCCCAAATCAGGAAGTGCAGTCGCTCTTTAAGTGCTGTAAGCCACCTGGCAGCGATGTTAATCGTGGTAAATGACAGCTATTTGACAAGGTTACAATGCTCTTAGACTTTTTTTAAACTATGTACGAGAAATGTACATATTGTATAGACGTCCTTTATCTTTTTCCGTAAAAGCACATGGATGTGTGTGAAACGGATAAGCAACATATGCGAAAAAATGTCTTCAAATTTTGTCTAACGTTAGTAGCTAGTAGCCTAAAAAAGGATGCATCATGCAAAATATTGGTACTTGTGACAGACCAAGTGGAACAAAAGTACACCTTGACTTTGAAGATTAACAAAATCCCTCTGGCGGCCAAGTTGACCCATTTTAAGAAATGCCATTGGTTTGTGGAGAAAAAGTTAAACGTCTTTGATAGGATGATGAGGAAGTTACAGTTACAGGAAATAATCACTGCCACCTGGTGATGTTAGCATAGGGCTAACGTGTGCCAGGTTTTCTGTGTTTCTGTGTTCACTATGTAGATGATTTTAATTGGCTGATGCTTAAAGTTAACCTTGAACTTAATATTTTTCTAACGTTCGCAAGTATGGCCCCAAAGAAATTAACAAAGGCTAACAGATTCGGCACTGGTCGGCCAAATGTTTTTCTGGATGATTGTCCACACCGAATGCACCGAATGCTAACCAAGATTGTTGAATCAGCGAAGTCAGCCAACCACTGGGAATTGTGCGGAACACAAACCCGGGGACTGTGAGCGATGGTCTGTTTTTGACCAATCATTAGTCCTGTGTTTTCCCTACTTTACAGTGCTCATTTCCTTAGCTAAAGGTATACCAGCTCTTAATGCGAAAGAGTCCTTTTATGACATAAATTATTCAGAGCTGTTGACTCGCAAGGGTAAGCTGCAGATGGTATTAATGGGCATTTTAAAAACATTGCAGACATCACATATTCATGATCAGGACCAATAGAAATCAATCACTGCCCTTGACCAGCACAAAAACATCCTGTGGCGTACTGCATTAGCATCAAATAGCCCCCGCGATATGCAACTTTTCAGGGAAGTTAGGAACCAATATACACAAGCAGATAGGAAAGCAAAGGCTAACTTTTTCAAACAGAAATTTGCATCCTGTAGCACTAACTCCAAAAAGTTTTGGGACACTGTAAAGTCCATGGAAAATAAGAGCACTTCCTCCCAGCTGCCCACTGCACTGAGGCTAGGAAACACGATCACCACCGATAAATCTACAATAATCGAGAATTTCAACAAGCATTTTGCTACGGCTGGCCATGCTTTCCACCTGGCTACCACTACCCCGGCCACCAGCTCTGCACCCTCCGCGGCAACTTGCCCATGGCCCCCCCGCTTCTCCTTCACACAAATCCAGACAGCTGATGTTCTGAAAGAGCTGCAAAATCTGGACCCCTACAAATCATCTGGGCTAGACAATCTGGACCCTTTCTTTCTAAAACTAGCCGAAATTGTCTCAACCCCTATTACTAGCCTGTTCAACCTCTCTTTCGTAACGTCTGAGATCCCCAGAGATTGGAAAGCTGCCGCGGTCATCCCCCTCTTCAAAGGGGGTGAAACTCTAGATCCAAACTGTTACAGACCCATATCCATCCTGCCCTGCCTTTCAAAAAGTTTTTGAAAGCCAAGTTAACAAACAGATCACCGACCATTTCGAATCCCACCGTACCTTCTCCGCTATGCAATCCGGTTTCGAGCTGGTCATGGGTGCACTTCAGCCACGCTCAAGGTCCTAAACGATATTATAACCGCGATCGATAATAGACAGTACTGTGCAGCCGTTTTCATTGACCTGGCCAAGGCTTTCGACTCTGTCAACCACCGCATTCTTATTGGCAGACTAAATAGCCTTGGTTTCTCAAATGACTGCCTCGCCTGGTTCACCAACTACTTCTCTGATAGAGTTCAATGTGTCAAATCGGAGGGCCTGTTGTCTGGACCTATGGCAGTCTCTATGGGGGTGCCACAGGGTTCAATTCTTGGGCCGACTCTTTTCTCTGTGTATATCAATGACGTCGCTCTTGCTGCTGGTGACTCTCAGATCCACCTCTACGCAGACGACACCATTTTGTATACATCTGGCCCTTCATTGGACACTCTGTTAACAAACCTCCAAAAGAGCTTCAATGCCATACAACACTCCTTCAGTAGCCTCCAACTGCTCTTAAACACTAGTAAAACTAAATGCATGCTCTTCAACCGAACGCTGCTTGCACCCGCCCACCCGACTAGAATCACTACTCTCGACGGGTCTGACCTAGAGTATGTGGACAACTACAAATACCTAGGTGTCTGGTTAGACTGTAAACTCTCCTTCCAGACTCACATTAAGAATCTCCAATCCAAAGTTAAATCTAGAATCGGTTTCCTATTTCGCAACAAAGCCTCCTTCACTCATGCTGCCAAACATGCCCTCGTAAAACTGACTATCCTACCGATCCTTGACTTCGGCGATGTCATTTACAAAATAGCCTCCAACACTCTACTCAGCAAATTGGATGTAGTCTATCACAGTGCCATCCGTTTTGTCTCCAAAGCCCCATATACTACCCACCACTGTGACCTGTACGCTCTTGTTGGCTGGTCCTCACTACATATTCGTCGCCAAACCCACTGGCTCCAGGCCATCTATAAATCACTGCTAGGCAAATCCCCGCCTTATCTTAGCTCATTGGTCACCATAGCAACACCCACCCGTAGTATGCGCTCCAGCAGGTATATCTCACTGGTCATCCCCAAAGCCAACACCTCCTTTGGCCGCCATTCCTTCCAGTTCTCTGCTGCCAATGACTGGAACAAATTGCAAAAATCTCTGAAGCTGGAGACACTTATCTCCCTCACTAACTTTAAGCATCAGTTGTCAGAGCACCTTACCGATCACTGCACCTGTACACAGCCCATCTGAAATTAGCCCGCCCAACTACCTCATCCCTATATTGTTATTTATTTTGCTCATTTGTACCCCAGTATCTCTATTTGCACATCATCTCTTGCACATCTATCATTCCAGTGTTAATACTAATTGTAATTATTTTGCACTATAGCCTATTTATTGCCTTACCCCCATAACTTGCTACATTTGCACACACTGTATATATATTTATTTCTGTTGTATTTTTGACTTTGTTTTGTTTTACCCCATATGTAACTCTGTGTTGTTGTTTTTATCGCACTGCTTTGCTTTATTTTGGCCAGGTCGCAGTTGTAAATGAGAACTTGTTCTCAACTGGCTTACCTGGTTAAATAAAGGTGAAATAAAAAATAAATAAAATAAAAATCAACTCTGACAGTGCCGGGTCATGTGAGGCAAGAGGTTAAAATACATGCTAATCAGTTTCACTTTACTTCCTAAACTGAATGAATATTGAATTGGACCCCAACCCTGTTCAGTGGAGTAGAGACGGAGGTCTCACCTTCTGCTCTGCCAGGAGTTTCCTGTAGCCACTGGCTCCCAGGGTGAGCAGGGTGATGAGCACATCTAGGGAGGGGGAGGCTGATGCTCGACCTGGAGACAGAGGGCAGTCAGCATCATACTAAAGGGGCCAGAAACACTTTCTAACCTGAACCCTTCCTAGGATTGTATCGATTTCGGTACAAATATAAATTCCTCTCAACGATTCGGTTCGTTAACGGTTCCAATTAATATAATAATTTAATAATTAGCTCATTATTATGACTTTGAATGCTTAAAATCTAGCTCAGTGGTCACCAACTCCAATCCAGGGATAATTTTATTACAGCTAAATGGAAGGAATGTGCTCAACTCTATTTTCTTGCAAAAACAGAAAAAGGGCGCATGAAGTCAACAATCGATCACAAAGAAAAAAGGGGACAAGCACTCACTTGATATAGTTGGAAATGGAAGTCTGTTTATTCTATTCTCAACTTTTAGGCAACATATGTTGATTATTTGAAACTGGTGAGTTAGTGCTGGGCTGGAATACAATCCTGCACACCAAGTAGCTCTCCAGCATTGGAGTTGGATTGAGACCCTGAGCTATCAAAATGAATGAACTTTCAATATTCCAGAGGGGAAATTGAATTTGTCACCAACATACAGACAGACAGATATAATACAGACACACAGGAATACAACCACTGATGGCTGGCAGAACAATTACACTACCTGAGCCTCACATGATAACAGTAAACTAGTAATTCATCCAGATAATAGCAACTTTACACAAAAAGGTTGCAGGCCTGGTTCGAACACATATGACAGTTAGGGATTTTAAACAGCACTAACCTGGATACATTCTGCTGATCTCCTGAATGAAAGACTCATTGAAACCAGCAATTATGGCACCACCTACTGGAACCATGAAGTTTTTGTCCAGGCTTTGTACAAAGGCATCGATTCTTCCAACACGAGCCCCCTAATGAGATTATAGAAATAACCAAAATTAGCTATATATAAAAACAATATACATTGCATTCGGAAAGTATTCAGACCCCTTCCCTTTTTCCACATTTTGTTACGTTACAGCCTTATTCTAAAATAAAAACAAATGTTTCCCCCTCATCAATCTACACAATACCCCATAATGACAAAACAAAAACATGTTTTTAGAAATTCTAGCAAAAGTATTAAAATGTAATTACCGAAATACCTTATTTACATAAGCATTCAGACCCTTTGCCATGAGACTCGAAATTGAGCTCAGGTGCATCCTGTTCCCATTGATCATCCTTGAGATGTTTCTACAACTTGATTGGAGTCCACCTGTGGTAAATTCAATTGATTGGACATGATTTGGAAAGGCACACACCTGTCTATATAAGGTCCCACAGTTGACAATGCATGTCTGAGCAAAAACCAAGCCATGAGGTCGAAGGAATTGTCCGTAGAGCTCCGAGACAGTATTGTGTGGAGGCACAGATCTGGGGAAGGGTACCAAAACATTTCTGCAGCATTGAAGGTCCCCAGAAACACAGTGGCCACCATCATTCATAAATGGAAGAAGTTTGGAACCACCAAGACTCTTCCTAGAGCTGGCCGACCGGCCAAACTGAGCAATCGGAGGAGAAGGGCCTTGGTCAGGGATGTGACCAAGAACCCGATGGTTACTCTGACAGAGCTCCAGAGTTCCTCTGTGGAGATGGGAGAACCTTCCAGAAGGACAACCATCTCTGCAGCACTCCACCAATCAGGCCTTTATGGTAGAGTGGCAAGACGGAAGCCACTCCTCAGTAAAAGGCACATGACAGCTGGCTTGGAGTTTGCCAAAAGGCACATAAAGGACTCTGACCATGAGAAACAAGATTTTCTGGTCTGATGAAACCAAGATTGAACTCTTTGGCCTGAATGCCATGCGTCACGTCTGGAGGAAACCTGGCACCATCCCTACGGTAAAGCATCATCCTATGGTGGCATCATGCTGTGGGGATGTTTTTCAGCGGAAGGGACTGGAAGACTAGTCAGGCTCGAGGGAAAGATGAACGGAGCAAAGTACAGAGAGATCCTTGATGAAAACCTGCTCCAGAGTGCTCAGGACCTCAGACTGGGGCGAAGGTTCACCTTCCATCAGGACAATGACCCTAAGCACATAGCCAAGACAACGCAGGAGTGGCTTCGGGACAAGTCTCTGAATGTCTCTGGAGAGACCTGAAAATAGCTGTGCAGTGACGCTCCCCATCCAACCTGACAGAGCTTTAGAGGATCTGCAGAGAGGAATGGGAGAAACTCCCCAAATACAGGTGTGCCAAGCTTATAGCGTCATACCCAAGAAGACTCGAGGCCGTAATCGCTGCCAAAGGTGCTTCAACAAAGTACTGAGTAAAGGGTCTGAATAGTTATGTAAATGTTATATTTCCGTTTTTTTTTTTTATATACATTTGCAAAAATTTATAAAAACCTATTTTTCTTTGTCATTATGGGGTATTGTGTGTAGATTGATGAGGGAAAAATACTATTTAGAATAAGGCTGTAACCGAACACATTTTGAAAAAAAATCAAGGGTCTGAATACTTTCCGAATGCACTGTATATATATATATTTTTTTTTTGGGGGGGGGGGTTGTTATGAGTTGGTACCTGCTGAATAAGGTGCATACACTTGGATGACTGCACTCCATAAGCATTGTTGACAACATGGGGGATATCATATTTGGCAGACAAAATGGCTAGCTTCTCCAATCTGCAATAACAGAGAAAAGTCATCATCAAATAATACCCTCGTACTCTTGACCTAACATACACTGGAGTACTGTAGAAGTATGCTTCTGTCTGTAACGTCATGGAGTAGACATAATAAACAGTATGCATATTACACAAATAACCAGTTATTATAGCACATGATAATTAGACATGCACATCTACTTTTCACAGCTCTATTGAACCATGATTGGATCACTTGAGTACAAGGTATACCTGTCGGGGACACGTGGGGCAAAGCAGGAAGTAGTGGAGTGGATGCAAAGGATGTTCTCTGCTCCCAGCTCTTGCACCTTACGTTCCACCGCCTCCATATCTGTTCTCAGCTCATCGCCCTCCAAAATGTTCTCAACCACCACTGGTTCAAACCCTGTCCATGGTTACAAGGAGCAAGAGAGTTGTCAATGTTGGGGTTGGACAAGAGTTCCCTTACGTGGAGCTACACTGGGGCAGCGTGAAAACAGTAGGTTTTTAGCTGCCACAGTGGATGCATAAATTGACGGCATGAGCAGAGCACAAGATACTTGATCAAGTATTCACAGGTGTGAGCCGAAGTCTTGAAAATAGAAACCGAGAGTAATTTTGTGCTGAGCAGGGCGAGCCTCTCATGGAGCCATGCTGCTCATACATGTCACACTCTGCAAAAGTTAGGCCCTACGCATCCAGTATAGCATGCATGTTAGGCAGCTCTTCTTAGAAAAGAGAAGTCATTTTCAAACCCAACTGAACTGATAGGTATATCTATTGCAAGAATAACAATCAGAGCATGAATGGGGAGTACAATAAACCGTAGAGGGATGGTTTTAAGAACAGAACATCCTTTTATGTTAATGTTAGTGCCTAACCTGCAGTGATCATGGCTTTGAAGCAGGACTTCTGGTCAATGCGGGGCCAGATGATGTAGCGCCCCTTTGGTCTCTTGTGGCGAAGTGTTAGGAAGCACAGTGTCAGGCTCATCCCTGTTGCCATTGGAACTACGAAACAACTGGCCACACTTCGCACACCTGCAAACACACACAATTAAGTGATAATGCCCTCAAAGCCTGTGTTTGGAGGATATATTGACACAGGTTTTGTTGGCCGGCAAACCGTGCCAATATATCCTCCAAACACCGGCTTTGAGGGCATTATTACTTTTACACAACAGGTATCCAACATATTCAAACAATGATTGACATACTTTCATTAAAAACGTTATTTTGATGAATTTATTGATACTATTTCATCCTTCCACGAGATATAGTCCCGACACAAATCTAGGGTTCCTACCCAAGCCAGCTGGTCGTTCGTTCTATCAGTTTCGGTTACCAGAGACACAAACCAGTTAAATCTTTTTGTTCTAAATTTATGGTCGCAACCCAGTCATTCGTTCTAAATTTTCCGTTGCCATGATGGCTGGCAACGTTCTTATCCCTTGCTTGCTAGCTAGCCAACTTTGGCTAAGACAGTCACGTCAAACAAAGCAGCCAGAACAGCAGCAAAGGTGCTGCATTTGTGTTTCTTTAAGTGGTTTTCTAGTGGTTTTCTTGGGATACCTCCATAACAATGAACTAATTATGTGAGATTTTGCCTGACATAGAATATTTGCTCTCTTGCCAGGCCACTGTTTAGACGAGATAGCCAACTACACAGCTAATACAATTACTTCAAATTGAAGCTGGAATGATAGCTATCTTCAAATATAACTAATTAGAACACAAGTACTCAATCAACATACAGTGAGGGGAAAAAGTATTTGATCCCCTGCTGATTTTGTACGTTTGCCCACTGACAAAGAAATGATCAGTCTATAATTTTAATGGTAGGTTTATTTGAACAGTGAGAGACAGAATAACAACAAAAAAATCCAGAAAAACGCATGTCAAAAATGTTATAAATTGATTTGCATTTTAATTAGGGAAATAAATATTTGACCCCCTCTCAATCAGAAAGATGTCTGGCTCCCAGGTGTCTTAAACAGGTAACGAGCTGAGATTAGGAGCACACTCTTACAGGGAGTGCTCCTAATCTCAGTTTGTTACCTGAATAAAAGACACCTGTCCACAGAAGCAATCAATCAATCAGAT
The DNA here is from genome assembly GCF_020615455.1 of Coregonus clupeaformis. NCBI lineage: Eukaryota > Metazoa > Chordata > Actinopteri > Salmoniformes > Salmonidae > Coregonus > Coregonus clupeaformis. Next base: position 19,515,206 of record NC_059199.1, on the reverse strand, counting down.
TCCAAACTCTCCACCATGGCCAAGACCAAAGAGCTCTCCAAGGATGTCAGGGACAAGATTGTAGACCTACACAAGGCTGGAATGGGCTACAAGACCATCGCCAAGCAACTTGGTGAGAAGGTGACAACAGTTGGTGCGATTATTCGCAAATGGAAAAAACACAAAAGAACTGTCAATCTCCCTCGGCCTAGGGCTCCATGCAAGATCTCACCTCGTGGAGTTGCAATAATTATGAGAACGGTGAGGAATCAGCCTGGAACTACACGGGAGGATCTTGTCAATGATCTCAAGGCAGCTGGGACCATAGTCACCAAGAAAACAATTGGTAACACACTACGCCACAAAGGACTGAAATCCTGCAGCGCCCGCAAGGTCCCCCTGCTCAAGAAAGCACATATACAGGCCCGTCTGAAGTTTGCCAATGAACATCTGAATGATTCAGAGGAGAACTGGGTGAAAGTGTTGTGGTCAGATGAGACCCAAATGGAGCTCTTTGGCATCAACTCAACTCGCCGTGTTTGGAGGAGGAAGAATGCTGCCTATGACCCCAAGAACACCATCCCCACCGTCAAACATGGAGGTGGAAACATTATGCTTTGGGGGTGTTTTTCTGCTAAGGGGACAGGACAACTTCACCGCATCAAAAGGGACGATGGACGGGGCCATGTACCGTCAAATCTTGGGTGAGAACCTCCTTCCCTCAGCCAGGGCATTGAAAATGGGTCGTGGATGGGTATTCCAGCATGACAATGACCCAAAACACACGGTCAAGGCAACAAAGGAGTGGCTCAAGAAGAGGCACATTAAGGTCCTGGAGTGGCCTAGCCAGTCTCCAGACCTTAATCCCATAGAAAATTTGTGGAGGGAGCTGAAGGTTAGAGTTGCCAAATGTCATTTTTGACATGCGTTTTTCTGGATTTTTTTGTTGTTATTCTGTCTCTCACTGTTCATATAAACCTACCATTAAAATTATACACTGATAATTTCTTTGTCAGTGGGCAAACGTACAAAATCAGCAGGGGATGAAATACTTTTTTCCCCTCACTGTAACCATCACTGTTCAACATTTATCAGTAGGGCTGGGAATTGCCAGGTACCTCACAATACGATATTATCACGATACTTACTGTGTATTCGGAAAGTAATTCAGACCCCTTGACTTTTTCCACATTTAGTTACAGCCTTATTCTAAAATGTATGAAATATTTATTTTTCCACTCTGACAGAGCTGTAGAGTTTCTCTGTGGAGATGGGAGAACCTTTCAGAAGGCCAACCATCTCTGCAGCACTCCACCAATCAGGCCTTTATGGTAGAGTGGCCAGACGGAAGCCACTCCTCAGGAAAAGGCACATGACAGCCCACTTGGAGTTTGCCAAAGCACCTAAAGGACTCGCCGACCATGAGAAACAAAATCCCCCCCCCCCAAAAAAATAAAATAAAATAATAAAAATAAAATAATAATAATAATAATTGTAAAGTGGTTATCCCACTGGCTATAGGGTGAATGCACCAATTTGTAAGTCGCTCTGGATAAGAGCGTCTGCTAAATGACGTAAATGTGCCCTTGAGCAAGGCACTTAACCCTAATTGCTCCTGTAAGTCGCTCTGGATAAGAGCGTCTGCTAAATGACAAAATGTAAATGTAAATGATGAAACTAAGATTAAAGTCTTTAGCCTGAATGCCAAGTGCCACATCTGGAGGAAACCTGGCACCATCCCTACAGTGAAGCATGGTGGTGGCAGCATCATGCTGTGGGGATGTTTTTCAGCGGAAGGGACTGGAAGACTAGTCAGGCTCGAGGGAAAGATGAACGGAGCAAAGTAAAGAGAGATCCTTGATGAAAACCTGCTCCACAGCGCTCAGGACATCAGACTGGGATGAAGGTTCACCTTCCAACAGGACAACGACCTTAAGCACACAGCCACGATAACGCAGGAGTGGCTTCAAGACAAGTCTCTGAATGTCCTTGAGTGGCCCAGTCAGAGCCCGGACTAGAACCCGATCTAACATCTCTGGAGAGACCTGAAAATAGCTGTGTAGCAAAGCTCCCCATCCAACCTGACAGAGCTTGAGAGGATCTACAGAGAGGAATGGGAGAAACTCCCCAAATTCAGGTGTGCCAAGCTTGTAGCGTCATACCCAAGAAGACTTGAGGCTGTGATCGCTACCAAAGTTGCTTCCACAAAGTACTGAGTAAAGGGTCTGAATACTTATGTAAATGTCATCAGCTTTTCTTTGTTATTTTATTTAAGAAATTCTAAAAACCCATTTTCGCTTTGTCATTATGGGGTATTGTGTGTAGATTCATGAGGGGAAAAAACTATTTAATTAATTTTAGAATAAGGCTGTAACGTAACAACATGTGGAAAAAGTCAAGGGGTCTGAATACTTTCCGAATGCACTGCTGATAAAATATGTATTGCAATTCTCACGATTCTATATGCATTTCGATTCGATACTGCAATTTTATTGCGATTTGATGTTCCAAACATATTGCTCTGTATATGTCTGCTGCAGCGAGACAGCATAATAAACAGAGTTTTGATCAGTCATGGAAAATAAATTGTGCTGAAAACATGTTGGCTCAATATTTAAAAAGAAGACGAGAACATGAAATAGGATGAAAAATACCAGCATTTTGGAGCAGGTACAGCCAACTACCTCTAGCTAATGCTACCTAGCAAAATATTCTACAATAATCATACTATTAAAAAAATACAAACAACAAATAAATAAATACTTGGAGTGAAAGTATCTATATAATATTGTCCAAAATAATATTGCGATATGTAGGCTAACTATCGATTTTTACCCCCATCAATTTATCAGTAGGCTCAATGCAAACTTAGTTACACACCTGAAAGTTTTAAAATGTCCAGCACAACTGAATTAGTCAGCTTGTTCAGCAGACTGGAACCTGTAGCCTTGGGTTGAATTGCAGCAATGTCACCAGATCGTCCTATCCCATGGATTAACCTGTGTAAAGCAATAAACACAGATCTCATGATCATGACATGTATGACAAAACTAAAGCCTACTTAGAATTTAACAAAGCTAAAGTAAATTCCTCTATTTTGAAAACGTTACAAGCAACAGCTGATAAGAACCTGTAATGTCGTCGGGCCACCAGACTAGAGGCCACTCTGCCCTCCCTCTCGCCAACGCCACAGTTTCCCAAGAAGTTGTTGCTGTCCATCACAGCCAATTCATTCAGGAAGAGTTCTATTGTGCTCTCGCTCCAGCCCTCCTCAGGACATTTGCCCTTTAAGGTACAGTGAGGATACACAAACAAGGCATATGCTTCTGTCACAACTCCTGAATTATGTAAGCTAAATAGAACTGTAAACAAATGTATGTGTAGTACCCATCCAAGTTATGGTTGTGTTATGGTTGATGTGCATTCCATCTCCATTCACATCATGGATGTAATCATTAGTCCAAACTGTTGCAAACTGTTGAGTTTTGCAATGAAAATGAGTTTCTATTGGACAAATTCAGGTAGGTCCCTCCCCATTTGGTTCTGTTTGGTTCCATTACGTCTTGCAATGGGAACCGTTTAAGAACCAAACGGAAGTAAACAGAATGAAACGGGGAGGGACCTACCTGAATTTGTCCAATACTAGTAGTGATGTCGAACGTTCAAGCTGCTGCACAGACTACGGAAGCTCTAGTCTAGAGCACCCAGTTCAATTGTGTTTGAGAGCATTTTTAAAAACACTCTACATTTTTTAAATGAGTGACAAATAGGTGTAATTGTTGCAATAGCTTGTGAGAGGACAACATATACTATCATCCTAAATTGATATGTTTAATTTATTTGTCATATTATTTTACATTGCACTAATTTCCCTAATGTGGACAGTTTGTGTTACTGCCTTACACAAGCTTGCATTTGTACCACATAAATTGAGTGGAAATACACATCCTTTCAACCTCAGATTGGTGATGTTAATTAAAAAGTTTATAGTCATCAAGATTATACTAAATCGATTGCTTTAAACAGATTAATATATTTTGTTTGGTACTGTTGATTTTATTATACGCACCTGTGCGTCTAACTCAAATGGCAAGGTCAAATCAGGGCCACAAACAAATACACCGATTTGACAGTGAAGCTATTACTCAAATGAAAGCCAACCCCATGCCACTATGTAGAACTACCTGTGAGGTGTTGATGCTTTGAAATTATCCAGTCCAAAAAAGTGTTGCGTTTCCTTTTTCGCATTGGCCATCTACCATTAACATTGTCACAAAGAGATGAGTTGATAAATGGCTACTACAGGTTCTCATCAATGGGATTGGATGAGCGTGTTAAATTAACGCCCCTCAAGATTAGAGTGGAGCTGAATAGAGAGAACGTTCTCCGCTGAGTTTATAAAACTGTAAAAAGAGCAGCACGGTAGCGTTGTTTTATGTATAATGTTGTCAACAAAATTAGGTTGCGGTTACTCCCGTTTCTATTGCAGAACGGAGAGTTTTGACAGAATGTACTAAAGTCGATTTAATCCACACTTGCATTAGTCCCCTCGTTTGGTGATTGGCATTTAGGCTGTTCCAACGAAAAAGTCTGCAGACAAACCTACAGTATGTTTTAGCAGGGACGTTTTCTATGGCGACCTGATTTTTAACTATGAAAATCATTTTGTAAAAAATAATGTGAACCCAAAAGTGTAAGTCTGATTCTAGAGGGTGGACAAGAACAAAAAAAAATAGGGTTAGGGTGTAGGGGCGGATTTACAGTGCATTCTGAAATTATTCAGACCCCTTTTTTATTTATTTAACCTTTATTTAACCAGGTAAGCCAGTTGAGAACAAGTTCTCATTTACAACTGCGACCTGGCCAAGATAAAGCATAGTAGTGCGATAAAAACAACACAGAGTTACATATGGGGTAAAAAAACATAAAGTCAAAAAAAATACAACAGAAAATATATATACAGTGTGTGCAAATGTAGCAAGTTATGGAGGTAAGGCAATAAATAGGCTATAGTGCAAAATAATTACAATTAGTATTAACACTGGAATGATAGATGTGCAAGAGATTATGTGCAAATAGAGATACTGGGGTGCAAAAGAGCAAAATAAATAACAATATAGGGATGAGGTAGTTGGGTGGGCTAATTTCAGATGGGCTGTGTACAGGTGCAGTGATCGGTAAGGTGCTCTGACAACTGATGCTTAAAGTTAGTGAGGGAGATAAGAGTCTCCAGCTTCAGAGATTTTTGCAATTCGTTCCAGTCATTCGCAGCAGAGAACTGGAAGGAATGGCGGCCAAAGGAGGTGTTGGCTTTGGGAATGACCAGTGAGATATACCTGCTGGAGCGCAGACTACGGGTGGGTGCTGCTATGGTGACCAATGAGCTAAGATAAGGCGGGGATTTGCCTAGCAGTGATTTATAGATGGCCTGGAGCCAGTGGGTTTGACGACGAACATGTAGTGAGGACCAGCCAACAAGAGCGTACAGGTCACAGTGGTGGGTAGTGTATGGGGCTTTGGAGACAAAACGGATGGCACTGTGATAGACTACATCCAATTTGCTGAGTAGAGTGTTGGAGGCTATTTTGTAAATGACATCGCCGAAGTCAAGGATCAGTAGGATAGTCCGTTTTACGAGGGCATGTTTGGCAGCATGAGTGAAGGAGGCTTTGTTGCGAAATAGGAAGCCGATTCTAGATTTAACTTCGGATTGGAGATTCTTAATGTGAGTCTGGAAGGAGAGTTTACAGTCTAACCAGACACCTAGGTATTTGTAGTTGTCCACATACTCTAGGTCAGACCCGTCGAGAGTGGTGATTCTAGTCGGGTGGGCGGGTGCCAGCAGCGTTCGATTGAAGAGCATGCATTTAGTTTTACTAGTGTTTAAGAGCAGTTAGGGGCTACTGAAGGAGTGTTGTATGGCATTGAAGCTCGTTTGGAGGTTTGTTAACACAGTGTCCAATGAAGGGCCAGATGTATACAAAATGGTGTCGTCTGCGTAGAGGTGGATCTGAGTCACCAGCAGCAAGAGCGACATCATTGATATACACGGAGAAAAGAGTCGGCCCAAGAATTGAACCCTGTGGCACCCCCATAGAGACTGCCATAGGTCCAGACAACAGGCCCTCCGATTTGACAGACTGAACTCTATCTGAGAAGTAGTTGGTGAACCAGGCAAGGCAGTCATTTGAGAAACCAAGGCTATTTAGTCTGCCAATAAGAATGCGGTGGTTGACAGAGTCGAAAGCCTTGGCCAGGTCGATGAAGACGGCTGCACAGTACTGTCTATTATCGATCGTGGTTATAATATCGTTTAGGACCTTGAGCGTGGCTGAAGTGCACCCATGACCAGCTCGGAAACCGGATTGCATGGCGGAGAAGGTACGGTGGGATTTGAAATGGTCGGTGATCTGTTTGTTAACTTGGCTTTCAAATACTTTCGAAAGGCAGGGCAGGATGGATATAGGTCTGTAACAGTTTGGATCTAGAGTGTCACCCCCTTTGAAGAGGGGGATGACCGCGGCAGCTTTCCAATCTCTGGGGATCTCAGACGTTACGAAAGAGAGGTTGAACAGACTAGTAATAGGGGTTGCGACAATTTCGGCGGCTAGTTTTAGAAAGAAAGGGTCCAGATTGTCTATCCCAGCTGATTTGTAGGGGTCCAGATTTTGCAGCTCTTTCAGAACATCAGCTGTCTGAATTTGTGTGAAGGAGAAGCGGGGGGGGCATGGGCAAGTTGCAGCGGAGGTTGCAGAGTTGGTGGCCGGGGTAGTGGTAGCCAGGTGGAAAGCATGGCCAGCCGTAGCAAAATGCTTGTTGAAATTCTCGATTATTGTAGATTTATCGCTGGTGATAGTGTTTCCTAGCCTCAGTGCAGTGGGCAGTTGGGAGGAAGTGCTCTTATTCTCCATGGACTTTACAGTGTCCCAAAACTTTTTGGAGTTAGTGCTACAGGATGCAAATTTCTGTTTGAAAAAGTTAGCCTTTGCTTTCCTGACTGCTTGTGTATATTGGTTCCTAACTTCCCTGAAAAGTTGCATCTCGCGGGGGCTATTTGATGCTAATGCAGTACGCCACAGGATGTTTTTGTGCTGGTCAAGGGCAGTCAAGTCTGAGGAGAACCAGGGGATATATCTGTTCTTAGTTCTGTATTTTTTGAATGGGGCATGTTTATTTAAGATTGAGAGGAAATTACTTTTAAAGAACAACCAGGCATCCTCTACTGACGGAATGAGATCTATATCCATCCAGGATACCTGGGCCAGGTCAATTAGGAAGGCCTGCTCGCTAAAGTGTTTTTGGGAGCGTTTGACAGTGATGAGGGGTGGTCGTTTGACCGCGGACCCGTTACGGACGCAGGCAATAAGGCAGTGATCGCTGAGATCCTGGTTGAAGACAGCGGAGGTGTATTTAGAGGGTAAGTTAGTCAGGATGATATCTATGAGGGTACCCATAGTTACGGATTTAGGGTTGTACCTGGTAGGTTCGTTGATAATTTGCGTGAGATTGAGGGCATCTAGTTTGGATTGTAGGATGGCCGGGGTATTAAGCATATCCCAATTTAGGTCACCAAGCAGTACGAACTCTGAGGATAAATGGGGGGCAATCAATTCACATATGGTGTCCAGGGCACAGCTGGGGGCTGAGGGGGGTCTGTAGCAAGCAGCAACAGTGAGAGACTTATTTCTGGAAAGGTGGATTTTTAGAAGTAGAAGCTCAAACTGTTTGGGCACAGACCTGGATAGTATGATAGAGCTCTGCAGGCTCTCTCTACAGTAGATTGCAACTCCACCCCCTTTGGCAGTTCTATCTAGACGGAAAATGTTATAGTTGGGGATGGACATTTCAGAATTTTTGGTGGCCTTCCTAAGCCAGGATTCAGACACTGCTAGAACATCAGGGTTGGCGGAGTGTGCTAACGCAGTGAATAACTCAAACTTAGGAAGTAGACTTCTGATATTTACATGCAGGAAACCAAGGCTTTTGCGATTACAGAAGTCAGCAAATGATAGCGCCTGGGGAGTAGGAGTGATACTGAGGGCTGCAGGGCCTGGGTTAGCCTCTACATCACCGGAGGAACAGAGGAGGACTAGAATAAGGATCCGGCTAAAGGCTTTAAGAACTGGTCTTCTAGTGCGTTGGGTACATAGAATAAAGGGGGCAGATTTCCGGGCGTTGTAGAAAAGATTCAGGGCATTATGTACAGACAACGATATGGAAGGATATGAGTAAAGTGGAGGTAAACCTAAGCGTTGGGTAACAATGAAAGAGATAGCATCACTGGAGGCACCAATTGAGTCAGTCTCCGCGTGTATGGGGGGTGGGATAAAGGAGCTATCTAAGGCAGGTTTAGCTGGGCTGGGGGATTTACAGTGAAATAGTACAATTAGAAATAACCGAAACAACAATAAGCTAACCATATTGAGATGGGAGAGAGGCATAAAGCAATCACGGTGTAACTTGAGAGAGCTAAGACAACAGCTGGTAATGACGACACAGTTTGGGCTGAGGCTAAACATAAACAGGATGCGGTACCGTAAAAAGGAACAGTCCAGGAGGCATCAGCTGTATAGCTGAGTTATCATAAGGTCCGGTGAACAGCAATAGGATAGTTTGGGGGCTGCTAAAGCACTAGCGAGCAAGAGGCCACGGCTAGCGTGTGCTAGCGGGCCGGGGCTAGCAGATGGAATCTTCGTGGTCGACGTGATAACGGGAAGCCTGTTGTAATCACATCAGACGATTTCGTCGGCAGACCAGTCGTGTAGGATCGGCGGGGCTCCGTGTCAACACTAGGTGGTCCCGTCCGGTTGACGTAGAGGTAGATAGCCGGGAAATGGGCCTAGCTCAGGATGATTAGCCAGACCACAACATCCATTTTGTTACAGCTAGCTGGTAGCGATGAATCCGGAGTTAAAGGTCCAGTGATTCAGTGATTCCGGCAGAAAAACTGATATGTTCTGGGTCGATAACGCGCTGTGCAGACAGTGCAGACTGGCCGAATAATAGTCCAGACTAGAGCTGGCTGGTGGGTGGTGCAGGCCACGGACAATGGTGAAAAACCGCTAACGGTAGCTGATAGCAAGTAGCTAGTTAGCTGGCTACTCCCGTCCGGTAGACCTAGAGGTAGATATGAGCCTGGCTCTAGGCTAGCTCGAGGCTAACTGGCGCTTGCATCGGGGGCAGTGGTGATTAGCCAGACAGCAACATCCACTCGGTTGCGGCTAGCTAGTTGCGATCCGGTGATTAATGTCCAGTGATTAAATTATTCCCGCAGAAAATCCAATGTTCTGGGTGAAATACCGCTAACTGTGGCTAATAGCAAGTAGCTAGTTAGCTGGCTAGCTAGTTTCAACTGGAGATTCTAGATAAAAGGTAAGTCAATAATAGAATCCGTTCCACATTGAGTGAGGCGGGTTGCAGGAAAGTATATTTTGTAGAAGGATGAAAAGTCTGATAGGGAAATATGTACGAAAAATACAAAAAAAAACTGGGTTTTTACAGGCTATTTACAGACAAACGACAAAAACAGGACTGCACTACTACGCCATCTTGGATTCAGGACTGCACTACTACGCCCTTGACTTTTTCCACTTTGTTACGTTACAGCCTTTTTCGAAAATGGATTAAAACAAATGTTTCCCTCATCAATCTACACACAATATCCCACAATGACAAAGCAAAAACAGGTTTATATAATTTTTTGCTAATTTATTACAAATAAAACTGAAATATCACATTTACATAAGTATTCAGACCCTTTACTCAGTACTTTGTTGAAGCACCTTTGGCAGCGATTACAGCCTCGAGTCTTCTTGGGTATGACGCTACAAGCTTAGTACCCCTGTATTTGAGGAGTTTCTCCCATTCTTCTCAGCAGATCCTTTCAAGCTCTGTCAGGTTGGATGGGGAGCGTCGCTGTACAGCTATTTTCAGGTCTCTCCAGAGATGTTCGATCGGGTTCAAGTCCGGGCTCTGGCTGGGCCACTCAAGGACATTCAGAGACTTGTCCCGAAGCCACTCCTGCGTTGTCTTCTTGGCTGTGTGCTTAGGGTCGATGCCCTGTTGGAAGGTGAACCTTCGCCCCAGTCTGAGGTCCTGAGAAGGTTTTCATCAAGGATCTCTCTGTACTTTGCTCCGTTCATCTTTCCCTCGATCCTGACTAGTCTACCAGTCCCTGCCGCTGAAAAACATCCCCACAGCATGATGCTGACCCCACCATGCTTCACCGTAAGGATGGTGCAAGGTTTCCTCCAGATGTGACGCTTGGCATTCAGGCCAAAGAGTTCAATCTTGATTTCATCAGACCAGAGAATATTTTCTAATGGTCTGAGAGTCCTTTATGTGCCTGTTGGCAAACTCCAAGTGGGCTGTCATGTGCCTTTTACTGAGGAATGGCTTCCGTCTTGCCACTCTACCATAAAGGCCTGATTGGTGGAGTGCTGCAGAGATGGTTGTCCTTCTGGAAAGTTTTCCCATCTCCACAGAGGAACTCTGGAGCTCTGTCAGAGTGACCATTGGGTTCTTGGTCACCTCCCTGACCAAGGTCCTTCTCCCCCGATTGCTCAGTTTAGCTAGGCGGCCAGTTCTAGGAAGAGTCTTGGTGGTTCCAAACTTCTTCCATTTAAGAATGATGGAGGCCACTGTGTTCTTGGGGACCTTCAATTGTGCAGACATGTTTTGCTACCCTTCCCCAGACCTGTGCCTCGACACAATCCTGTCTCGAAGTTCTACGGACAATACCTTCGACCTCATGGCTTGGTTTTTGCTCTGACATGCAATGTCAACTGTGGGACCTTATATAGATACGTGTGTGCCTTTCCAAATCATGTCCAATCAATTGAATTTACCACAGGTGGACTCCAATCAAGTTGTAGAAACATCTCAAGGATGATCAATGAAAACAGGATGCACCTGAGCTCAATTTCGAGTCTCATAGCAAAGGGTCTGAATACCTATGTAAATAAGGTATCTGTTTTTTATTTATAATGAATTCTCAGAAAATTATAAAAACCAGTTTTTGCTTTGTCATTATGGGGTATTGATGAGGATTTTTATTTGTTTTAATCCATTTTAGAATAAGGCTGTTTACGTAACAAAATGTGGAAAAAGTCAAGGGGGATCTGAATACTATACTGTATGTCATCTTGTCTTCAGGAGATGTTATTATTGATTTTCAACTAGTAGACATAAACCACCTGAATATTTATATTAATTAGATTGTTCTTCAAGGTTGGGTGATTGAGAAATTAATTGTTATAACAAGAACATTTTCAAACACACACAGCACTTGGGAAACATAGATCAGACATGGCCCTCCTGGAGAGCAAGCAGGATTTTCTTCCAGCCCTATTTTAAAAAGAGGTAGTTCAACCAAATCACAAAATGTTTGTGTCCTTACCTTGAAAGTAGTCTATGGACAAGGAGACTGCAATCTATGATTTGGTTACCCACTGCCATCACCCATTAATATCATTATTTCCTGTGCAGAGCCTTGGTGTAGTGGTAACACTCCCCGGCACCTGTCACATCGAACTTTCCACCTGAGAACAGGGATCAATCCTTTTTTCCAACCTTGCCACGGTTTCTCCCATTTGCCAGTCTCCCCATCTCATTTCATTACTGTCTAAATAAAGTGTCAAAAAATATTACCATACTCTAACTTTCATTCCCCCCACAAGAATTCAATATCTTCATTTAAGATGATAGTAAATTAAGCAAACTCACAAATCTGTTCAATAATCACATACGTCTTAGTTTTAACCATTTAAATCGTATTTTTTTGTTTAAATGCTCCTAAACACAATTTAACCAGGCGCGCTAGACTAGATCGTCAATAGGGTCTGCGCAGCAGGCTGAACATTTGACGTCCCTATTCATAGAATTCTAATAACATGCTGACCAGACCGCGCGTGCCATCGCGCGCATGTTGATTTTGTCCACCCACAGCAGACACGATCAGGACATGCAGGTTGACATATCAAAACGAACTCAGAACCAACTATATTAATTTGGGGACAGGTCGAAAAGCATTCAACATTTATGTCAATTTAGCTAGATAGCTTGCTGTTGCTAGCTCATTTGTCCTGGGATATAAACATTGGGTTGTTATTTTACCTGAAATGCACAAGGTCCTCTACTCCGACAATTAATCCACAGATAAAAAGGTAAACTGAGTTTGTTTCTAGTAATCTCTCCTCCTTCAGGTTTCTTCTTCTTCTTCTGACTTTATATTCTTCTTCGATGAGGTTTAACGGCAGTTGGCATCACATTTGTTGCATTACCGCCACCTACTAGACTTGTGTATAACTCCCTTATATTTTGCTTGAAAAATAAAATAAAATAAATACCCTACCATCTAACACTACACTCACAAATTCAAAATTATTATTAATAATTAACACCACCCCACTCCACTCCACAAATATATTCATTCCTACCTCATGCCCTCAACCTGAGATGATGGAACATCACCACATAACACTCCCTGTAACTCTTCTGATGTCAAGTCTCGCACACCCAAATACCTCTCTGCAGCTGCCACCACAACCTCAATTTTCTTAGACTTGTGTTCCATCCCTGCAGTACAATTAATAACCATTGCTATAAATGCTAAAAATCCAATCTTACTGAAACATATATCACTTGTTGTCCTATCCCTCTGCATTGGTACATCTCTACTACTCTCACCACTCCTCCCCCTTGATCCATCTTCCTCTACTTTCTTCACTGCCTCAGCATGACAACTTCTTCACTTCTCTTACCCTGGAAACCTCAACCTGCCTCTCTCGCACAGGACATTTCTGATCCCCAGCCCCATGGGCACCCCTACAATTAGCACATACCACTACTTTCCCCAATGCTACACATTCCTTTGTCTCATGCCCTTCTGCACACTTCTCACACCTTGGAACCTCCCTCCTACACACTGCTGCCACATGCCCATAAGTTTGACACCTGTAACATCGTAATGTATTTGGCACATAAGCTTATACAGGATAACTTATGTACCCTAACTTCACAATATCAGGCAAAGACTCAACTTCAAAACTCACAAGAACAGACAATGACTCCGCTGTTTCCCCATTCTCGCCCCCCTGTTTGTGTCGCACCAAACAACGAGCATCACACACACCGGGAATCTTCCCCTTCAGTTGGTCAACTTTTACATTTACTGCTACCCCAGTAATTACTCCTTTCAATGGCGCCCTTTTCTTGAGAGCAAAACAATTCACCATTCTTTCCCCCATTTGAAATCTGAGTGCCTTCTCCCTCTGACCAACAGAAAAACAAACAATTATCACTAGACCACTTCTGGTTACCCTCACCGATTCCACTTTACCCAACGCTCTTTTCACCCATCTTGAAACCACAAATGGATCAGCCAAAAGGCAAGGATCCACTTTGTCCAAAAACTTCACTCCTACTGTCACAGACTCATCTTCATCCTGACCCTCTGTGCAATCCTCGGGCTCCGAGTACTTCACCACACCTTCCACCTCCGATACTTCACCCTCATTCACTTCCATTTCTCCTCCTGTCTTCAGCTCACTTTGCTTACATTTCCTACCATTTTTCTTTAACAAACCTTCTCCCTTTTTCCCGCCATTTTTAACAGACTCAAGCTCACAGTCTTCCTCCCTCTCTCTCTCTCTCTTAGACCTCCTCTGCCTCTCTTTTTCCCTCCATTCCTCCTCCATCATACAGGTATACGTTTCCTTATGATAATACTGCACTTCTCCTGACATACATCTGTTTCTTGCTTTCTCAAGGGACTCCATTTACCTTCCTACTCTCCCTTTCTACACTTATTCATAGCGCTTTAGATAAAATATGAGCAATAAACTTCGGTCCTTCTTCGCTACCTGGGCGTCCTTTACTCGAGCTCTCCGCACCAAACTCACACCTCCATCCCAATCGCCGCCCACCTTTGGACTTTATATGGCGGTTGGCAACCAACTTTAAGGTGCATTACCACCACCAACTGGACTGGAGTGTGGACCTCAGTTCATCTTTCAATCACCCAAGTGGGTATATGCTCCTAAAACCCAATGAGGAGATGGGTGAGGCGGGACTTGCAGCGCTTCAAGCGTCACAAATACAACCAAGTTCTATTTTAGCGCCTGGCAACGCAGACGCGCGCGAGCACTGTGGTTGCAATGACTGAATAACATGCATGTGTACATTTATTTTGCAGTGTGACCAGCATGTAAAATCGGATAATACCTGTTCCAAAAGCAGTCTAATCAGTTGCTCATGACTGCGACGTGCCTGTGACCCCTGGCGAATGTATGCTGGCGACACAATCTTCTCACTTATGGAAAAGTTTTCACTATTCATCTCAACAATTCCTGTCAAATAGATAAGGGTAGATTAGCATATGCAATTCCAGCCATAATAGTCAGTATAAACGTGTACTTTCGCGAAAGTGTTCCTCACGAAACTCAAGTACAAAGTACAACCTGCTACGTTATGCGACGACTAGCTTCGTCGCGCAACAAGCCATTTAAATTACCGTTTACATTAACAATTTAAACTTGATTTTTATGTTACAGATGGCTATCTGTAAGTCAAAATTGTTAATATAAATGGTACTTTAAATGGCTAACGTTAGTTGCGGGACGAAGCTAGCGCAACGCCTAACCCAGAATCTGTGTGTAGACTAGAACAAGTGTTTTATTCAGGTAAAATGCCAAATCCAAGTGACGCTCAGCACCGTTTCGGAAAATCTTGATTTGGCTACTCGTTATTGTACCGTTTATCTGTTTTACCTTTCTTGCTATTTTCACTGTCACGAACCAGTCGCTAGGGATCTCCTTCGTCTCGTCAGCAGCACTAAAAGAGTACTTCCGGGTCACAGAATTTCGGAAACGTTCTAAATAAAAGTCCAACGTAATAGTAGAAACCATTTATTCATGATATGAAAAATTATTGTCGAAACATTAACAATGAATCACATTGTTATAAGTGACATTTGCATTTGCATTAAATGTGTTTTTTAAAACATGTTCCAATGTCAAATAAATGACCACAATGCGAATCACTGTACATGGAATACATTGGCTTATAGAGCAAAAACTATTATGGGTGCTGCAGTAAAAGTATTGTTGGGAATATTCAGTAGCTCTGGTCTAAATACCCAGCAACACTTTCTACTCCATCCATTCCATCGGTCCCAATGCAATACACTGTAGGCCTATACATTTCATATTGGCTTATATAAAAATAAATCTATGTGCAGAGGTAAAAGTGTGGTTGAGAGTACTCAGTACGGTCTCTAGAAACCACCTTCAAATGACCCAGTGCTATCCATGACCCTGAAGTCAATGCCTATATACACAAACTAAACTATCAACACAAAAAAAACACATATGACAAACTTTTGGTCAAAATAAAAATCTATTTAATTTACAATTTAAACATAATGAATATCAACCAGGCTATAGGTACAGTAACTACAGTCACCAATTTTATAAAATGTGTCAGTTAAAATTCATGGATGCATTCATTCGTTTCAATTAAACATTTCAGAAAATATATGTATATATATATACAGTGAGGGAAAAAAGTATTTGATCCCATGCTGATTTTGTACGTTTGCCCACTGACAAAGAAATGATCAGTCTATAATTGTAATGGTAGGTTTATTTGAATAGTGAGAGACAGAATAACAACAACATAAATCCAGAAAAACGCATGTCAAAAATGTTATAAATTGATTTACATTTTAATGAGGGAAATAAGTATTTGACCCCCTCTCAATCAGAAAGATTTCTGGCTCCCATGTGTCTTTTATACAGGTAACGAGCTGATATTAGGAGCACACTCTTAAAGGGAGTGCTGCTAATCTCAGCTTGTTACCTGTATAAAAGACACCTGTCCACAGAAGCAATCAATCAATCAGATTCCAAACTCTCCACCATGGCCAAGACCAAAGAGCTCTCCAAGGATGTCAGGGACAAGATTGTAGACCTACACAAGGCTGGAATGGGCTACAAGACCATCGCCAAGCAGCTTGGTGAGAAGGTGACAACAGTTGGTGCGATTATTCGCAAATGGAAGAAACACAAAATAACTGTCAATCTCCCTCGGCCTGGGGCTCCATGCAAGATCTCACCTCGTGGAGTTGCAATGATCATGACAACGGTGAGGAATCAGCTCAGAACTACACGGGAGGATCTTGTCAATGATCTCAAGGCAGCTGGGACCATAGTCACCAAGAAAACAATTGGTAACACACTACGCCATGAAGGACTGAAATCCTTCAGCACCCGCAAGGTCCCACGCTCAAGAAAGCACATATACAGGTCCGTCTGAAGTTTGCCAATGAACATCTGAATGATTCAGAGGAGAACAGGGTGAAAGTGTTGTGGTCAGATGAGACCAAAATCGAGCTCTTTGGCATCAACCCAACTCGCCGTGTTTGGAGGAGGAGGAATGCTGCCTATGACCCCAAGAACACCATCCCCATCGTCAAACATGGAGGTGGAAACATTATGCTTTGGGGGTGTTTTTCTGCTAAAAGGACAGGACAACTTCACCGCATCAAAGGGACGATGGATGGGGCCATGTACCGTCAAATCTTGGGTGAGAACCTCCTTCCCTCAGCCAGGGCATTGAAAATGGGTCGTGGATGGGTATTCCAGCATTACAATGACCCAAAACACACGGCCAAGGCAACAAAGGAGTGGCTCAAGAAGAAGCACATTAAGGTCCTGGAGTGGCCTAGCCAGTCTCCAGACCTTAATCCCATAGAAAATCTGTGGAGGGAGCTGAAGGTTCGAGTTGCCAAACGTCAGCCTCGAAACCTTAAAGACTTGGAGAAGATCTGCAAAGAGGAGTGGAACAAAACCCTCCTGAGATGTGTGCAAACCTGGTGGCCAACTACAAGAAACGTCTGACCTCTGTGATTGCCAACAAGGGTTTTGCCACCAAGTACTAAGTCATGTTTTGCAGAGGGGTCAAATACTTATTTCCCTCATTAAAATGCAAATCAATTAATAACATTTTTGACATGCGTTTTTCTGGATTTTTTGTTGTTGTTATTCTGTCTCTCACTGTTCAAATAAACCTACCATTAAAATGATAGACTGATCATGTCTTTTTCAGTGGGCAAACGTACAAAATCAGCAGGGGATCAAATACTTTTTTCCCTCATACTATATACATTTTATGGACACAGTCAATTCTACAACAATTCTATTTTGTTTGTTTTTACTCCTGAACTTCCTCTACCCTCAACCTCTCCAATCATTTTCATGAATTCCATCCGGTTTGCTTCTATATGCCATATCTTTCTAACTGTGCTCTTTCACAACAGCTCTCAACCTATAACCTATATACTTATTATGGACACAGCATGTTTACATTAATTATCTTTTTATTAGTTGTTAGTTGTTATTAGTCCCATCCTTCAACTTCATTCAACACCACCCATCTATCTCTTAACACCATCCATATTTCATAAAATGTGTTAGTAAAAGATTAATGGTCTGACATTGTCATTTCAATCCCTCATCAAATAAATACATTAAATTAGTGATGGGCACCGATATGGAAAATCTATATCAGTAGCATTTTTAGATTCAATATATTTAAATATAATTTCATTATTAAGCATATAGCTTCATTTCATCAGTCTGCTGTATCAGTCAAGCTTAAAACCATAACTTCTTTCAACTAAGTAATTTCCTCTCCGATAACGCATGTAAAACATAGTCTCGCATGACATTGTGAAAAAGCGTATTCACACTGCCCTCTCATAAGAATACTTTAGAGAACAAGCACACAAACACTACAACTGCTACTGTTTTCTAAAAAGGCAGAAGCAGAGGATCCAACTTTTCTGGACCCCGCTTCTCGGCGGTGCAAATAAGCCTACCAATGATAACTTTTTAAAATATCTAGCACTTCTTTCTGAGTGGGTGGAGTAGAAAGTGTTGCTGGACATATAGACCTCAGTCCTCCATGAAACTACACCATATATAGATTCTGCAGACCCTACTTAATACTCCCCACCCCACTTGTACATCGGCACAAATCATTGTTTTTTCTCCATAAGCCAATATGTAATGCATATACAGTGATTTGTATTGTGTCCAATGTAATGGGCGGAATAAGAGGCCAGCAACACTTCGTATTATTCAGAGCCCTGTGAAATGACACCATATATAGATTCTACAGACCCTACTGAGTACTCCACACCCCCCATTTTAAGCTGTTTGACCACAGTAAAAGTCCAGCAACACTTTATATCATTATAATAATAATAATAATAATATGCCATTTAGCAGACACTTTTATCCAAAGCGACTTACAGTCATGCGTGCATACATTTTTTTTTGTATATCATTCAGAGCCCCATGAAATGACACCATATACTGAGTATTCCCAACCCCACTTTTACATCCACACAGAATCGTTTTTTCTCTTTAAGCCAATATGTAATTTATGGGCCTATACTGTATTGCATTGGGACCAATGCAATAGGTGGAGTAGAAAGAGCTGCTGGGTATTTAGACCACAGTCCCTCAAGAAATAACACCACATATAGACACTACTGCTAGATCAATTGGGTCTGTAGAATATTATGTTCTTTACATTCATTTAATTAAGCTCCAACCATTTGTCAATGTGCTCCACCTTATATTAGTAATTCTCTTTAGTATATATTTTCCCCTGATGTTACCTAATTTGGTAAAATTAGGTACAGTTGTCACGACCGTCTTGAAAAGGAGTAGACCAAGGCGCAGCGTGTTGAGCGAACATGATGACTTTATTATATAAAGTGCAAAAAACCAAAACAATAGACGATTCGTGAAGTCCACAGTAACAATGACCGTAAAGGAACAAAAACCCACAAACACAAGGTGAACACAGACAGTTTAAATATGGCTCCCAATCAGAGACAACGAGCCAACAGCTGACACTCGTTACCTCTGATTGGGAGTCACTCAAACAAAGAAATACAACAACCTAGAAATAGACACAACAGAACTACCAACATAGAAATAAACACATAGAATGAACACACCCTGGCTCAACATAATGAGTCCCAGAGCCAGGGTGTGACAGTACCCCCCCCTAAAGGCGCGGACTGCGACCGCGCCTCAATAAGGGCTAAACAAGGGAGGGCTGGGTGGGCATACCTCCTCGGCGGTGGTTCTGGCTCCGGCCTTGATCCCCACCTCCTCTCCAACCCCCCAAAGTACCCCTGGTCCTGTCTAGCCCCGCTGGCCGGAGCCGGACTGACGACACGCGCCCCTGGCTTGGTGCGTGGAGGACGAACGGGCCTTACCAGGCTGACGACGCGCACCACTGCCTTGGCGCGGGAGCAGGAATGGGCCGGACCGGGCTGACGAGCGCACCCCTGACTTGGTGCGGAGAGCGGGACCGGGCCGGACAGGGCTGACGAAACGCACCACAGACTTGGTGCGGGGAGCAGGAATGGGCCGGACAGGGCTGACGACACGCACCACAGACTTGGTGCGGGGAGCAGGAACTGGCCGGGCAGGGCTGTCGACGCACACCGTAGACTTGGTGCGGGGAGCAGGACTGGGCTGGACAGAGCTGTCGACGCACACCGGAGACTTGGTGCGTAGAGCAGGAACAGGCCGGGCAGGGCTGTCGACGCACACCGGAGACTTGGTGCGTAGAGCAGGAACAGGCCGGGCAGGGCTGTCGACGCACACCGGAGACTTGGTGCGTAGAGCAGGAACAGGCCGGGCAGGGCCGTCGACGCACACCGTGGACTTGGTGCGTGGAGCAGGAACAGGCCGGGCAGGGCTGTCGACGCACACCGTGGACTTGGTGCGTGGAGCAGGGACAGGCACCTTGGTGCGTGGAGCAGGAACAGGCCGGGCAGGGCTGTCGACGCACACCGTAGACTTGGTGCGTAGAGCAGGAACAGGCCGGGCAGGGCTGTCGACGCACACCGTAGACTTGGTGCGTGGAGCAGGAACAGGCCGGGCCGGGCTATGGAGACGGATAGGAGACCTGGAGTGAAGAGCTGCCACAACCCATCCTGGCTGAATACCTACCTTCACACATTCTGTGTGAGGCATCAGCACAGGACTTACAGGGCTGTGTACCCGTACTGGCATAACAGCACGCGACACTGGCGCAGGATATCCGGGACCGAGGAGAGGCACTGGAGGCCGCGAGCGCTGATCCGGCACACTCCGTCCTGGCTGCATGCCCACCTTCGCACAACACGTGCGGGGTGCTCGCACAGGACGTACAGGACTGTGCCGGACCACTCGCGGCACAGTGCGCATCTCCGCACTCCGCGGAACCTGCCCCGTCTCATGCTGCCATGCCTGAGTACGGGGAGTTGGCTCTGCTCTCCATCCAGGCTCCGCCAACCTGCCTTCTGGCCCAGTCGCCCATGCCGTGTGCCCCCCATAAAAAAATCCTTGGGGTGCCTCTCGTCCGTCCGACGATGGCACTGCTGACGCCGCTGCTCCTCTCCTGCCTGGGTCTCCCCCTTCATAGCCCTCCGGTACCAGACGGCCTCCTCCTCGGTGATCTGCCCCCAACCGAGGAGGACATCCACCAGAGTCACCTCCTGCGTGTGTTCCTGGACACGCTGCTTGGTCGTTGTATGGTGGGTTTTTCTGTCACGACCGTCTTGAAAAGGAGTAGACCAAGGCGCAGCGTGTTGAGCGAACATGATGACTTTATTATATAAAGTGCAAAAAACCAAAACAATAGACGATTCGTGAAGTCCACAGTAACAATGACCGTAAAGGAACAAAAACCCACAAACACAAGGTGAACACAGACAGTTTAAATATGGCTCCCAATCAGAGACAACGAGCCAACAGCTGACACTCGTTACCTCTGATTGGGAGTCACTCAAACAAAGAAATACAACAACCTAGAAATAGACACAACAGAACTACCAACATAGAAATAAACACATAGAATGAACACACCCTGGCTCAACATAATGAGTCCCAGAGCCAGGGTGTGACAACAGTCGTGGTCAAAAGTTTTGAGAATGACACAAGTATTGGTCTTCACAAAGTTTGCTGCTTCAGTGTTTTTAGATATTTTTGTCAGATGTTACTATGGTATACTGAAGTATAATTACAAGCATTCCATAAGTGTCAAAGTATTTTATTGACAATTACATTAAGTTTATGCAAATAGTCAATATTTGCAGTGCTGACCTTTCTTTTTCAAGACCTCTGCAATCCGCCCTGGCATACTGTCAATTAACTTCTGGGCCACATCCTGACTGATGGCAGCCCATTCTTGCATAATCAATGCTTGGAGTTTGTCAGAATTTGTGGGATTTTGTTTGTCCACTCGCCTCTTGAGGATTGACCACAAGTTCTCAATGAGATTAAGGTCTGGGGAGTTTCCTGGCCATGGACCCACAATTTCGATGTTTTGTTCCCCGAGCCACTTAGTTATGATGATGACGGCACATGTTTCTTTGCAGGTAACCATGGTTAACAGAGGAAGAACAATGATTTCAAGCACCACCCTCCTTTTAAAGCTTCCAGTCTGTTATTCTAACACAATCAGCATAACAGAGTGATCTCCAGCCTTGTCCTCATCAACACTCTCACCTGTGTTAACGAGAGAATCACTGACATGATGTCAGCTGGTCCTTTTGTGGCAGGGCTGAAATGCAGTGGAAATGTTATTTTTTTGGATTAAGTTCATTTTCATGGCAAAGAGGGACTTTGCAATTAATCTGATCACTCTTCATAACATTCTGGAGTATATGCAAATTGTCATCATAAAAACTGAGGCAGCAGACTTTGTGAAAATTTATATTTGTGTCATTCTCAAAACCTTTGACCACGACTGTACTATGCAAAGCTGCAAAAATGATTGATTTCGTATCATACACAGTGTTTTACCGCAGAATTTTATTTTGAAGGCAAAATCGGAAAACCAGAAGTCTTAATGTTGCTGCCGGGATGTTAATGTTGCTGCTGTAATGCACATTTCTTCTCTCACGTTTTTAATACCTCTTCAGCATTTTCTTCTGTGTTTATCAGCGGGTGGGGACTGAGAGCCCAGAAATACAAAATTGCACCTCCGGCTGGACAGAGTTTTACTACAGGGTACATTCAGTAATAAGGCCATACCAAGCATTTGTACATGCACACTGCCAAAACAGTACACAGTTACAGTCTTTCACCCTTCTAGATAACTTGAAACAGTCTAACCAGGTCTTGTCTTGAAATTGCCTAGGCTAGCAAGTGCTAGCCAACGGGCTTGTTCGACATTGCACCAGACAGCTGACTGACTGATCTACAACTCACCTTGCATCCTAAAAAAGTTTACTCATTATTATTTGTAGATCTGTCAGTCACAATTTACACATGATACATCACAGTTGAGGCTTTCGAAAACGGCTAACTTCTTTCGCCAATTAGCTTCAGTTGGCGTGCAACCGTGGCAAAGTTGGCTTGACTTTGGATAGCTTACATCCAGGGCTAGTTAAGGACCGTCAATAAATGACACAATGTAAATGAGACAATATTTTCAAGTTGCACACCTTTTAGTTCTCATGAAATGCTTTAAATATGTAGGTGTGCTTGCTGAAGGCAAATCACAACTCTAGATTTCTTCCATACTCTTATTATTTTTGCTCCCGCTCTAGCGCTCAAAACGATTTTAACTATGACCATGAAACCAAATGGCAATAAAAGGGCCATTGATTTACTTACAGTGCCTTCAGAAAGTAGTCACACCCCTTGACTTTTCCACATTTTGTTGTCTTACAGCATTAATTTAAAATTGATTAAATTGAGAGTTGTCACTGGCCTGCACACAATACCCCATAATGTCAAAGTGGAATTATGTTTAGAAATATTGATAAATTAATAATAAATGAAAAGCTGAAATGTCTTGAGTCAATAAGTATTCAACTCCTTTGTCATAGCATGCCTAAATAAGTTCAGGAGTACAAATGTGCTTAACAAGTCACATAATAAGTTGCATGGACTCACTCTGTGTTCAACCTCATCTCTGTACCCCAGACATACAATTATCTGTAAGGTTCCTCAGTCGAGCAGTGAATTTCAAACACAGATTCAAACACAAGGACCAGGGAGGTTTTCCAATGCCTCGCAAAGAAGGGCACCCATGGATAGATGGGTAAGGGGAAAAAAAGCAGACATTGAATATCCCTTTGAGCATGGTGAAGTTATTAATTACACTTTGGATGGTGTATCAATACACCCAGTCACTGCAATGATACAGGCGTCCTTCCTAACTCAGTTGCCGAAGAGGAAGGAAACCGCTCAGGGATTTCATCATGAGGCCAATGGTGACTTTAAAACAGTTACAGAGTTTAATGGCTGTGATAGGAGAAATCTGAGGATGCATCAACATTGTAGTTACGCCACAATACTAACCTAAATTACAGTAAAAAGGAGGAAGCCTGTACAGAAAATAAATATTCCAAAACTATGAGAAAAAAATAATTTAATCAATTTTGAATTCAGGCTGTAACACAACAAAATGTGGAATTAGTCAAGGGGTATGAATACTTTCTGAAGGCATAGGGAAAATGTAGGTGCGCATCTCCGCCAACACCATTTAAGCTATCACCAACAAACCAATGTTGAGATGTTCAGACTGACTCTCAGATTGCTCGGCAAAGGCTTTTTGATACTATTTATACTTTAACTATAACCATTTTAAATCTGCATAAATTAACATGGGTTTAAATGAAAATCATAGAAATAATAATAATAATAATAATAATAAGCCATTTAGCAGACGCTTTTATCCAAAGCGACTTACAGTCATGTGTGCATACATTTTTACATATGGGTGGTCCCGGGGATCGAACCCACTACCCTGGCGTTACAAGCGCCATGCTCTACTATTCAAAATGCTCCTGCTTCTTGGCCAATTAAGCTACAATACCAACTATAAAACATTCAGGCTTTAAATGCATAAAATAACTCACCAACAGTAACTCTTGAACTGTTCAAACTAGAGAAACCAACTCAACTTTCACATGTTCAGGCTATCCTCACTTCAAATTCTTCAAAATATTGATCAACTATAACCATATAAATGTGCATAAAATAACTTACCAACAGTAACTCTTGAACCATTCAAGCTAGAGACGCCAGACCAATTTCTCATGTTCACATTATCCCATCCTCAAATTATTAAAAACGTTTAGCAATTATAACTATATACATTTGTATAAATTAGCATACAATTACCCACCAACAGTAACTTTTGAACCATTCACGCTAGAGACACCTGTGACGCCAACGCAGGGAGTCAGGAAGCAGGTGCAGTTAGTGAGTTTAATAATAATGAACGATACAAAACACGCGCACCGTCTGACAAGGAAACATAACCAATACTCCCTGAAGAGTGATGCTAGGGAGTGGTAGATAAAGGGGAGTAATCAGGGTAGTGATGGAGTCCAGGTGTGCCTCATGATGGGGCGCAGGTGTGCGTAATGAAGGTTGCCAAGTGTGCGTAATGATGGGTTGCCAGGACCGGTAGGTAGTAGACCGGCGCCGGAGAGGGGAGCGGGAGTAGACGTGACCGTACCCCTCCCACGATGTGCGGCTCCAGCCGCAGGATGACGCCAGCCAGGAGGACGGCCCCGAGGGCGAGGAGTGGGCCCGTCCGGAAGCTGGAAGTCTCAGATGATGTTGGGATCTAGAATGTCGTCCACCGGAACCCAGCACCGCTCCTCTGGACCGTACCCCTCCCAGTCCACCAGGTACTGGAGCCGACCCCCACGACGTCGGGAGTTCAGGAGTGATCTGACGGCAAAAGCGGAGCTTCCCTCAATGTCCAAGGAAGGCGGAGGGGTGTCGTGGGGGACGACATCAGCCAGGGGACCAGGAACCACCAGCCTGAGGAGGGAAACATGAAAAGATGGTGAAATCCTGTAGTTAGTGGGGAGTTGTAATCTGTAATCTGGCTCTCCTCCAGAGGACCTTGAACAGCCCCACAAATCGGGGACTCAGCTTCTTACAGGGCAGGCGGTGCGGGAGGTTCCTGGTGGAGAGCCAGACGCGATCATGTTGTAACAGGATTACCTAGGCAACGTTCATTATAATATATTTGTCCATCCGGGATTGCTTCTCCTATGCTTCGCTTTGCCAAATCCCTCACATGCACAAGATGTCCCCACGCTTCAATATACCAAGTCCATACTTTTGTAATGTGAGGTTAATATCACAAGAGGGCGTACTAACCCATGATAACTCAAACATTTGACAACAAACTAAATCCATGGGCCATTTATGGGCACTCACATTCCACAGCAAACACATACATTTAATCCATAGGGATTAAAGGTATGTGTGAAGACTGGGGGGAAAGCAGGCTCATCAACAGCATTTGATGATTCAATGAATTGACCATTGTCATCAAATTTGAGATCCAAATTAATTAGACTTCTTTAATCCAAATATTGTTTGAGAAAGGTACAGTATGTAAACCCAGCAGGTGGAGCCATCACATTTTAAATCAGTTTTTAGAGGCATGTGTTATTTATGGAAAATTTGGCAAGCTCTCAAAACAATAAATTAGCAGAAAATGGGTATCTCATTATACTGCTCAATACCAGAGGCAGTAAATAAACCCCACAGCATTAACAAACCTCCCATGTTTAATCAACCCAGTTGCTCAAATGGCGCGTGTATACCATGCAGAAATACTTTTCAAACAGTACGGAATACACACGTCAAAATCACCTTTCGCGTGCCCACAGTACGCACTTTACTCCTCATCCACTACAATAGGATAGGAAAAGACTGTCTAAACTGCATTGGTGACGTCGCCCATACTCCGGCGGCCAAACTCGGCTTTTCTCAATCAGTTCCGAAATTTAACAGAGACTGGATTGCTATGAAGGTAAGGTTAGCCTAGCACAAACGAGCAAACGCTTAATTTACAGTTTATAACCATATGTTATCATTATTAGAATTGCTTGCTTGTGCTTGCTATGTAAATTACTAACTTGTCCTGATACCAGCCAGGCATAAAGGTACAGTCTGGGATTTGGGAACAAATAAAGGTACAATCCTGGATCTGGGAGTCATTCCTATTCTTGATGTAGCCATATTTGCCCTTTGATTCTTGAAGAATATAACTGGTATATGCCATCAGAGGCAAGCACAACTGTCTTATTCTTTATCATGAATGCCCAAATTGTATGGTATTACTACATTGTTTAAAAAAAAAATTTGTTAAATTTGTATAGTGCATTTCATTACAGAGACAATCTCGAAGCGCTTGTAAAGTAGAAAAAAGTAATTTAAAAGAAATGTAGGGTACAACAACAGTAGCTAGATCAGCGAATAGAGGTGGACTTTTTGAGAGCTTCTTAAAGCCATCAGGAGATGATCTGCCGCAGACTGTGTGCTCTTACTCAGACCCCAAAACAAAAGTTACTTTCAATTATCCTGGCTTCTCCCTTATGGGTGTTAATACACTCCCACTGTGCTTAAAAGCATTGGATTGGTACAAAAGGTTTCCTACTTTTTTGAAGTGCTGCTTTTAGTGGCCGGTGTAGTGCTTGTTTTAACTGTGGCTGACAAGTGAAGGTTACAGTGTAGCTTCCTAATAACAACATCTAATGGTTTTGAGTTATTGAATGGGAGTGAATTAGTGCATAGGCAAGGGGAAATGGTAGCCTTTAAATTCAAACTGAATCATGCAGACGCATGTCTATATCTGAAATTAATGGACAATGATGCACTGAATTCATTATCACGCAGATGGCAGTGCCATGATTTGTGTTTTACCTTTTAATCATGTTTGCCAAGGACAAGTAGGGCTCAAGAGATGAACAAACACGTTCTTCATCATGCGCATAAATGGCCTATAGGCCTATGCAATATGATGCACAAAAGCCTACCAGAGAGAATAAATGTAAGTTCATACTGTACACTTATTTGCATGTTTTTTACATAGGCTATCTTAACATACTTACATTTACATTATAGTCATTTAGCAGACGTTCTTATCCAGAGCGACTTACAGTTAGTGAGTGCATACATCTTTCATACCTAGGTCAATGTCAGCCTATTTAAGGGTATGTAGCCTAGACCTATAGGCCAATGAGCATAGCTATGAAGATGCGCGATTGGCGCATTATGCCTGTCTGCATTTGAAAGTTGGCCAGATAAAAATGTTGACTGTTTCCCCTGTTACAATTCAACCAAACAATGTAGGCTAAAAGTACACCGTTTTTACTTGTAGGCTAGTCCAAAATGTGGACTAGTGGTTGTAAATTGTTGCTGTTATGGAGTCGCCAATACGGTTATTATGGAGCCTCATTAATAATGCCGCCAATGCAGTGAAACGTGAGCCTGTGCACAGTCAGCTTAGAGTTGGGCACACGGCTTGAGCTGAGGAGTGGAAGTAGCCCGGTTACAAAACTAATGCAATGATTGCGAAACCGGTATCCTGGTTGGTAGTAACAATAAGGTTAGGGTCTGTTTTAGGATATGCCCTAGTTGTACTGTCAATGGGATGCTGGTCAATCATGTCCCTTGGTTGCACCCTCAAAGACACATTACCAAAGATAGTTTTGAAATGCCACCTCGGGATTATACTTACTTACTTTGTGTGTCCTCTGTAATGGTGGACATCAGACTTCTGACAGTTTGGACCTATTCCCTGAGGTACTGGCAGTGCTGTCCCATCTCCTTCTGAAGAATTTGCTTCTCCTCTGTCAGACGCATGACCAACATAACATTGTCAAACACTTTCTTTGTTCGGATGTCGACCGTCTCTGCAATGGTATATTGATAAAAACAATTATATTAAGCCCTTTAATGTTATAACATTTTTAAACAGGTCATCACTAACATTTTACCACTTAACACTGAACCTGTGTGAGAGTACAAAGTATGATGTTTTGATAATTGTTTAACCCAGTGGCTCGTACAGAGACATTCTATACATTTACATTAAAGATGCACTATGCAGAAATCACTCCGTCATTTCCTGGATGCCAAAATTCTAATAGTTTGCCTAATATCAGTTTATGTGACAAAACAAGCAGTCGTTGTGTAGAGAATCACTGTACCATCTATACTGAACAAAATTATAAACGTAACATGGAACAATTTCAAAGATTTTACTGAGTTACAGTTCATAAAAGGAAATCAGTCAATTGAAAAAAATTAATTAGGCACTAATCTATGGATTTCACATGACTGGGCAGGGGGCCCACCCACTTGGCAGCCAGGCCCACCCACTGGGGAGCCAGGCTCAGCCAATCAGAATGAGTTTTCCCCACAAAAGGGCTTAATTACAGACAGAAATACTCAATTTCTGTCTATACTCCATACTCCATTTTCTTACATTTACATAAGAATTCAGACCCTTTACTCAGTACTTTGTTGAAGCACCTTTGGCAGCGATTAAAGCCTAGCGTTTTCTTGGGAATGAAGCTACAAGCTTGGCACACCAGTATTTGGGGAGTTTTTCCCATTCTTCTCTGCAGATCCTCTCAAGCTCTGTCAGGCTGGATGGGGAGCGTTTCTGCACAGCTATTTTTAGGTCTCTCCAAAGATGTTCGATTGGGTTCAAGTCCGGGCTCTGGCTGGGCCACTCAAGGACATTCAGAGAATAGTCCCGAAGCCACTCCTGCGTAGTCTTGGCTGTGTGCTTAGGGTCGTTGTCCTGTTGGAAGGTGAACCTTCGCCCCAGTCTGAGGTCCTGAGTACTCTGGAGCAGGTTTTCATTAATTATCTCTCTGTACTTTACTCCGTTTATCTTTTCCTCGATCCTGACTAGTCTCCCAGTCCCTGCCGCTGAAAAGCATCCCCACAGCATGATGCTGACACCACCATGCTTCACCGTAGGGATGGTGCCAGGTTTCCTTCAGACGTGACGCTTGGCATTCAGGCCAAAGAGTACAATCTTGGTTTCATCAGACCAGAGAATCTTGTTTGTCATGGTCTGAGAGTCTTTAGGTGCCTTTTGGCAAACTTCAAGCGTGCTGTCATGTGCCTTTTACTGAGGAGTGGCTTGCGTCTGGCCACTCTACCATAAAGACCTGATTGGTGGAGTGCTGCAGAGATGGTTGTCCTTCTGGAAGGTTCTCCCATCTCCATAGAGGAACTCTAGAGCTCTGACAGAGTGATCATTGGGTTCTTGGTCACCTCCCTGACCAAGGCTCTTCTCCCCCAATTGATCAGTTTGGCAAGGCGGCCAGCTCTAAGAAGAGTCTTGGTGGTTCCAAACTTCTTCCATTTAAGAATGATAGAGGCCACTGTGTTCTTGGGGACCTTCAATGCTGCAGAAATGTGTTGGTACCCTTCCCCAGATCTGTGCCTCGACACAATCCTGTCTCGGAGCTCTACAGATAATTCCTTCAAACTCATGGCTTGGTTTTTGCTCTGACATGCACTGTCAACGGTGGGACCTTATATAGACAGGCGTGTGCCTTTCCAAATCATGTCCAATCAATTGAATTTACCACAGGTGGACTCCAATCAAGTTGTAGAAACATCTCAAGGATGATCAATGGGAACAGGATGCACCTGAGCTCAAAATCGAGTCTCATAGCAAAGGGTATGAATACTTATGTAAATAAGCTATTTCGGTAATTACATTTTAATACTTTTGCTAGAATTTCTAAAAACATGTTTTTGTTTTGTCATTATGGGGTATTGTGTGTAGACTGCTGGCTGAGGATTTTTATTTATTTAATCCATTTTAGAATAAGGCTGCAGCATAACGAAATGTAGAAAAAGTCAATATATATACAGTCCCAGTCAGAAGTTTGGACACACCTACTCATTCAAGGTTTTTTTTTCATTTCTACTATTTTCTACATTGTATAACAATAGTGAAGAAATCAAAACTATGAAATAACACATATGGAATCATGTAGTAACCAAAAAAGTGTTCAACAAATCAAAATACAAAGTGGCGCCGGAGAAGATGGCTGCCGTTTTACAGCCCTCTAACCAATTCTACTATTATGTGTGTCTTTTCGCGTTATTTGTAATTTATTCTGTACATAATGTTTCTGCCACCGTCTCTTTTGACCAAAAAGAGCTTCTGGATATCAGGACAGCGATTACTCACCTCGTATTGGACAAAGATTTTTTCTTCAACGAGTCGGACGCGAAGGATATCCTACAGACACCCGACAAGGCCCAAATCCCCGTCATTCGCATGAGAAAGAGACGAAGATATCGTTGACATAGGTCGGGGTGCCTTGTAAGGATCCGACGGCGAGCGAGTAAACTGCCTCTTCCATCAATCCTATTAGCCAATGTTCAATCATTTAAAACAAAAATTGGACGACCTAAGATTAAGGTTATCCTACCAACGGGACATTAAAAACTGTAATATCTTATGTTTCACCGAGTCGTGGCTGAACGACAACTGGCGGGATATACGCTACATCGGCAGGATAGAACGGCTGACTCCGGTAAGACAAGAGATGGCGGTCTGTGTATATTTGTAAACAACAGCTGGTGCATAAAATCTAATACTAAGGAAGTCTCAAGGTTTTGCTTTACAAAGGGAAGCACAGCCGCGAGCTGCCCAGTGACACAAGCCTACCAGATGAGCTAAATCACTTCTATGATCGCATCGAGGCAAGCAACACTAAAGCATGCATGAGAGCATCAGCTGTTCCGGATGACTATGTGATCAAGCTCTCCGTAGCCGATGTGAGTAAGACTTTTAAGCAGGTCAACATTCACAAGGCCGCAGGGCCAGACGGATTACCAGGATATGTACAGTCGTGGTCAAACGTTTTGAGAATGACACAAGTATTGGTCTTCACAAAGTTCGCTGCTTCAGTGTTATGAGATATTTGTGTCAGATGTTACTATGGTATACTGAAGTATAATTACAAGCATTCCATAAGTGTCAAAGGCCTTTATTGACAATTACATTAAGTTTATGCAAAGAGTCAATATTTGCAGTGTTGACCCTTCTTTTTCAAGACCTCTGCAATCCGCCCTGTCATGCTGTCAATTAACCTACGGGCCACATCCTGACTGATGGCAGCCCCTCTTTTATGCTGCTGCTACTCTGTTTATTATTTATGCATAGTCACTTTAACTCTACCCATATGTACATATTACCTCAATTACCTCGACTAGCCGGTGCCCCCGCACATTGACTCTGTACCGGTACCCCACTGTATATAGCCTCTCTACTGTTATTTTATTTTACTGCTGCTCTTTAGTTATTTGCTTTTATTTTTCTTTAAAAAAACAACAACAAAAAACTGCATTGTTGGTTAAGGGCTTGTAAGTAAGCATTTCACTGTAATGTCTACACCTGTTGTATTCGGCGCATGTGGCAAATACAATTTGATTTGATTTGAAATATGTTTTATATTTTGGATTCTTCAAAGTAGCCACCCTTTGCCTTGATGACAGCTTTGCACACTCTTGGCATCTTCATGAGGAATGCTTTTCCAACAGTCTTGAAGGAGTTCCCACATATGCTGAGCACTTGTTGGCTGCTTTTCCTTCACTCAGTTGTCCAAATCATCCCAAACCATCTCAATTGGGTTGAGGTCGTGTGATTGTGGAGGCCAGGTCATCTGATGCAGCACTTAATCACTCTCCTTCTTGGTCAAATAGCCCTTACACAGCCTGGAGGTGTGTTTTGGGTCATTGTCCTCTTGAAAAACAAATGATAGTCACACTAAGAGCAAACCAGATGGGATGGCGTATCGCTGCAGAATGCTGTGTTACCCATGCTGGTTAAGTGTGCCTTGAATTCTAAATAAATCACTAACAGTGTCACGAACAAAGCACCCCCACACCATCACACCTCCTCCACCATGCTTCATGGTGGGAACCACACATGCGGAGATACTCTGTTTACCTACTCTGCGTCTCACAAAGATATGGCGGTTGGAACCAATAATCTCTCATTTGGACTCATCAGACCAAAGGACAGATTTCCACCGATCTAATGTCCATTGCTCGTGTTTCTTGGCCCAAGCAAGTCTGTTCATCTTATTGGTGTCCTTTAGTAGTGGTTTCTTTGCAGCAATTCGACCATGAAGGCCTGATTCACGCAGTCTCCTCTGAACAGTTGATGTTGAGATGTGTCTGTTACTTGAACTCTCTGAAGCATTTATTTGGGCTGCAATCTGAGGTGCAGTTAACTCTAATGAACTTATCCTCTGCAGCAGAGGTAACTCTGGGTCTTCCTTTCCTGTGGCGGTCCTCATGAGAGCCAGTTTCATCAAAGCGCTTGATGGTTTTTGCGACTGCACTTGAAGAAACTTTCAAAGTTCTTGAAATGTTCCGGATTGACTGACCTGTCATTTCTCTTTGCTTATTGGAGCTGTTCTTGCCATAATATGGACTTGGTCTTTTACCAAATAGGGCTATCTTCTGTATACCACCCCTACCTTGTCACAACACAACTGTTTGGCTCAAAGGCATTAAGAAGGAAAGAAATTCCACAAATTAACTTTTAAGCTGACACACCTGTTAATTGAAATGCATTCCAGGTGACTACCTCATGAATCTGGTTGAGAGAATGCCAAGAGTGGGCAAAGCTGTCATCAAGGCAAAGGGTGGCTACTTTGAAGAATCTCAAATATAAAATATATATTTTTAACACTTTTTTGGTTACTACAAGATTCCATATGTGTTATTTCATTATTCTACAATGTAGAAAATAGTAAAACTCTAGAAAAATCCTGGAATGAGTAGGTGTGTCCAAACTTTAGACTGGAACTGTATATACAGTGGGGGAAAAAAGTATTTAGTCAGCCACCAATTGTGCAAGTTCTCCCACTTAAAAAGATGAGAGAGGCCTGTAATTTTCATCATAGGTACACGTCAACTATGACAGACAAATTGAGAATTTCTTTTCCAGAAAATCACATTGTAGGATTTTTTATGAATTTATTTGCAAATTATGGTGGAAAATAAGTATTTGGTCACCTACAAACAAGCAAGATTTCTGGCTCTCACAGACCTGTAACTTCTTCTTTAAGAGGCTCCTCTGTCCTCCACTCGTTACCTGTATTAATGGCACCTGTTTGAACTTGTTATCAGTATAAAAGACACCTGTCCACAACCTCAAACAGTCACACTCCAAACTCCACTATGGCCAAGACCAAAGAGCTGTCAAAGGACACCAGAATCAAAATTGTAGACCTGCACCAGGCTGGGAAGACTGAATCTGCAATAGGTAAGCAGCTTGGTTTGAAGAAATCAACTGTGGGAGCAATTATTAGGAAATGGAAGACATACAAGACCACTGATAATCTCCCTCGATCTGGGGCTCCACCCCGTGGGGTCAAAATGATCACAAGAACAGTGAGCAAAAATCCCAGAACCACACGGGGGACCTAGTGAATGACCTGCAGAGAGCTGGGACCAAAGTAACAAAGCCTACCATCAGTAACACACTACGCCGCCAGGGACTCAAATCCTGCAGTGCCAGACGTGTCCCCCTGCTTAAGCCAGTACATGTCCAGGCCCCGTCTGAAGTTTGCTAGAGTGCATTTGGATGATCCAGAAGAGGATTGGGAGAATGTCATATGGTCAGATGAAACCAAAAGATAACTTTTTGGTAAAAACTCAACTCGTCGTGTTTGGAGGACAAAGAATGCCGAGTTGCATCCAAAGAACACCATACCTACTGTGAAGCATGGGGGTGGAAACATCATGCTTTGGGGCTGTTTTTCTGCAAAGGGACCAGGACGACTGATCCGTGTAAAGGAAAGAATGAATGGGGCCATGTATCGTGAGATTTTGAGTGAAAACCTCCTTCCATCAGCAAGGGCATTGAAGATGAAACGTGGCTGGGTCTTTCAGCCTGACAATGATCCCAAACACACCGCCCGGGCAACGAAGGAGTGGCTTCTTAAGAAGCATTTCAAGGTCCTGGAGTGGCTTAGCCAGTCTCCAGATCTCAACGCCATAGAAAATCTTTGGAGGGAGTTGAAAGTCCGTGTTGCCCAGCGACAGCCCCAAAACATCACTGCTCTAGAGGAGATCTGCATGGAGGAATGGGCCAAAACAGTGTGTGAAAACCTTGTGAAGACTTACAGAAAACGTTTGACCTGTGTCATTGCCAACAAAGGGTATATAACAAAGTATTGAGAAACGTTTGTTATTGACCAAATACTTATTTTCCACCATAATTTGCAAATAAATTCATAAAAAATCCTACAATGTGAATTTCTTGATTTTTTTCCCTCATTTTGTCTGTCATAGTTGACGTGTACCTATGATGAAAATTACAGGCCTCTCTCATCTTTTTAAGTGGGAGAATTTGCACAATTGGTGGCTGACTAAATACTTTTTTCCCCACTGTATATACAAACGAATGTGGACACCCCTTCAAATTAGTGGATTCGGCTATTTCAGCCACACCCGTTGCTGACAGGTGTATAAATCGAGCACACAGCCATGTAATCTCTATAGACAAACATTGGCAGTAGAATAGCCCGTACTGAAGAGGTCAGTGACTTTCAATGTGGCACCGTCATAGTTTGCCACCTTTCCAACAAGTCAGTTGGTCAAATTTCTGCCCTGCTAGAGCTGCCCCGGTCAACTGTAAGTGCTGTTATTGGGAAGTGGAAACGTCTAGGATCAACAACGGCTCAGCCGCAAAGTGGTAGGCCACACAAGCTCACAGAACGGGACCGCCGACTGCTGAAATGCGCATAAAAATCATCTGTTCCCAGTTGCAACACTCATTACCGTGTTCCAAACTGCCTCTGGAAGCAACGTCAGCACAATAACTGTTCGAGCAGCTGCACACAAGCCTAAGATTACCATGCGCAATGCCAAGCATCGACTGGAGTTGTGTAAAGCTCGCCGCCATTGGACTCTGGAGCAGGGGAAACACCTTCTCTGGAGTGATGAATCACGCTTCACCATCTGGCAGTCCGACGGACGAATCTGGGCTTGGCGGATTCCAGGAAAACGCTACCTGCCTGAATGCCTAGTGCCAACTGTAAAGGTTGGTGGAGGAGGAATAATGGTCTGGGGCTGTTTTTCATGGTTCGGGCTAGGCCCCTTAGTTCCAGTGAAGGGAATCTTAACGCTACAGCATACAATGACATTCTAGACGATTCTGTGTTTCCAACTTTGTGGCAACAGTTTGGGGAAGGCCCTTTCCTGTTTCAGCATGACAATTCCCCTGTGCACAAAGCGAAGTCCATACAGAAATGGTTTGTTGAGATCGGTGTGGAAGAACTTGACTGGCCTGTACAGAGCCCTGACCTCAACCCCATCGAACACCTTATTGATGAATTGGAGCGCCGACTGCGAGCCAGGCCTAATCGCCCAGCATCAGTGCCCGACATCACTTATGCTATTGTGGCTGAATGGAAGTAAGTCCCCGCAGAAATGTTTCAACATCTAGTGGAAAGCCTTCCTAGAAGAGTTGAGGCTGTTATAGCAGCAAAGGGGGTGTCGTGGAAATACTACACATGGGAATCTCGAAGTCAATCTTAAATGAATCATTGTTTATTAACAGCATGCTGGAGAGGTCACAGTCATACTTAGGTGCATAAAGTACCGGTCTGAAGTGAGCTCCCCCGGGGCAGTCCTTTTAGTTCTCTTATATACTGCTTACACAGACAAGTTATATTTGCATGATTTAGAAATGTATCATATCTGTAGTAATTTGATCATTTACTGTATGTATCCGTATTTCTCAATCAGTAATTTCAATACACATCCTTTTATAATATGTGAATCATTGATATTTAAATGTTTCAGCCTCGTATGTCTGATCGAAAATGTGCTAAATCAGACTCATGAAAGGTCCAGCGGCCAAATTATTTTACCTGTTCAGGCGCCAAAAATCATTGTGCTTCTTCACATGAAAATTACATATCTGAGCATACATTTGCACCATATTCAGTAGTAGGCTATATAAGGCACTGAAAGGCAAACATCGTCATATTTAACCTTACACAAGCTTGCATTTTCACCCCATAAACTAATTTGAATCAAGTAGTGGTCAGGGAAATGGATAACTTCCGGAACTTCCAAATTCAAAGGGACAAATCTACAACAACATTCTGATGGTTATATTAACTGTAGAAACCAGGCAAGATACAAAATGGATAAGGCCAAATCCCAACATTACATAGACGTTGTTAAGGACAACTTACATCAGCCTTGTAAACTGTGGAAAACTTTAAAGGACATTGGCTCAAAAACTCCCCAAAAGGTAAAATAATTTTTTTGAGCTGTGCATGGTAACAGAGGTCAAAGTTTCCAATCGACTATACTTAATGAGCACAAACAAAGCAACTGAGCTGGATATTCTTCTTTCTTCGATTGAAGACGACACCGACAGACATGGCAGGTCTGCTTCTAGCTCCTAAGCAACTTTGCAGTATTTTGTTTTTTTGTGTGTTATTTCTGATATTATTAGCCCAGAATGTTTGTTGTGTTATTACATACAGCTGGAAATAACTTTTGGATATCAGAGCGACGGTAACTCACCAGCATTACGACCAGGAATAAGACTTTCCCGAATTGGATCCTTTGTTCGTACCCCCCAGGGCAATTTAATTTATCCCAGAGGCTACTACAAGACCCCAACGGCGGAGAAGATGTATTCAGAGTGTACTTCTAGTCCAACTCAGGAGGCATGCACACCATCCACCGCTTCCGAGTATATTACTCGCTAATGTTCAGTCTCTGGACAATAAAGTAGACGAGTTCAGGGCGAGGATCTCCTTTCAGAGACACATCAGGGACTGTAACATACTCTGTTTCACGGAATCATGGCGCTCTCCGGATATAGTGTCCCCATCCATACAGCCAGCTGGGTTCTCAGTACATCGTACAGACAGGAATAAATAACTCCCCGGGAAGAAGAAAGGTGGTGTGGATGTTTCATGATTAACTACTCATGGTGTGTTTGTGATAATGTACAGAAACTCAAGTCCTTTTGTTCACCCAACCTAGAATACCTCACAATAAAATGCCAACCATATTACCTCCCAAGAGAATTGTCTTCGGTTATAGTCACAGCCGTGTATATTCCCCCTCAAGCCGATACCACGACGGCCCTCAAGGAACTAATATAATAATAATATGCCATTTAGCAGATGCTTTTATCCAAAGCGACTTACAGTCATGCATGCATACATTTTTGTGTATGGGTGGTCCCGGGGATCGAACCCACTAACCTGGCGTTACAAGCGCTGTGCTCTACCAGCTGAGCTACAGAGGACCAACTACACTGGACTTTGTGGAAAACACATATCCTGAGGCCACATTTATTGTAGCTGGGGATTTTAACAAAGCAAATTTGAGGAAAACCCTACCGAAGTTCTATCAACACATTGACTGTAGTACCCGTGCTAAGGTCTATTCAACGCTGGTCTGACCAATCGGAATCCATGCTTCAAGATAGTTTTGATCACGCGGACTGGGATATGTTCCGGGTAGCCTCTGAGAATAACATTGACGTATACATGGACACGGTGTCTGAGTTCATCAGGAAGTGTATAGGGGATGTTGTTCCCACTGTGACTATTAAAACCTACTCAAACCAGAAACCGTGGATAGATGGCAGCATTCACACAAAACTGAAAGCGTGAACCACCGCATTTAACCATGGCAAGGTGACTGGGAATATGGTTGAAAACAAACAGTGTAGTTATTCCCTCCGTAAGGCAATCAAACAGGCAAAACATCAGTACAGAGACAAAGTGGAGTCGCAATTCAACGGCTCAGACACAAGACGTATGTGGCAGGGTCTACAGACAATCACGGATTACAAAGAGAAAACCAGCCACCTCGCGGACACCGACGCCTTGCTCCCGGACAAGATGAACACCTTCTTCGCCCGCTTTGAGGATAACACAGTGTCACCGACGCAGCCCGCTCCCAAGGACTGTGGGCTCTCGTTCTCCATGGCCGACGTGAGTAAAACATTTAAGCGTGTTAACCCTCGGAAGGCTGCCAGACCAGACGGCATCCCTAGCCGTGTCCTCAGAGCATGCGCAGACCAGCTGGCTGGAGTGTTTAAGACATATTCAATCTCTCCCTATCCCAGTCTGCTGTCCTCACTTGCTTCAAGATGTCCACCATTGTTCCTGTACCCAAGAAAGCAAAGGTAACTGAACTAAATGACTATCGCCCCGTAGCACTTGCTTCTGTAATCATGAAGTGCTTTGAGAGGCTAGTTAAGGATCATATCACCTCTACCTTACCTGACACCCTAGACCCACTTCAATTTGCATACCGCCCCAATAGATCCACAGATGATGCAATCGCCATCGCACTGCACACTGCCCTATCCCGTCTGGACTAGAGCAATACCTATGTAAGAATGCTGTTCATTGACTATAGCTCAGCCTTCAACACCATAGTACCCTCCAAGCTCATCATTAAGCTCGGGACCTGGGTCTGAACCCCGTATCAGAACTCAGGATAAGACCCAGATGCAGACAGTTCGAATCACAGATGTTTATTAACAAAACAGGGGGCAGATCGGTAATCCAGGGCAGAGTCAGAAAGGTACAGAACGGAGGCAGGCTCAGGGTCAGGGCAGGCAGAGGTCAGTAATGCAGGGCAGTGTCAGACAGGTACAGAACAGCAGGCAGGCTCAGGGTCAGGGCATGCAGAGTGGTCAAAACCAGAAAAACTTGAAAAACGGGCTAGAGAGAAACAGGACTACTGGAAAAACACGCTGGTAGGTTTGACGAGACAAACTGACAACAGACAAACAGAAAACACAGGTATAAATGCACAGGGGATAATGGGGAAAATGGGCAACACCTGGAGGGGGGTGGAGACAAGCACAAGACAGGTGAAACAGATCAGGGTGTGACACCCCGCGCTGTGCAACTGGGTCATGGACTTCCTGACGGGCTGCCCCCAGGTGGTGAAGGTAGGAAACAACACCTCCACTTCACTGATCCTCAACACAGGGGCACCACAAGGGTGCGTGCTCAGCCCACTCCTGTACTCCCTGTTCACCCATGACTGCGTGGCCACGGACACCTCCAACTCAATCATTAAGTTTGCAGACGACACAACAGTAGTAGGCCTGATTACCAACAATGATGAGACAGCCTACATGGAGGAGGTGAGGGCCCTGGTGGAGTGGTTCCAGGAAATAACCTCTCCCTCAACGTCAACAAAACGAAGGAGCTGATCGTGGAATTTAGGAAACAGCAGAGGGAGCACGCCTCTATCCACGTCAATAGGACCGCAGTGGAGAAGGTGGAAAGCTTAAAGTTCCTCGGCATACACATCACTGACAATGAAATGGTCCACCCACACAGACAGTTTGGTGAACAGCGCCTCTTCAACCTCAGGAGCCTGAAGACATTTGGCTTGGCCCCTGAGACCCTCACAAACTTTTACAGATGCACAATTGAGAGCATCTTGTCGAGCTGTATCACCTCTTGGTACGGCAACTGCACCGTCCGCAACCGTAGAGCTCTCCAGAGGGTGGTGCATCACTGGGGGCACACTGCCTGCCCTCCAGGACACCTACAGCACCCAATGTGACAGGAAGGCCAAAAAGATCATCAAGGACATCAACCACCCGAGCCACGACCTGTTCAACCCGCTACCATCCAGAACGCGAGGTCAGTACAGGTGCATCAAAGCTGGGACCGAGAGACTGAAACAGCTTCTATCTCAAGGCCATCAGACTGTTAAATCAAATCAAATCAAATCAAATTTTATTGGTCACATGCGCCGAATACAACAGGTGCAGACATTACAGTGAAATGCTTACTTACAGCCCTTAACCAACAGTGCATTTATTTTAAACAAAAAAGTAAGAATAAAACAACAACAAAAAAGTGTTGAGAAAAAAAGAGCAGAAGTAAAATAAAGTGACAGTAGGGAGGCTATATATACAGTAAAATAAAGTGACAGTAGGGAGGCTATATATACAGGGGGGTACCGTTGCATAGTCAATGTGCGGGGGGCACCGGCTAGTTGAGGTAGTTGAGGTAATATGTACATGTGGGTAGAGTTAAAGTGACTATGCATAAATACTTAACAGAGTAGCAGCAGCGTAAAAAGGATGGGGTGGGGGGCAGTGCAAATAGTCCGGGTAGCCATGATTAGCTGTTCAGGAGTCTTATGGCTTGGGGGTAGAAGCTGTTGAGAAGTCTTTTGGACCTAGACTTGGCACTCCGGTACCGCTTGCCGTGCGGTAGCAGAGAGAACAGTCTATGACTAGGGTGGCTGGAGTCTTTGACAATTTTGAGGGCCTTCCTCTGACACCGCCTGGTATAGAGGTCCTGGATGGCAGGGAGCTTTGCCCCAGTGATGTACTGGGCCGTACGCACTACCCTCTGTAGTGCCTTGCGGTCAGAGGCCAAGCAGTTGCCATACCAGGCGGTGATGCAACCAGTCAGGATGCTCTCGATGGTGCAGCTGTAGAATTTTTTGAGGATCTGAGGACCCATGCCAAATCTTTTTAGTCTCCTGAGGGGGAATAGGCTTTGTCGTGCCCTCTTCACGACAAATAGCCATCACTAGCCGGCTACCACCCGGTTACTCAACCCTGCACCTTAGAGGCTGCTGCCCCATATACATAGACATGGAATCACTGGTCACTTTAATAATGGAACAGTAGTCACTTTAATAATGTTTATATACTGCTTTACTCATTTCATATGTATATACTGTATTATATTCTACTGTATTTTAGTCAATGCCACTCCGACATTGCTCGTCCTAATATTTATATATTTACTTTTGGATTTGTGTGTATTGTTGTGAATTGTTAGATACTGCACTGTTGGACCTAGGAACACAAGCATTTCGCAACACCAGCAATAACATCTGCTAAATATGTGTATGTGACCAATACAATTTGATTTGATAACATTCCTGCAAGATTCTTAAAGGATAGTGCTTGTGTCACTGCTAAAATGATAACACATATTGTAAACCGTTCTATTAGTAGTGGTACATTTCCCATGATTTCAAAACAGCCAGTGTGGTTCCGCTCCACAAGAAGAGCAGTAAATCAAATGTAGGAAACTACAGGCCTGTGTCGATCCTCAGCACCTTATCCGAAGTTGTTGAGAGATTCGTTTTTAATCAAGTTGAGGGATACCTTCTCGAGCACAAACTTCTTTATGAACTCCAGTCTGACTTTAGAACAGCCCATTCCACTGATACCTGCCTTATCCACCTTTTTGACCACATCAAGCAGGAAAGTGAGAAGGGGAACTATACAGGTATGGTCATGTTAGACTTGCAGAAAGTTTTTGACACTGTGGACCATGATATTCTCCTGATGAAACTGAAATGCATGGGTCTAAATGATGTAGCAGGGAATTGGTTTAGGTCTTATCTGACCAACAGAACACAAGTATGTAATTTTGGTGATGTTCTGTCAGAGGCCAAATAAATATCCTGTGGAGTACCGCAGGGATACATTTTAGGGCCTCTCTTATTTCTTATATACATCAATGATATGCCAGATACAGTAAAGTGCAAACTCCTGCTTTATGCTGATACTCAGCTATACTGATATCAGGGAAGGATACAGTTTACATAGAGGAGACCCTGAGTAAGGAATTGCATTTTATTAGAGATTGGTTAACTGACAACAAATTATCGCTACATTTGGGAAAAAACTGAATCGATTTTCTTTGGAACAAAACGTAGATTGCTTAGGGCTGTCAAGATAAAGGTAAACTGTGCAGGCAAGGAGATTGAATCTAAAACAAGTGTAACTTCTCTTGGTGTGTCCCTAGATCAATCCCTTTCTGGTGACCTGATTGCTGCAAAAATGATTTCTAAAATGGCGTACAAATTGAAATGTTTATATCGTAACACTAGATATTTGAACATCAAAGTTAAGAAACTGCTTGTCTCAACCTTGATTCAGTGTCATGTTGATTATGCCTGCTCTTCTTGGTATAGTGGGCTATCAAAAAATCTGAAAAAGAGAATGAAGGTCATGCAAAGTAATGTTTTCAGGTATATGCTTAATGTCCCCCTTAGGACCCACATAGGGGTACAGGAGTTCCGGGAGGTGCCTTTGGAGTCCAGAGTGGACCAACTTAAACTTAATCATATGTTTGACATCTTAAATGATCGTGCCCCAGGTTATATGAAAAACCACATTGATATGGTCTATAACCAGCACAGTTACAACACCAGAGCTAGTGTTATGTCTTGTAAAATCCCAAGAGAAAACAGTACTGCGGGGAGCATGTTTTTCTATACAGGCATTTGTCTATGGAATAGCCTCCCCTTGGAGATCAAGCAAAGAAAAAGTAGAAATAGCTTTAAAAAGTAGGCAAAGGTTTTCATTTGGACAAGATTGTCTAAGAAAGAGAAACCACTATAGTGCCCCTTGTGCCCCCTACTGCTGCTGCATTGAATAGATAGTTTTTTAAGGTCGAAATGTGAAATTAATATGGTTGATTTTCAAGGTTAGGGAAAAGTGCAGTGAATAGTGCCACTTTCTAGGATGTCAATATCAATGAATGTATTTATGGTTGTTTGTAATTTTGTCTTTCCTTTTAATCATTATATGTGTTATTGTTTTTACCATCGAGGACCACTTTGGAAACAAACGTTTTAATTAATACTTTTAAGTGATATCCTCTGGGTCCACATTGTACATTTTGTTGTATATGTCTGTTACCCGAAATAAATTCAATTCAATTCAATAATGTTACGTGGAATTACACATCCTTTTACCTCAGATTGGTGAGTTTATAGTCATCACGATGACATAAGATTGATTGCTTAAAACAGATCAATATCTTTGTACCATTGACTTTGTCACATGTTCTGGGATGCGCAGGGGGACCTGTCATGTGCCGTATGCAGTGGCCTTAACCGCTAGACCATCTCCAGGGACCCATTTATGAACTGTGAGTGGTTATATTTCTGCAGCACCATCCCTCAGTTGTTTACCAAAACAAGTGGCAGGGTGCCAGTTTAGTGGTTTTTCTAATCCCAGACTGCAGCTTTAACATAATGGAAAATAAAACAAAACTAATTTCCTTGTTACCTTTATTCATTGTATTAGATACTTTGTGTTTTACAGTAGTTTTACACATCTAGATTATATGATTAATTGTCTGTATATATGTACACCTTAAATAAATCTTACATTAACACCAATAAAATTAAAACATTTACAGTGCAAAAATGTGTATTAGTGGTTGACTCATACCCTATAATCTGCAATCAATGTCAGTCTCACATGCTAAACCGATTGTTTTTGCATTTTATGCATTCAAGCTTGCACACAATACACCATGTAACTTTGGAAACAGTGCCTCTGCTCATACAATATTATTTGACAGGAGCTTTTCTGAATGCTTAATGCATACAGTACCTTTGACACCAGACATAAATGTCACTGAGGGAATCTGGAAAAGTGAGGCTGAATGAAAAGTACAAGTGCACTATGAAATGGCAGTTTCGCTAAGGTTGGGGAGCTGTGAACTCAAGAAATCGACCCCCACCTAGGAGAAAAAGGGTAAGAACAAGTGGTTTGGTGAGGTAAGACTAATGAGAGTGTGGGTGGGAGGGACTCAATGACAGAATATGCCTGACTCATTCATGTATTGTATTCTAGCCACACAAACACAGTTCTCCTTTTCTCTGGATCGTACTCCAGGATAAGGCAATGGGCACTGTATAGCGAAGATTTAAAAAAAAGTATGTGTGGAAAACATCTGTTATCTTATTATCTGAATGTGAATGAGGGGATGCTCACAATTTATGTCATAGCTTTCTAACTTGTGTTTTCATGTGTGTGCGTGCGTGCAGGGAAGAGGAAATGGTTCCTTGGGAGTGACAGCCCAATCTGCCCCTTGACTTTGGTGCCTAAACTTTAAAGACAGGTAGTGGTAATAGACAAATACATATCAGGAGGCAATGTGGTATCTAAAGCCCTAATTTTTTATACCAGCAAAACAATGTATAAACATGGTGTACACACAGGGGAAGTATCCAACCAATCAATCATGATAATAGTGAATCATTGAAGTGTATGAGGGTGACTTCATATTTGATTGTAAAAAAAAAAAAAAACGATGATAATATGAGAACAAGCTTACTATATTAATATTCTGAAAGATAAAAGTTTTCCTACAACTGAAACATGAAATATATTTTTTTAACACAATACAAACCTGGACCAAGGAGTTTTGTTCTAGATTGGTTCAAGTGAGGAATCTTATAAAGGCATGTATTTTCTATTTACATGTATTTTCTATGTATTTTATAATTTTTGCGTTATGCATACAGTACATCATTCCATTTCATGTGCGCCGCCCATGGGTAACCAGCCCAAATTCTTCACATGCATTTTTCCTCATACATTCTTTACATTATTTAGTTATTCATATTTTACAGTAAATTCTTGCTAATATACTGAGAGAGAACTGAGGTAATGCAGGTGTGTCTGGCCAGTTTAGATCTCTAAAAGTGAGCCATGTGTAGACATTTAGGAGGATTTCAGGATAATTCATTTCTAAGTGTGTAGGTATAGAGGTCACGACAGACAAGTACAGCAGTCAATGCATGGAAATGCAATTCTCAATGACACAT
Source organism: Coregonus clupeaformis (assembly GCF_020615455.1). Taxonomy (NCBI): domain Eukaryota; kingdom Metazoa; phylum Chordata; class Actinopteri; order Salmoniformes; family Salmonidae; genus Coregonus; species Coregonus clupeaformis. The sequence goes on along the minus strand of NC_059199.1, from coordinate 19,470,735 downwards.
ACCAGGGTTTGGGCCGATTCTGAATTTCTGATTTCCATTTGAATTTCATATAATTTTATTAAATTAAATTCCACTTCATTTATTTCATATTCAATTCCAATTCTGCTTCCTGTGGGGTGTGGCCAATATAATTTGGGAATTGAATTGGACTGCGTGGTCCAATGGTAACACTCCTAGCAGAAAGCACACGTGTACAACCCTGACGGTTGTGGATTTAATCCTCCCCTTAACCTTGCTGACTTCCCTCCTCCTTGCCTGTGTTCCCCATGTAATTATTCCCTATCTAAATAAAAATTGAGGAAATACTTATGGAGAGTGGAATTCCACTCTCCTTTAAAAAAAAATATGAATCAGAATTGACCCCAACCCTGACACATACAGTATACAGTATATTGCTGTTAGTTTTGTGATGTCCATGTTCCATGTAGTTTATGGGTGACTGTGAAATGACTGCATGAGATTTGCTAACTATATAGATAATTCTATAATTCTATAATAATAATAATAATAATTCAATAATATGTTTCAGTTTGCTGCAAAATACAGGTAATATAACCTGTTATTACTGTATACCTTTTTGTTAAACAAATGGTAATTTTTATGATGGCAGAGTATACAGACTTCCCACATGCAGACAAAAGCACCCTTCAATTGAAAATAAATTGCACAAGGTTGATAGACATTAACCATACATAGTTGTTGTAATTTTGTACATAGAAACCTAACACTCTTGCGTCAAAGAAATATCGAAATGTTAAATATTTGAGAATTCATTATTTTTTGGGGAGCGATAATTCTGACAGGTATAACAAGAAAATTCAGCCTGATATTTTTTTATCATGCATTTTACTGCTCCTATAAACTTCTCTAGGAGCCTGAATATTCAAGTCTTAATTTCAAGAGTGTGCTAAACATTCACTAATCTAAGTAGACCATTGTATGACTATTTCAAACATCGAGTGCCAGTTATCTTATCTACTACTGTATTTTGACATTGACATATTGGTTATGAGTGTCCTATTTGAGTCTACACATGCTTTGCTTATTCAGAGTGAAGAATATTGTAAGCTAGTATATATTTTGAGAGGCTGCAGTTAAGGCCAATTCATTCAAGTGCAGATAAAAGAAAAATACCCTGTGGTTTCACTCAGAATGTTTACACTGTGTGTCAGAGTTGTTAACTGTTTGAAAATGGACAGAACCCCAATCTCTCACTCTTGCAGACAGTTGGCGTTATTCCAACTTAAGATCTGAAAAAATGATTCATACAAAAGTATCCATTTTGTTCGCTTATCTCAATTCTGAATCGTGTCTGTAGACTTTGGATATTGATGTGTAACCACATCTATCGTTACATTGCAGCTTAAACATTGAGTCAATCATGGTGCGTTTTTTCATTTGTTTGCAATTGATTGAATTGGGTTCCAAGTTAAACATTTCTAGTAGAGTTTACCTTACCAATTGGTGTGTGAAGCATGGCAAGCTCTGTACAATATGAACTCTTATGTCCAATGGTGGGTGGAGAAGTGGATAAGATCATAAGTAGGCCTATCAAGACCCAGGAAGAGGCAAGATCCAACACCTAGAGTACATGTTACTGCTACAGCACAACTGGGCTACTACTATTTTAGTAAATAGAGCTAGTGTGTCAATCCAAAAATAATACATTAATCTTCTGAAGAGACATGGTGAGCAATGACATCCGGAAGGGGAGAGGGAATGTTTGAACTTCAGTCTTTTGGACAGAGCAAAAGATAAATTAGCAAAAACCAGCTCTGCATACAAAACTGCTTGGACTGCTTCGTATTTTGATGCTCGGTCACCAAGTACACAAGAGAGGAGATATTCATGGCTCAAAAACATATTTTTGTCTTATGTGAATCCATGCATTGTGTGGAGCATCAACAACATCCCTTCTTCATCATCATCAAACTCACTATACAACAAACACTGGAGTGACAAGTCGAGTGAAGCCAGTTAAAGAGTGTCATCCAAAGTCTTATTCGAAAAGGTTTCTCACAATCAGTCCTGAAGCAGAGAACAATATTGTTGCACCTCTGGTGTTTTGTGCCAGGCTCAGCCACCGCAGCTTTGCCAGAAGTCTCTTGTGTACTTCCTGACCTCAAAGTCCACAGGAGGTCAGCCTCCTCAATCTACTGAGTAGTCCACTTATCTAGTAAAACAAGTGACATGCATAAGATGGCATAGTTGCTCCTCTACCTGGCTAATACACTCCACATCCCCAAAAAACTACATCCCCCAGCCATCTACAACCCCCCCCAAAAAAGTATAATCATATTTTGTATTATTACTATTATTATTATCATTATGATTATTATGATTATTATCTACTTCCGCTAAGGTCTAGCCGTCCAGTGAATCAGCCGAGCCATATCATGCGCCCTCATTCCGAAAGTTTTTTTGAGTGCATTTCCTCCATCCCATCCCCATGCTTCTTGTATTTTGTAGAAGGAGTGAACATTTTGTGGCAGGAGTGGAGGGAGAGGAGGTCTCAGATGGATATAGGGCAGGCGATGATCTTGTCTTCCAGCATAACGCTGACCACCAGGAAAACTAAGTAGAGCACGAACATGATGAAGCCCAGCAGCTTGCTCATCCGCCACTTGCAGGCAGCAATCGAGATGATGACGAAGATGAGCATGAGGAAGAGCAGCACAATGGCACAGAACAGCCCGTTAGAGCTCACCGCCACAGGCTGCATGTTGTTGATGATGGACCAGAGGAGCCATGGGAACGGCAGGCTGAAATACACAAAATAAACAGACACACACATACACACACATAGATGTTACATGGTCTTCAGCCATACTTTAAAGTTTATCTTTCAGCATCGCATAAATATGTGTTATAAATCAAGATAATAGCTATCATTCAGTTTAGACCTGAGAATGGGCCCGTCTGGGGTTTACATAATGAGATTGTAATGAATAAAGTCCCTTGGCAAAATGTCCACAGTGGGGACTTCCATGTCACCACCCCATGGGCAAAACTTATTCAATCGAATGAATTAGAGAACACAAACAAAGTTCAATTAACTTTTACATCTTATTATAAAGTATCTGGTGTCTACCAAGCATTTATCATGAAGTTGGTATAAATTGTTATCAAAATGGTACCTAAGTGTGGTTTTAATTAATCCCAATGAAACTGAAAGCTACTTATTGGATAAGAACAAAGTAAGTATGACTGTTACTATGTAATATGTAAAAACATCCCCCAGCACTGCAAAAATGCTAATAAGAATAATCTAATAATAAACAATGTTCAAAATGTGAAAGGAACAGATATTAAAAGAAATTATTACTGTAAAACTCAAAGCTGCAAAAAGTAACTTTTTGGGCAACACAACCAAATTCACATAGAGATAGATCTGTCATTCTCATTGAAAGCAAGTCTAAGAAGCGGTAGATCTGTTTTATGTGCTCTATTTCTATGCTTCCCGTGCTTAAGTTTAATTTTTGCGTCTTTTACTTTCGGTTTTGTACACCAGCTTCAAACAGCTGAAAATACAATATTTTTGGTTATGGAAAATATATTTCACAGAGGTTTAGATGGTACAATTATTCTCTACACTATACTTGCTTGTTTTGTCACATAAACTGAAATTAGGCGAACTCTTAGAATTTTTGCAACTTTAACTTAAAGGCAGAGTCTCAAATATCCGCCTGTACCTTTTTAATAGTCGGGCAAAAGCATATATTTCAGCAAATAAACAGCTGTTTCAAATAAACGCCAGGTCTAGATGAATTGTTTACAAGGTTACCATGAATTACCATGAATTGTTTACTAGGTTTAATGTTTGATTTGTTACATTAAATAATTCAGCCATTGGCTACTAACAGCTGAGAACATCTAGCTAAGTGGCAAGCACAAAAACAGTCAATAACTTACAGACCCCTAGACATGGTGAAAGTAAGAACTGCCGAAAGGAGAATAATTATTCTGTCAATTAATTATTATATATATTTTTTAAATAGAGGCATATTAAGACAAAAGAAACATGACACAGTGTGTAAATGATAACACATTAGTGCAGGCAATGAAGAAATTGATTAAAATGCTGGAAGTAAATGCTGGAATTAAATAATTAACTATGCAAATGAGCAAAAGCTGTGTGCATTAAGGAAATAGGCGCCTGGCTCAAATAGAAGCCTGTCTCTAAAAAGTGCCTGTTGTGTTCAGTGATTTAAGCAAATAAACACTCTTGCTATTAATTGCAATTTTATGGTAATTAGAAATTAGAGTGGTTACAGTACTGATGACAAAAGCGTACCCAACAGTGATGTCAAAGATGTTGGAGCCCACAGAGCTAGACACAGCCATGTCCCCCAGCCCCTTCCGTGCAACAATGACGCTGGTGATTAGGTCAGGGATGGAGGTACCAGCTGCTAATATAGTCAAGCCCATAATCTCTTCTGTAATCCCAATGGTCTCTCCAACCTGCAAAGAGAAAACAGAAAAAAATGGGGTAAATAAATCAAACTAAATCTTTTATTTTTTTCCGTTTAGGGGGTTAAGTGGAGGTGAGGTTTAAGGAATTAAACAGTCAGCTATACTTTGACATATTTTGGGGTTTTCTTTTTTCCTATTCTGCTGAAATCCCTGTATTCAGGGACTACTATTTAATGTTGTCTAGCTTTGATTGAGAGGTGTAGTTACCCAGGCCAAAGAGCGGAAGGCTGCTAATAACAATCTCACAGTGTTCTAACCCTCTGAATATCCCTCTCCTTTTCTAACTACCTATACTTCCTCCCACTTGCTTGTGAACACGCTTGTGTTCTGTTCTGTGTTCTTCACAAAAGGAAACATGATTTCACTAAATGTATACTGGACAAAAATATTACAGTTCATATAAGGAAATCAGTCAATTGATATAAATTCATTAGGCCCTAATCATTAGGCCCTAATCTATCACATGACTGGGCAGGGGTGCAGCCATGGGTGGGCCTGGGAGGGCATAGGCCCACCCACTTGGGAGCCAGGCCCATCTACTGTGGAGCCAGGCCCAGCCAATCAGAATGAGTTTTTCCCCAACAAAAAGGCTTTCTTACAGACAGAAATACTGTCAGCTGTCTAGGTGGTTGGTCTCAGACGATCCCGCAGATAAAGAAGCCGGATGTGGAGGGTTGTCGTGGTTACATGTGGTCTGCGGTTTTTAATCTGGTTGGACGTACTGCCAAATTCTCTAAAATGACGTTGGAGGCGGCTTATGGTAGAGAAATGAACATTAAATGATCTGGCAACAGCTCTGGTGGACATCCCTGCAGTCAGCATGCCATTTGCACGCTCCCTCAACTTGAGACATCTGTGGCATTGTGTTGTGTGACAAAACTGCACATTTTAGAGTGGCCTTTTATTGTCCCCAGCACAAGGTGCACCTGTGTAATGATCATGCTGTTTAATCAGCTTCTTGATATGTCACACCTGTCAGGTGGATGGATTATCTTGGCAAAGCAGAAGTGCTCACTAACAGGGATGTAAACAAATTTGTGCACAACATTTGAGAGAAATACGCTTTTTGTGCGTATGGAAACATTTCTGGGATCTTTTATTTCAGGTCATGAAACATGGGACCAACACTTTACATGTTGTGTTTATATCTTTGTTCAGTATAGTACTGTTCCAATCTCGAATTTTTCAGCAACTATGGTGGATGCATAACCAGGCCAGCTCAGTACAGCTTGGTTTGGCTTGGCTCAGTAGTGTGAAAAACCCTTAATGGTTCAATTAATTTTGCCCCCAGTGCACCCCACATACCTGGTGAGCCCACCACACCATTAAGTAGGAGAATCCAGCAATCCAACAGATAGAACCCAGAAATGAGATGGGAAAGAACTTCTTTGCAGTCTGTTAGACAAAGGAGGAAAAGGCTATGGTTACTCTAAAGGCGTAAAGGACAAACAAAGCCTCTATATTATTGTGCTACAGGTATCTAAAGGAAATAACACATCACACTTATTATTGACCAGTTATAGCTAAATAAGTATAGACAGATTCACTTCATACCAAACATGAGTCTTTCTCTCTATGACTGCGTCCCAAATGGCACCCTATTCCCTATAGTACTTTTGAACAGGGCCCATAGTGTGTAGAGCACTATATACGGAATAGGGTGCCATTTGGGACACAGCCTATTTCTCTATCTGACAAACTGGAACAGTAAGAGATAGAAATGGAGGAGAAACACTTACTGGTTTCCTGACATCAGGCAGTGTCAGCCACAGAGGGAAGATGATGGGCATGATTAAGAGGTAGGTGAAACGCTTGCGCATGGTATCTGGCCAGGACAGGCTCAGAGGCTGGTCCTCATCCTCCTCATCCTCAGCCTAAGAAAAGAGAGCAAGTGTGGAAAAGAGAGACTTTCAGTATCGATACATTTTCCAAATTCAATAAAGCACTCGTACATCGGAGTTATCTCGTTGCAGGTGCGTCGGAATAATGCGATAACTTCAAAGAAAAGAGAAACCTGCAGTATTGATACAGTTAAATGTGAAATTGGTTTGGAGAAATTGGGAGATCTGTGCTCAAAATGGCCTGAATTTCAAGGGGTCATGTGGTACAGTCAAGGTCAGCCATCTTAAAGCTCTACAATACATACTGTACAGTACAACAAAATGTCCAAGGGTCCAAATGGGTCCTAATGGGTCCAAATGTCAGGCACATCCATAGGCACCTGGACTGATAGGCCTTGTGAAAGGAAACAAAGGCTCTTGTGATTTTTTTTTCATTAGTACTTGACCGGTATTTAATAAACAATCCCTCTTCCTAGCTGCTGAGACAAGAAGGCCAAGTGCACACAAGCTAAATAATAATGACAAGTTGGTTGGCATGCCCTCACTCTCTGTGACCTTGAGAAAGGGGTGTTTGATGACAGTGGTTTGTAAGATTGCTCCAAACCTGGACGAGCCTGACACTCTACTCATCAGGTGCTCATACATATTAAATTATTGCATCTGAGCTCCTAGTGTGCGGCTCTCCTTTTCTTTATTGAGTAAATATAACTTTATTTGTGCTCTGCTAATCTAAAGGTATTGAGTTGTTGCAAGTTATTATTTTTTAAATATTTTAAAGTCAATCTAACATTTATGAAATAAGTTGTTCTTACTTGATTCTATTATTACATTTACATTATTTAGCAGACGCTCTTATCCAGAGCGACTGCTAAATGGCGTTTGCAACCCTGGCGTTGCAAACGCCATGCTCTACATCCCTGCCGGCCATTCCCTCCCCTACCCTGGACGACGCTGGGCCAATTGTGCGCCGCCCCATGGGTCTCCCGGTCGCGGCCGGCTACGACAGAGCCTGGATTCGAACCAGGATCTCTAGTGGCACAGCTAGCACTGCGATGCAGTGCCTTAGACCACTGCGCCACTCGGGAGACTTATTATGTCTTTACTTAAAATAATAAAGTAGTAGTCAGACATATTTCTATTTGAGTTAAAAAAAACTTGATTTATCTGCGTTGTGCTGATATAGAATTATTATGTTTTTGCAAGTTATGAATATTTAATAGTGCTCAGTTGCTCAGTTTTTTAAAGGATTGTGGGTAATAATTTTTTTATTTTTTACTTTATGGTACAGTGCCTTGCAAAAGCATTCACCCCCCTAGGCGTTTTTGCTATTTTGTTGCATTACAACCTGTAATTTAAATGGATTTTTATTTGGATTTCATGTAATTGACATACACAAAATAGTCCAAATTGGTGAAGTGAAATGAAAAAAAAAACTTGTTTATTTATAAAAATTCTATAAAATAAATAACGGAAGAGTGGTGCGTGCATATGTATTCACCCCCTTTGCTATGAAGCTCCTAAATAAGATCTGGTGCAACCAATTACCTTCAGAAGTCACATAATTAGTTAAATAAAGTCCACCTGTGTGCAATCTAAGTGTCACATGATCTCAGTATATCCAGTTGAAGTCGGAAGTTTACATACACCTTAGCCAAATACATTTAAACTCAGTTTTTCACAATTCCTGACATTTAATCCTAGTAAAGATTCCCTGTCTTAGGTCAGTTAGGATCACCACTTTATTATAAGAATGTGAAATGTCAGAATAATAGTGAATGACTTAATAGTGAAAGAATGACTTATTTCAGCTTTTATTTATTTCATCACATTCCCAGTGGGTCAGAAGTTTACATACACTCAATTATTATTTGGTCGCATTGCCTTTAAATTGTTTAACTTGGGTCAAACGTTTCGGGTAGCCTTCCATAAGCTTCCCACAATAAATTGGGTGAATTTTGGCCCATTCCTCCTGACAGAGCTGGTGTAACTGAGTCAGATTTGTAGGCCTCCTTGCTCACACACGCTTTTTCAGTTCTGCCCACAACTTTTCTATGGGATTGAGGTCAGGGCTTTGTGATGGCCACTCCAATACCTTGACTTTGTTGTCCTTAAGCCATTTTGCCACAACTTTGGAAGTATGCTTGGGGTCATTGTCCATTTGGAAGACCCATTTGCGACCAAGCTTTAACTTCCTGACTGATGTCTTGAGATGTTGCTTCAATATATCCACATAATTTTCCTTCCTCATGATGCCATCTATTTTGTGAAGTGCACCAGTCCCTCCTGCAGCAAAGCACCCCCACAGCATGATGCTGCCACCCCCGTGCTTCACGGTTGGGATGGTGTTTTTCGGCTTGCAAGCGTCCCCCTTTTTCCTCCAAACATAACGATGGTCATTATGGCCAAACAGTTCTATTTTAGTTTGATCAGACCAGAGGACATTTCTCCAAAAAGTACGATCTTTGTCCCCATGTGCAGTTGCAAACCGTAGTCTATCTTTTTTATGGCGGTTTTGGAGCAATGGCTTCTTCCTTGCTGAGCGGCCTTTCAGGTTTTGTCGATATAGGACCATTTTTACTGTGGATATAGATACTTTTGTACCTGTTTCCTCCAGCATCTTCACAAGGTCCTTTGCTGTTGTTCTGGGATTGACAGAACGCGTCTCCTTCCTGAGCGGTATGACGGTTGCGTGGTCCCATGGTGTTTATACTTGCGTACTATTGTTTGTACAGATGGACGTGGTACCTTCAGGCGTTTCGAAATTGCTCCCAAGGATGAACCAGACTTGTGGAGGTCTACAATGTCTTTTCTGAGGTCTTGGCTGATTTCTTTTGATTTTCCCATGATGTCAAGCAAAGAGGCACTGAGTTTGAAGGTAGGCCTTGAAATACATCCACAGGTACACCTCCAATTGACTCAAATGATGTCAATTAGCCTACCAGAAGCTTCTAAAGCCATGACATCATTTTTTGAAATTTTCCAAGCTGTTTAACGGCACAGTCAACTTAGTGTATGTAAACTTCTGACCCACTGGAATTGTGATAAAGTGAAATAATCTGTCTGTAAACAATTGTTGGAAAAATTACTTGTGTCATGCACAAAGTAGATGTCCTAACCGACTTGCCAAAACTATAGTTTCTTAACAAGAAATTTGTGGAGTGGTTGAAAAACGAGTTTTAATGACTCCAACCTAAGTGTATGTAAACCTCCGACTTCAACTGTATACACCTGTTCTGAAAGGCCCCAGAGTCTGCAACACCACTATGCAAGGGGCACCACCAAGCAAGCAGCACCATGAAGACCAAGGAGCTCTCCAAACAGGTCAGGGACAAAGTTGTGGAGAAGTACAGATCAGAGTTGGGTTATAAAAAAATATCAGAAACTTTGAACATCCCACGGAGCACCATTAAATCCATTATAATTTAAAAAAAAGAATATGGCACCACAACAAACCTGCCAAGAGAGGGCCGCCCACCAAAACTCACGGACCAGGCAAGGAGGGCATTAATCAGAGAGGCAACAAAGAGACCAAAGATAAACCTGAAGGAGCTGCAAAAATCCACAGCGGAGATTGGAATATCCGTCCATAGGACCACTTAAACCGTACACTTCACAGAGCTGGGCATTACGGAAGAGTGGCCAGAAAAAAGCCAATGCTTAAAGAAAAAAATAAACAAACACGTTTGGTGTTCACCAAAAGGCATATGGAAGAAGGTACACTGGTCAGATGAGACTAAAATTGTCCAGCAGGACAATGACCCTAAGCTTACTGCTAAAGCAACACTCGAGTGGTTTAAGGGGAAACATTTAAATGTCTTGGAATGACCTAGTCAAAGCCCAGACCTCAATCCAATTGAGAATCTGTGGTATGACTTAAAGATTGCTGTACACCAGCGGAACCTATCCAACTTGAAGGAGCTGGAGCAGTTTTGCCTTGAAGAATGTGCAAAAATCCCAGTGGCTAGATGTGCCAAGCTTATAGAGACATACCAAGAGACTTGCAGCTGTAATTGCTGCAAAGGGTGGCTCTACAAAGTATTGACTTTGTTATGAACGCTCAAGTTTTCAGTTTTTTTGTCTAATTTCTTGTTTGTTTCACAATAAACAATATTTAGCATCTTCAAAGTGGTAGGCATGTTGTGTAAGTCAAATGATACAAACCCCCAAAAAATCTATTTTAATTCCAGGCTGTATGGCAACAAAATAGGAAAAATGCCAAGGGGGGTGAATACTTTCGCAAGCCACTGTACTATTACACAATGTTGTATGAATATTTAAAGAAAGAAAAGTATATTTCTAAAATAGTATTAAGCAGTTTGTTGTACTATGAGGTGTAAAGGATCATGATGAACGAATATCAAAACCAGTTTAAATTGACGTTCAATAATGAGACAACTCAGACAAGCCATTCCCACCATCAACAAGGTCCCTCCGCTCTTAATGACAAAGGCTATTGCAGCATCCTACAATGCTTACAGCTATACCTCCAATTATTGCTAGAGGAATGAGCATTGTGCTCAACAATGCTTGCAAAGGTGAGTTAAAATGACAAATCATAAAATCCATAAAACAATGTTAAACATTAAGACATGACCACTGAAAATTACCAATCAGAACTATTTCCTACATACACTTGAAAAAAAAAAAGGCCCAGTGCAGTCAAAAACTTGATTTTCATGTGTTTTATATATATATTTCCACACTAAGAGGTTGGAACAATACTATGAAATTGTGAAAATGATGATAATGCCCTTAAATTGTAAAAGCTGTTTGAAAAGAATGCCCAAAATGTCAGCCTGTTTTGGTAAATTAGTTAATAGACCAATAAGAAAGAGTCCCAAACCTCTCTGCCAATAACAGCTAGTTTTCTGTTTTCACCTCCCCACAGACGACTCCCAGACAGTCCTAGCAATATTCTTGCTTGAGAAATTGCTCTTTGCTAAGAAGCTATTTTAGTAAATTTTTTACCATTTCAATTTAAAACAATCACAGTAAGGTACTTACTTGTTACCCAGAAATGACTTGATATTGAGAAAAAAAAATGGCTGCATTGGACCTTTAAGTAGAAGGGACCCTACATTTCTATGTTCCCTAGAATAAATATTAATGTTCAAGTAACTTCAATCATTATAGTTAGAATACATAATGCAATTTAGTGTAAAAAAGTACACAAAACAGCTAAGAATTAACAACTTAAAAAGATAACCATTCGGGTGGTGATGTCACTTTATTACTTTAAGTATTGAACACTGCAATACTTTGAGTTGGGTTACTTGAATGGTTCTAGGCAACAGGTTTCCACAAAAAATGTTAGTTAGCAGAACTAATTACTTTTTACAGTGTGGGAAGAGGTTAGACTAAATTCGTACCTACATCGCCAAGGGGGATATGTGATCTGGTGTTGGCAGCGCTACCACTAGACCAGACTCCTGTACTCTCGGAATATTGTTATTGGAAATAAACTGTAAATGTAAAAGTTATAGATGAATTTTTAATCAACCAGTTAAAGGTGACATTTTTGACTGTAGCTGGTATATTAAAAAAATCTCTATCGTGAATTAAGAATTAAGGTATTTTGTATTTGTACAAACACACCCTTTTGAGAGTGGAAAGCAGTCTCAGATCCCCTTGTCTCCAATTAAAGAGGAGGACCAGGACCCCCCCTGGGACTGCTGGAGAACAGGTCCTCACACGCCGATCAATGTAGAATGCACCAAGGACCCAAAGTCTGTCCCTTACTCCTTTGCCCCTACACCCAAACGAGGGCATTGCGTTCATCCACCTCTGGCCTGCTGGCCCCCCTACCTCTGCGGAAGCACAGTTCCCGCTCAGCCCAGTCAAAACTGTTCGCTGCTCTGGCACCCCAATGGTGGAACAAGCTCCCTCACGACGCCAGGACAGCGGAGTCACTCACCACCTTCCGGAGACACTTGAAACCCCACCTCTTTAAGGAATACCTGGGATAGGATAAAGTAATCCTTCTACCCCCCCTTACCCCACCCCTCCAAAAAAATATATATTGTAAAGTGGTTATCCCACTGGCTATAAGGTGAATGCACCAATTTGTAAGTCGCTCTGGATAAGAGCGTCTGCTAAATGACGTAAATGTAAAAATGTAAATGTACGCAAAAAAACATCAGAGAGGATTGTTTTCAAACAATGTATATATATATATTTTCTGTTGTATTTTTTACTTTATGTTTTGTTTTACCCCATATGTAACTCTGTGTTGTTGTTTTTATCGCACTGTTTTGCTTTATCTTGGCCAGGTCGCAGTTGTAAATGAGAACTTGTTCTCAACTGGCTTACCTTGTTAAATAAAGGTTAAATAAATTTTAAAAAATTAAAATCCAGGGGTATGAAATCCTGTTCTAATGAGACCAAAGGTCATTCGTTGGTTTGAAAGCTGAAAAAAGGTCAAGATGAGGTACCTACGCGGCATATTAGGTGGGCTGGAGCACTGTAGAAGATGGCTGCCATGTAGAGGACCTGATGACAGCTCAGGCTGCTTAATCTGCCATGACCATTGGCGCTGACAAGAGACTTGCTCGTAAACTTGGCGATGAAACAGCACACAGTAAATTCCATAGTGTTAAATATGCAGTGTCAAAGTACATTGACTCTTACAGAGTTATTACTACAACAGTTGGAGTAAGATACCGCCCAGTGTTGGTGAAAAAGTACGTTGTTAAAAGACGCAGTGTCAGACGTACTCTGGAAAGCTCCGCCCACCTACGACTCGTCTCAAACGGACCACACATTTTCACGGCGCCATTTTCTTCATGTGGAATGACTGCGGTAAGTTTCTCCTAAGCGACTATACACACATTATTTGTCATTTTAACAGAAGCAGCATTTAAGAATTACTTTATATCGTTGCTAACAGTGCACTCTAGTTGGTTTTAGGTCTTAAAATGTCGAATTTTAAAAAGGCTAACGTTAACATGTTGTGACTGACTTCTGTCCAGTCCATGTGCCAGCAGTATTAAGCTAACGTTAATTAACATTAACTGACGAACATAACGTTCAAACTAGACAATGTCAGCCCGATTTATTGTAAGTTATGTTAATACAACGTGGAGGGGGATTGTGTACTTCTTGTTAACGTTCAGATATTACAGGAACATAGCAAAGACTAAGGGGAGTTGGCTAAACTAGCTACAGTTAGCTACGTTAGCTTGACTGGCTAACTATGTGCGGGTGGCATGGATTTATTATGTTAACGGCGGGTAGACATTAACCTTGGACACTGCTTAAGCGGTGTGCCTTTATTTTTTTCCTGGATATTATACAAAATGACTTTCGGGTTTCAAAGCAGCAGCAGTACTGTTAAAATACTTAAGCACTATCTTAGCACACACTTATGGTGTAACGTTTAGCTAACATTATTCAATTCAATGTTATTTATATTGTCAAATCATAACAAGAGTTATCTCAAGACACTTTACAGACAGAGTAGGTCTAGACCACACTCTATAATATACCAAGACCCAACAATTGCAGTAATTGTGCGGGCAAGGCGGTAACATTAATGTTACAAGGATGAAAATCAGACGTTATCCTTTTTAATGTGTTTGACAGTAACTTCAATTTAACTGGCCATTTCTGCAAAAGTGCTGATCATTTCTCAGCACTTTGGTGGCTTGAAACAATATTTTTTCTTATATTTGAGGAAATACTGCTAAAATAAGACCATCAACTTTTTAACTGTGAGAAATTGTACTGATACTATTTGCAGGGGAGCATGCTGCTTAAAGCTAAACTTGGAGATGTCCAAAAATTTGTCAGAATAACTGAGCCAAATCTGAAAGACTTTTTGATTGCAGGTAAGAATTTGACAATGTTAGTAATAACTGTCTGAATTTAGCTGTTTAAAATTGATATACTGGAATATTCCTAAAATGATGGGACATGTTAAGTTCTCAGGTTTTTGGAACTGGTCCATTTTTGTACGTCTAAATTTCTTCTGTTTTGCCCTTGGTAACTACACTTTAATTGTGGATGCATTGCTTAAGGTATAGTTATGATGCTACAAAAAAAACATTTTAATCACTTAATAGTGTTTGTTTAAAACCTATTTTATAGGGTAAGGTAGGTGTACACAGTGAAATTATTATATAAATAATGATTTACTTTTGTTTACACAAGCTTTTATCCCTGTTTTTTCTAGCATTTGCAAAGTTTGGTGTCCCAGCTGTAACAGAAGGTGTGAAAATTGTTGACAGTTCAGGGACTGAATTGGATGATGATGTTTTTGAGGATATTATAAAGGATCCCTCAACTGGGGTGCTAACCATCAAATATGACTCAAGTTTGTTTCAGTTAATTAGACTAATTAATGAATACGTTATTTCTTTGTTTTATGAAGTTCATGGTGTCTATTAAATAAGTGTCTTAGATTATGAGGGAACTATATATAATTATTTTTCTTCTAAAAATCATGGTTAGAATCTGTCTCCATGGTGGCCTCTTCTGAGCAATCCCAACCATCATCCCTTGATACCTTGGACTCTGAGGATACAGTCATTATTTCAGATAGCCCCTCCAGAAAACGCCAGAGGCTGGATACAGAAGCCAAGCAAGTAAGACAATTCTGACATTTTAAATTCTGTTCTTGAATCTGTTCTCAGAGAATTAAAATTACATTAATATACATTGTAAATTACATGGTTTCAAAACATTTTTGAAGTCCTGATTAGGGATGTCCCGATCAAGTTTTTTTAAGCGCCCTATCCGATTAAAAAAGTATCTGCTGATATTGAGTCCTGATCAGATACTTTTATTTATTTATTGATAATACAGTGCACACTTCGAGTACATTCAAGTTATTGTCGCTGTCTGGAGGGAGTTTCTTACCATTATTGGCTTTTTCATTGGATTTTTGTAGCACTTGCAATCTTTGAGATTGGATCGGGACATCCTCTGACATCATATTAGTTTATTTCCAGTTTATTTGCAGTGGACATAACATGCAGAATTGTTATGCATTTTGTTTTAAGTTGGTGGAATCAGCTCTTACCAACAAAACCGGTGGGGAACGTATAATAAATGAATACAACCGAACCAAGTCCTTGACGGATGAAACAAGACGCAAAATGGTGAACATGCTGGCAGCTGACATGACAGAAATGAATGGGTAATTTGTTAATAGTCCTTGTGTTCTCAATCTGTAAATCTAAATCTGAATCTAAGTGAATATGACTGCACAATCCTTTCTTCTTCAATTTTGCAGTACATCTCCACCCAGACAGGTGAAAGAAATGTATGCCAAAGGAATAGTGACCTTATTCCCAGTACCTCAGTGACCCATTCTCTAAGAATGGCTATGTGAGTTGCACACAGTAATAGTTGTAATGTTAAATATTATTGGAAGTTTTTGAATCCTACCAGACCATGTTGTTTTCAATGAAGTATCCATTTTTGTTATCCTTTCATCCTTCAAGGAGCATTATTATGATGGCGAGAGTGGAACTGGGTACTTGGCCTGGAGGATTAAAACTATTCAGAGAGGCACCGCCAAAGACAGGCGATCATCATTCGGAGGTAATACTGGAAAATGTATGGAACAAAACAGTTGCTAGATCAATAATTGCATTTGTTGCACTATTTCTCAGACATATAGTATAATGTGTAACTACATCCTTCAATTCTGCTAGCTCCCTCCCTCTTAGCAAATTTAAAGAAAATATGCATCAGAGACCTACAAAGGACTGTGACATAAGGGGGGGTTGCCTCGACACTGACTGGTCGAGGCAACCCCTGGCAAACTGGCCTTGCAAACTTTAGGGTGATTTAAACCAGTAGATGGCATTTTCATACATTTTTCAACCCACAAACTGCAGATTTCATAAATTGTGAAGAAATAATGTCAATATTAACACCAGCATTGATGCAGGGCTCCACACTAACTTTTTGTCTTGGTTGCACTTGTGCGCCTAACTTTTATTTAGGTGCACCAGCACAAAATGTAGGTGCACCCAAATTTTTTCCTTGCGTGCCATTAACGCCACAATTTCAAGGTCACCTTTTTATCACGCTCCATATACATTCATATATATCATGTAACCACCCCCCCTTTGCTGTCCTCTGCCCCTCAGATGGCCAACACCTGTAATTTGGCCTTCTTCCCATTTGGCCTTGGCTAAACCAGCTTGCCACACTCCCTAGCATCAAACATATCATTCATATCATTTAGTTTACAGCTCAAAAAGTATATTTTACAGTGGAGTACTCCTTTAAAAGTTAGCCAGGCTACTAAAACTTTTGACATGATTGAAATTTTCCCGTGTTGTGTAGAATCAGCCAAAGGATCAACTGGTGAAGACATGTCTGGAGGACCGACTGTCAGACGAGAATCCCAGTTTGTTCCAGAGACTGCCCTGACTGATGATGAGTGCAACAAAGCAATCTCACTGATGAAACATTCTGCTGATGCAGACACAATCAAGAAGAAAATGGAACTGACGTTTGTGTATCGCCGCAAAATGATCCTCGACCCCCAGCAGTCAAGCAACATACTGTCTGAGTTTCCACGTTTTAAAGACGTCAAAAGCTTGGTAATTATGTTATTTTGAAAATACTATGACAAGTGAATTGTTTTGTAAGACATTGTAGTGATACTAGCTAGCTAAACTAGCACGCAATACAATTTGATTGGCTGTCAAATAACTGAAATTGTCACCAACACCACCCCACTCCAGGTTGAACAGGATTTTGTTCTAATGTTCGGAGAGGATACCTCAAGCAAGCTTCTGGAAAGGTGGCCGGTCACGTTCAAGAAAAAGATCATCAAACAATGCAGAAAGCTTCCATCCACAAGTGAGCTTGAAGAACTCTTGCTGGCAGCTGATCCTCCTGAGGATGGCACTGAATTGGATGTTGACTTTGGTAAGATGCTTGTAAGCCTACCTTTTGTGTTGTATTGCAATATCAACATTATGTGTAAACATTTAAATATCAACATAATACTAAGAAGCTGGATCTGTGAAAGATTTACGAGTACGTTCTGTAGCAGTATATTGAACAAAACTTTTGAGATTTGACTCAGCCCTGTGGATGTTTTAGTTAGAGAACTTCTTGTGATGTAGAACTGCTGTCTGTCTGGGGGTCTTTTGTAAAGAAAACAACGTAACTGAAGTGTGTTAACATTGAACTTGTGTTGTTACAGGTTGGGACAGTGATCTGTCATCGGTTTTACTGCTTATACACCTGATTCCACCCTCCGCTCAGGGTCGGAAGAGACCAGGAAAGGTTTCCGCATCCCAAGCAGAGAAACATCTTGTGGTATTCAAGAAGGTTTGTATTTTTTCTAATTTGTGGTATGAACACCTAATATTAGGCTACAAGTATTCATTCAATATTCATATTCAATAAGAGTAGTGTATTGGCTCTTTCTGCATATTCTACAACTACTTGGCCATTAACTACAGTTTTCCCTCATTTGTCTTCGCAGACCGGAACAAACATTCAAGAGCATCTCGATGCCATCACTACTAGCGCTCAGCCCTATCTCCTAGCTGTTGGAGTTAAGAAGAATGCAATCCACCAGTTCTTCATCATTATCGACAAGAATGCCATACCTTGCAGGTCAACCTCTTCTCTTGTTGCTTTTGACGAACTATTTAAGGCACATTTTGTGTTTGGCACATCCTACAACACCATGCTCCACAACATGTACACTTTCATCCAAACTACAGTGTACAGCATCGATGCTGGCAAGGTCAAAGAGAGCCCTCGTGTTGCTGAAATCAGGGCGAGGTTACTTCATTAGTGCTTGAAGTTTCTCCTCGAACATGAAGTGTTTTGTTTGTCAGGCTGAGTTATCGAGTTCAAATATGCTTGTTAGGCATTTACGATTAGTTCACGGTTACTTGCCTGGAAAAAAATCTCCGGCTTAAATGTGCTCAGACTGGATGTGGCTGTGCGTTTGGTACGTTTTCTGGTTTTAGGAAACATTTAAACACAAAACACACTGAGTATATTGACCAACAGGTTGACCCTGATGTTTATTTAAGCAGCATTGGAGAGGCAGTGACCACTAATGTAGAGGAGACAGCTACAACGTCACGGACAGTTAATGAACACGAGGTAGCCACATCTACTCTGTTGAAAAAGTCCAACAGGAGCACTCTAGATATGTGTGCCTCTGCTGTTGCACAACTAAAAGCAGCTGGATTAAGTCAATCTACTGTAAATAGTTTTGTTTCCTCCATGGAAGAAGTGTTTTTTGAGATTCAAAGTCAAGCTACAGATGCAGCTTTGCAGTGCTTATCTCCACAGGAAACTGAAAATAAGAACAGAATAGAACAATCTTTGCAAAAGTTGGAAAACCCTTTCACACCCTTAAATTCAGAAGCTAAACGAAATAAACACTTCAAAGAGAAATGGGGAATCGTAGAACCTGTTGAAAAGGTGCTTGGCACAAGATTTGACAGCAGAAGAAACAAAACAACTGGGACATACGATCAGGTCGTTGTAACTGACAAGTTTGCATATATTCCTATTTTAGAAACACTAAAGGCCATTTTTCAAAACCCAGAACTTGCAGACATGTTCAAGCCCAGGCACATGCCCAAGGAAGGTGTGTATGCAGACTTGAGAGATGCCGCCTATTTTAAAAAAGTCCCTTATTCTCTATAGAAAAAGATGCCATACAGATCCAGCTATTTTATGACGACTTTGAAACAGCAAACCCCTTGGGGTCTAAAAAAGGGTATACACAAATTAGGTGCTATATACTTTACATTAAGGAATTTTTCCCCCAATCTTTAATTCATCATTGATAAATATTCATTTGGGTGCTCTTTTCCATGCGCAGGACATCAAGCGTTATGGTTTTAATTTGATACTTGAGCCACTTGTCAGTGATCTTAAAGTACTCGAGACAGAGGGACTTAAAGTTCCCAGATTGAAAGATGTGATTCACGGTACCATAGTTCAGGTCACTGGTGATAATCTTGGGTTGCATGGTTTATTTGGCTTTGTGGAGTCATTTGGGGCAAGGTATTGTTGTCGTTTCTGTCTCCTTGAGAAAGATTGTTTTCAAACTGTGTTCTGTGAAGATGATCCAAAAGTTGTACTACGAACTATCGAGATGCACAAACTGCACTGTCAAACTTTACAAACAGATCCTACACTACCTCATATCTATGGTGTCAAACGCATTTGTCTGCTGAATTCACTACAGTATTTTAATACAGCCAACAATTTTTCTGTAGATATAATGCACGATATTTTAGAAGGAGTTGCTCAGTTTGAAGTCAAACTTGTCCTGCAGTACATTAAGGAAAACTTCCTAAATGCTGAACAACTGGCTGGTAGAATACATGCTTTTGACTATGGATACAATCAGCAGCGAAACCGTCCACCTAGAGTAAAGTTGTTTGATGGAAGTAATGATTTGGGGTTGAATGCTATACAGTCTTGGTGCTTATTACGTAATATGCCTTTGCTATTTGGTGATTTAATACAGTCAGATGACCAGCACTGGCATCTTCTACTTTTGCTTCTACACATTGTTAACATTGTATTTTTCCCCAGTCCTTACAGAAGGCATGACCATTTACCTCAAACATTTAATCATTGATCATCATCAGCTCTTCAAGCAGTTGTTTCCTGCAATCAATCTCTTACCAAAGCATCACTTCATGATTCATTACCCTCGTAATATAAAAAACATCGGCCCAGTTCTGCACATGTGGTGCATGCGTTATGAAGCTAAACATAATTTTTTTAAGAAGCAATTAAAAAGCTTTAAAAATGTAACAAAAACATTAGCCAAAAAGCACCAAAGTTGTATGGCAATGTATCGAGAGTCCTTTAGCAAGGAAAGATTAACTTTAGGTTCGGGGAAGATGGTAACACTTAGTGAGCTCAAAGAAGGTCCCGAGATTGCTTTAAAATGTGGGTCTGTATTGTCTACCAGTGTGTTTTCTGCCAAGTGGATCAAACATCATGGTACAGAGTACCGCCGTGACTTCATTATCTGTACTGAGGTAGCATTTGAGATGCCTGTATTTTGTAAAATCAAAATTATTGCTGTGAAAGATGACTGTGTATTGCTCTGTGGAAAACTGATGGAAACAGTGTGTTTTGATTACCATTACTATGCCTTTAAGGTCAGGATGCATCCAGACAGGGTTCAAAAGGTGATCAACATTACTGAACTGTGTTACTTTAAACCTTTTGATGTTCAAATGAAGTATGGAACGACAGATTCCTCCTTGTATGTTGTTCCCTATTGCCATTTTATGGAAACCTAAGGTCAATGTTTTAAAAAGGGATTTGTATTCTTAATATATTTTAGCCTGACATAGTTGAGCTGTTAATAAAAATTTGAAATGCATTATTTTGTGGTAAGTTGTGATTTTTACTCACTTAATGGAGTATTTGGTGTAATTTGACACTAAAAAAGTGTAAAATGAATACTGCTGAGATTTATTTCCGTGACACTATACGGTGTTAGAATTTGACTCTATTTGAGCTTGTTTTTCACTGCAAGATAGTCAATTATCAACACAATAGTGTGTAACATCAACACTTATCAGAGTTATTTTAACCTTGAGTGTCAACTCCATGCAGTGTTAAACTGGACTGGAATCAAACTCAATCAGAGTTGATTTGTTATTTTAGAAGAGTAAATGATTAACTCTTCCAAGGGTAATATTTACACTCTCCAGTGTTATTTAACCTTTAGTGTAAAATTAAAATAACACTATTCAGTGTAAGCGAGTGTTAAATTTTTACTCTATTTAGAGTTAATTTAACTCTAAAATGTTAACACTATGAAAAGAGTCAAATTAACACTATTTCAGGGTGGGACCATATACACTCAGAAATAGTGTTAAATTTAACTCTTTAAGTGTTACTTTAACACTTCAAAATTTACTGTGCAGTAAAACAAAATAGCTATTATCTTCCTCCCTCTCCACATCCAGATTATTGTATTATTATCAATAGCATGGTGTCCACAACCATGCTATATTCAGGCGAGCCAATATATTCTAGTGCCTTTTTTTGGTTTCCACTGTTTCTTCTGGTCTTTGGGGGTGATATATAATATATATTATGAACTGGGTGGTTCGAGCCCTGAATGCTGATTGGCTGACAGTGGTGGTATATATCAGACCATATAACACGGGTATGACAAAACATTTATTTTTACTGCTCTAATTACGTTGGTAACCAGTTTATAAAAGCAATAAGGCACCTCTGGGGTTTGTGATACTGTATATGGCCAATATACCACGGCTAAGGGCTGTGTCCAGGCACTCTGTGTTGCGTCGTGCTTAAGAACAGCCCTTAGCCGTGGTATATTGGCCATATACCACACCCCCTCGGGCCTTATTGCTTAAGTATATAATATTATATATATGCCATTAAGCAGACACTTTTTTCCAAAGTGCTTAAAGTGGGCTGAGCTGTAGTCAATGAATAGCATTCTCACAAGAGGAACACCTATGTGAGAATGCTATTCATTGACTACAGCTCAGCGTTCAACACCATAGTGCCCTCAATGCTCATCATTAAGCTATGGACCCTGGGACTAACTCAACTGGGGCCCCCATTCTCATCGATGGGGCTGTAGTGGAACAGGTTGTGAGCTTCAAGTTCCTTGGTGTCCACATCACCAACAAACTATCATGGTCCAAACACACCAAGACAGTCGTGAAGAGGGTACGACAAAGCTTATTCCCCCTCAGGAGACTGAAAAAATGTGGCATGGGTCCTCAGATCCTCAAAAAGTTCTACAGCTGCACCATCGAGAGCATCCTGACTGGTTGCATCACCGCCTGGTATGGCAACTGCTCAGCCTCTGACCGCAAGGCACTACAGAGGGTAGTGCGTACGGCCCAGTACATCACTAGGGCCAAGCTTCCTGCCATCCAGGACCTCTATACCAGGCGGTGTCAGAGGAAGGCCCTAAAAATTATCAAAGACTCCAGCCACCCTAGTCATAGACTGTTCTCTCTGCTACCGCACGGCAAGCAGTACCGAAGCGCCAAGTCTAGGTCCAAAAGGCTTCTTAACAGCTTCTACCCCAAAGCCATAAGACTCCTGAACAGTTAATCATGGCTACCCGGACTATTTGCATTGACCGCCCACCCCACCCCACCCCACCCCACCCCACCCCACCCCACCCCACCCCCCTCTTTTACGCTGCTGCTACTCTGTTTATTATTTATGCATATTCACTTTTTCTCCCCAATTTCGTGATTACGATCTTGTCTCATCGCTACAACTCTCCAACGGGCTCGGGAGAGGCGAAAGTCGAGACATGTGTCCTCTGAAACATGACCCGCCAAACCGTGCTTCTTAAATCCTGCTCGCTTAACCCGGAAATCAGCTGCACCAATGTGTCGGAGGAAACACCGTTGAGCTGACTACCAAGTCAGCCTGCAGGCGCCTGGCCTGCCACAAGGAGTCGCTAGAGCACAATGAGCCAAGTAAAGCCCCCCCGGCCAAACACTCCCCTAACCCGGACGACGCTGGGCCAATTGTGTGCCGCCCTATGGGACTTCCGGTCACGGCTGGTATTGAACTTCAGGCTGTAGTGACGCCACCACACTGCGATGCAGTGCCTTAGACCGCTGCACCACTCGGGAAGCCCCGGCCTACTCCTTCAATCCTTCATCTGGCCAAGGGGTATGTCACGATCAGGTGCAGAGCATTAACAACACCAGTGAAAGTGGATGGGTTGCGTAGCGGAGCAGAAACCAGCATATGTTTAGATTTTTTTCAGCAAGCCCTGGCCAATTTAAAACGTGTACGGTTTAAAGTACCTGAATCAGGCACTGAGCTATAAACCTTGGGGTAATATAAAAGTAGTGTGGCCTCATCTGACCCAATGGTCGAAACCAGGCTATAGGAAAGGTCTAGAGACAGAACCCAAGACTCCAGAACTTCCAGAGTAAGAAACGCCCAAACTACATGAGACAAATAACGTAAGCGCAGTGCATGCGTATCGCAAACACAGGTGAAATAGAGCCACTATGAATTGTTATATCGGCTGAGCAAGCAGCATGTGAGTGAAGCCCCAATCTGAAGAGTCTTTTTACGCTTCAGTTTCACTCATGCTTCTGAAGTGTTCTCAACTGAAAACATGGCTTGTGTTGCCTCTGTTTGTGGTTTCTGGTGTAGCATGCCCAAAACAATGTTTACGGAATGTTTGCATTGTGGTGTAGTGTCACAGCAAGGCTTTCTCTACCTCATTTCTCCATCCCCTCCTGGCCAAGGCTACTCGGTTCATCATGGCTGGCTGGCATGGGACAATATGAATTGATCAGTCTCTCTTTGTCTGTCTGTCTGTCAATATTTTCAAGGCTGACGCACCCAACCGAGTTGGAGCTACCTCTTCAAAGTTGGTCCCAAGCGTTAGCCCCTTAGGGGCCCTTCCTGGCCTGTGCCGCCTCAGTTAGAACCACTGCAAAAGGCATCTAACATTGGAGGCATTTACTTCTCCACAACATCACAGAGCTATGGAGGGGGGCTGACAATTCCTAAACATGGTTTTCCTTAGAAGGATACATGGAGGAATTTGGTAAGGTAATAGTCATTGAATCAGTTCAAAAGTGCACTCTTTTCAGTTAGTCTTGTTCACTCCTCACCTGTTTACTGTAAAAGCTGATGTGTGCTGGGCTTTTCTTTCAACATTGCTGCTGTGGCATCACCCATGCCAGGTGGGTGCAACACATTGGTAGTGAATGAGTTGAGTTTCCCACATGCAAAATAAAGTGCTTTGGGCATCTGGGAAAGCCCTATAAAAAGAATAATAATAATAATATTATCATTATTATTAACTAGCAGTAATAATAATATTCAATGCAATAATTTGATATGATGACATGCTTATTCTTAAAAGACCATTTAAAAAAAGGAAAACATAATAACAAGTTGCAGCCATTTGCCGTTATTGAGAAGAGCGAAAAACGATGTGTTTTGTTTTTAGAATCTAAAAAAATTTGACAACCTATTTCCTATTTATTTTATTTTCATAACCATTGCAGAATAAATTCCTCACCTTTTCTGGCCGTGATGCATTCCCAAAATAGCCATACAACAAATTACCATGTGCTTCTCTCATTTAATTGGGCCTAGTAGCCTAGTAAATAGATAGGGTATGTTAGGGTTGCAAAATTGTGAACAGAGTGGTCCTCTGTAGCTCAATTGGTAGAGCATGGCGCTTGTAACGCCAAGGTAGTGGGTTCGATCCATACGTAAAAATGTATGCACACATGACTGTAAGTCGCTTTGGATAAAAGCGTCTGCTAAATGGCATATTATTATTATATTATATTATTATATTATATTATATTATTA
Source organism: Coregonus clupeaformis (assembly GCF_020615455.1). Classification (NCBI taxonomy): domain Eukaryota; kingdom Metazoa; phylum Chordata; class Actinopteri; order Salmoniformes; family Salmonidae; genus Coregonus; species Coregonus clupeaformis. The sequence continues at coordinate 19,446,103 of NC_059199.1, read as the reverse complement.
TAAATTCCTGGAACTTTCAATAAAGTCCCTGGTTTTCCCAAAATCCCGGTTCGAGGTTTCCCGGAATCAGGAGGGAATAAGCAGGCATCCCGGAAGCCTCCAACCAGGATTTCTGGACAACCAGAGAATTTATTGAAAGTTCCCGTAATTGTGCAACTCTTGGCTATGTATTTCAAGTTTTGCTGTAGCCTATGCGATCCCATAGGCAGCACGGTTTATAACTTACAGTCGAATTTAGGTGAAAAGACAGTTGATCTTTTATATTGAAGTATGTATGCAACTACTGTAAGTAGCCTACTGTAATTATTATTTTTTGATTAGCCTAGATCATGTTGCAGAACTCGCTGGCTAAGGGAAAATATTTATACTGAACAAAAATATAAACGCAACATGCAACAATTTCAAAGATTTTACTGAGTTAAAATTCATAGAAGGAAATCAGTCAATTGAAATAAATTAATTAGGCCCTAATCTATGGATTTCACATGACTGGGAAGGGGCGCAGTCATGGGTGGGCCTGGGAGGGCTTTATTACAGACAGAAATACTCCTCAGCAGCTATAAATGAGGCCCCAGAGCATTTTAAAAAAAAACCCACATATTTCCCGTGGGATCATGGCACTTGCTTTCTCTTGGAAATTCTATGTTTTTAATCAAATGTTCCCCTCTGGGCTGACTAATCTACCCGCTCAGGATTGTTGCGTATGTTTTAGGCCTAATGCTCATTTGACTCATTATAAACCTTGCTTTATTTGAAAGGATTTGAGGGAAAATCGGGGAAAACAGGGCAGCTACAGGGCCATGAGATGTGCAGTGGTTGACATGACATCACATAATGGAACGGAAGCAGATATAATTATGGGTAATGTAGTCAGTCTACAGTTCCCAAATTGGCTTACAAATGCATACATCATATGACAGCACATTTTCCAAGGGAAAACTGACATTCCATAACACAAAAACTGGGGAAGTAAACAAAAACACAAAACACAGCTTTCTTTTGAGCCTAAAATGAATCAAATCGATGCAAAATTGTAGGCGATCCCGCCCCAGTTTTGTGTTTTATGGTATAATAATAATAATAATAATAATAATAATAATAATAATAATAATGACACTAGATATAGAATATATAGATATATAACATCAACAGGTAACTGCAAAAATAAAGGAAACACTTGAGTAAATGAGGGATACAAAGTACAGTATATTGATGGGAAATGGCGCCGGAGAAGATGGCTTCCGTTTTACAGCCCTCTAACCAATTGTACTATTATGTGTGTTTTTTGTTAAGGGCTTGTAAGTAAGCATTTCACTGTAATGTCTACACCTGTTGTATTCGGCGCAGGTGGCAAATCAAATTTGATTTGATTTGAAAGCAGGTGCTTCCACACAGGTGTGGTTCCTGAGTTAATTAAGCAATTAACATCCCATCATGCTTAGGGTCATGTACACAAATGCCCAGTAGCCCATTATTTTTGGCTACCATGGCTAGAAGAAGAGATCTCAGTGACTTTGAAATAGGGGTCTCAAAGGAGCATAGGGGGTTTAAAGGGTGTGTGTGTGTCTCAGTCACCAGATCTCAACCCATTGAACACTTCTGGAAATTCTGAAGTGGCATCTGAGACAGCGTTTTCCACCACCATGCCCTATTAGACACTTTATGTTGGTGTTTCCTTTATTTTGGCAGTTACCTGTAGTTCGTCTTGACCTATATCAGAGATACTGTATATAATGACGAGACGGTCTTGTCTACGCCCTAACAATGGGAGTCGTTGTCCCAAAGGCGGTATGGCAGGCGGTCTGCTTATCGTGGACAGATTTTGACTGGAGTAAACCCTCTCGCTTCACCTCTTCCTTTCTACCTATATTCTTAGCTGGTCACGATCTTAAGTCTAATTGGTCTAGATCTAAAGTCTAGGTTGAGGTCAAGTTGGTTTAGATCTTGGTCTATAGACTAGTTCAGTGTTTCCCTAACTGTGGGAAACGCTGAACTAGGGGGGAAAAAATTAACTAAATTATGATTAAAATAAGCTTTTTCTTTAGGTTAAAAGCAGAACGTTTTAGTCAATAACATAATTGGCGGCTCCCAATAATAAGTTATATCTGGTAACTTTTTGTGGAAGTGGGCTTCACTCAGCACGATGCTCCGCCCGCTCTCTTTTTTTTCTCTATTATTACTCTCAATTATTTCTCTGACTCTCAGGCAGTAAGCTCAAGTCTGTTTTCCGATTAAATGGGGGCATGAGTGAAAACATTTGGGAAGCGCTGGACTAGTTAGATGTCTAGTTGGTGTAATTTGTTTAGATCTACAATCTATTTTAGTTGGTATATATCTAGCATCTAGTTGGGATAGACCTATAGTCTAGTAGTAGGTCTAGTGGTATTGTCTAGAATTTAGTTGTTCTAGAGCTACAATTAATGGAGTGGTTTAGTTGTTCTAGATATACATTTATAATTAACTTAGTTTGAAATATCTACCACTATTCGTATGGTTTGCATTGAATCCACTGATTTGTAACTTAATTTTCATTTCCAGTTATTTCCAGTTGAAGTCGGAAGTTTATACAGTGGGGAGAACAAATATTTGATACACTGCTGATTTTGCAGGTTTTCCTACTTACAAAGCATGTAGAGGTCTGTAATTTTTATCATAGGTACACTTCAACTGTGAGAGACGGAATCTAAAACAAAAATACAGAAAATCACATTGTATGATTTTTAAGTAATTAATTTGCAAATTATGGTGGAAAATAAGTATTTGGTCACCTACAAACAAGCAAGATTTCTGGCTCTCACAGACCTGTAACTTCTTCTTTAAGAGGCTCCTCTGTCCTGAAACTCGTTACCTGTATTAATGGCACCTGTTTGAACTTGTTATCAGTATAAAAGACACCTGTCCACAACCTCAAACAGTCACACTCCAAACTCCATTATGGCCAAGACCAAAGAGCCGTCAAAGGACACCAGAAACAAAATTGTAGACCTGCACCAGGCTGGGAAGACTGAATCTGCAATAGGTAAGCAGCTTGGTTTGAAGAAATCAACTGTGGGAGCAATTATTAGGAAATGGAAGACATACAAGACCACTGATAATCTCCCTCGATCTGGGGCTCCACGCAAGATCTCACCCCGTGGGGTCAAAACGATCACAAGAACGGTGAGCAAAAATCCCAGAACCACACGGGGGGGACCTAGTGAATGACCTGCAGAGAGCTGGGACCAAAGTAACAAAGCCTACCATCAGTAACACACTACGCCGCCAGGGACTCAAATCCTGCAGTGCCAGACGTGTCCCTCTGCTTAAGCCAGTACATGTCCAGGCCCGTCTGAAGTTTGCTAGAGTGCATTTGGATGATCCAGAAGAGGATTGGGAGAATGTCATATGGTCAGATGAAACCAAAATTGAACTTTTTGGTAAAAACTCAACTCGTCGTGTTTGGAGGACAAAGAATGCTGAGTTGCATCCATCCAGAAACTCTATACCAGGCAGCGTCAGAAGAAGGCCCAAAAAATTATCAAAGACTCCAGCCACCCAAGCCATAGACTGTTCTCTCTGCTACCGCATGACAAGCGGTAACAGTGCACTAAGTAAGTCTGGAACCAACAGGACCCATAACAGCTTCTACACCTGAGCCATAAGACTGCTACCAACATGTTACCAACATGTTTCAAGCAGACCACCATAGTCCCCGTGCCCAAGAACTCTAAGATAACCTGCCTAAATGACTACCGACCCGTGGCACTGACGTCTGTAGCCATGAAGTGCTTTGAAAGACTGGTCATGGCTCACATCAACAGCATAATCCCAGAAACCCTAGACCCACTCCAATTTGCATACCGCCCCAACAGATCCACAGATGATGCAATCTCTATCGCACTCCACACTGCCCTTTCCCACCTGGACAAGAGGAACACCTACGTGAGAATGCTATTCATTGACTACAGCTCAGCATTCAACACCATAGTGCCCTCTAAGCTCATCACTAAGCTAAGGATCCTGGGACTAAACACCTCCCTCTGCAACTGGATCCTGGACTTCCTGACGGGCCGCCCCCAGGTGGTAAGGGTAGGTAACAACACATCTGCCACACTGATCCTCAACACGGGGGGCCCCTCAGGGGTGCGTGCTCAGTCCCCTCCTGTACTCTCTGTTCACCCATGACTGCATGGCCAGGCACGACTCCAACACCATCATTAAGTTTGCCGACGACACAACAGTGGTAGGCCTGATCACCGACAACGATGAGACAGCCTATAGGGAGGAGGTCAGAGATCTGGCCGTGTGGTGCCAGGACAACAACCTCTCCCTCAACGTGACCAAGACAAAGGAGATGATTGTGGACTACAGGGAAAAAAAAAGAGGACTGAGCACGCCCCCATTCTCATCGACGGGGCTGTAGTGGAACAGGTTGAGAGCTTCAAGTTCCTTGGTGTCCACATCACCAACGAACTATCATGGTCCAAGCACACCAAGACAGTCGTGAAGAGGGCACGACAAAGCCTATTCCCCCTCAGGAGACTAAAAAGATTTGGCATGGGTCCTCAGATCCTCAAAAAATTCTACAGCTGCACCATCGAGAGCATCCTGACTGGTTGCATCACCGCCTGGTATGGCAACTGCTTGGCCTCTGACCGCAAGGCACTACAGAGGGTAGTGCGTACGGCCCAGTACATCACTGGGGCAAAGCTCCCTGCCATCCAAGACCTCTATACCAGGCGGTGTCAGAGGAAGGCCCTCAAAATTGTCAAAGACTCCAGCCACCCTAGTCATAGACTGTTCTCTCTGCTACCGCACGGCAAGCGGTACCGGAGTGCCAAGTCTAGGTCCAAAAGACTTCTCAACAGCTTCTACCCACAAGCCATAAGACTCCTGAACAGCTAATCATGGCTACCCGGACTATTTGCACTGCCCCCCACCCCATCCTTTTACGCTGCTGCTACTCTGTTAAGTATTTATGCATAGTCACTTTAACTCTACCCACATGTACATATTACCTCAACTACCTCAACTAGCCGGTGCCCCCGCACATTGACTCTGCACCGTTACCCCCCTGTATATATAGCCTCCCTACTGTCACTTTATTTTACTTCTGCTCTTTGTTTTTCTCAACACTTTTTTTTGTTGTTGTTTTATTCTTACTTTTTTTGTTTAAAATAAACGCACTGTTGGTTAAGGGCTGTAAGTAAGCATTTCACTGTAATGTCTGCACTTGTTGTATTCGGCGCATGTGACCAATAAAATTTGATTTGATTTGATTTGCTAAACAAGACAGCTAAATAGCTAATCAAATGTCTACCCGGACTACCTACATTGACCCTTCATTGCACTAACTCTCTTGCACTGACTCTATGCACATACACTGGACTCTACCTACACACTCACACATACAGTACTTACACTGACATCCCAACACGCACATAGAGACACTACATATGCCCACACACACATGAGATGAGCACACATGCATACTGATGCCACACACAAACTCACACACCCAGACACACACTTTTACACTCTCCACATACGCTGTAATTGTTTGATGGCGTGAATGCAGGGTTATGTTCCAAACAAAACAACTACAAGTGTGCTTGCTTTAGTTCCTCAATGGCACAGCTAGGAGAGCTCAAAAAAGCACCTTATAGTTGAAAACTCTTCAAGTGCATGGAAATAACTTAAGAACTGTGCACATTTTGGAGAGGTGTGTGGTCACTTGGAGACACCAGTTAGTCCTCTCATTCAAACGCTTGTCATTCTTTTTGTCTTATGTTGCACCATTTTCCCGGAATATTCTTATCATGTTACTGAATGTATCAAGAGTATTTTCAGATTTTGTTATCAACAAATGCAGCGAAAAGTAAAGTAAATGTAAAATGTACATAAAATCAACAGTGTAATGTCTGGATTCAGTCTTGTGTCAGGTGAACTGTTGTGTCCTCCACTTTGGTCTAATAATATTCCCATAATCTCCAAACTGTTCAATTGCTATCATGCTTATGCATATGATTCTCATATTTCTTCTGTAAGAAACATTTCAATTTAGCCCTATCCATATAGGCCAATTCCCACGAGTGTAAAGGGTTAAAACATTAAAATAGACATTACTTATATACAGTATATATATTGCATTCGGAAAGTATTCAGACCCATTCACTTTTCCCAAAGAATTTACGTTACAGCCTTATTCTAAAATTGATTACATGATTTTTTTCCTCATCAATCTAAACACAATACCCCATAACTACAAAGCAAAAACAGGTTTTTAGAAATGTTTGCAAATCTATTAAAAATAAGTATTCACCCCCTTTGCTATGAGACTCGAAATTGAGCTCAGGTGCATCCTGTTTCCATTGATCATCCTTGAGATGTTTCTACAACTTGATTGGAGTCCACCTGTGGTAAATTCAATTGATTGGACATGATTTGGAAAGACAGTGCATGTCAGAGGAAAAACCAAGCCATGAGGTCAAAGGAATTGTCCATAGAGCTCCGAGACAGGATTGTGTAGACGTAAAGATCTGGGGAAGGGTACCAAAAGATTTCTGTAGCATTGAAGGTCCCCAAGAACACAGTGGCCTCCATCATTCTTAAATGGAAGAAGTTTGGAACCACCAAGACTCTTCCGATGGTCACTTTGACAGAGCTCCAGAGTTCCTCTGTGGAGAAGGAAGAACCTTCCAGAAGGACAACCATCTCTGCAGTAAAAGGCACATGACAGCCCGCTTGGACTCTCAGACCATGAGAAACAAGATTCTCCGGTCTGATGAAACCAAGATTGAACTCTTTAGCCTGAATGCCAAGCGTCACGTCTGGAAGAAAGCTGGCACCATCCCTTTTTTCAGTGGCAGGGAGACTAGTCAGGATTGAGGAAAAGATGAACAGAGCAAAGTACAGAGAGATCCTTGATAAAAACCTGCTCCAGAGCACTCAGGTCCTCAGACTGGGGCGAAGGTTCACCTTCCAACAGGACAACGACCCAAAGCACACAGCCAAGACAACGCCGGAGTGGCTTTGGGATAAGTCTCTGAATGTCCTTGAGTGGCCCAGCCAGAGCCCGGACTTGAACCCGATCGAATATCTCTGGAGAGACCTAAAAATAGCTGTGCAGTGACGCTCCCCATCCAACCTGACAGCTTGAAGGGATCTGCAGGGAAGAATGGTAGAAACTCGCCAAATACAGGTGTGCCAAGCTTGTAGCATCATACCCAAGAAGACTTGAGGCTGTAATCGCTGCCAAAGGTGCTTCAACAATGTACTGAGTAAAGGGTATGAATACTTATGTAAATGTAATATTTTAGTAGTTTTTTTTATTATCAATTTGCACAAATGTAAAAAAGAAACTGTTTTTACTTTGTCATTATGGGGTATTGTGTGTAGATTGATGAGGGGAAAAAAACGATTTAATCCATTTTAGAATAAGGCTGTAACATTTTTTAAGTCAACGGGTGTGAATGCACTGTAGGGTATTTACATTTTAGTCATTTAGCCAGAGCGACTTACAGTTAGTGAGTGCATACATTTTTCACCAGGGTAACACTGGTACTCCATGCGGTTCCAGACAGGGCAGGTCGCAGGGCAGATGGAAACAGCAACAAACAGCAGGGATTTAGACAGCCACAAGCCCGGGACAATCCACGGTTCCAGCCACAAGGGCTATCCGCGTCGCAGGCTGTGTTCAAGCTGTCATGGAAACCTTGCTAGCTTGCTAGCTAGTTAGCAGCTAGGCTAGCTTCTACACCAAGCAGCTCTTCAGACTATTGGTTGGCAGGATCCATGGACAGATAAAGAAGTTCCAGCAACTGAGGCTAACCCGTTGCGGGATCCACATTCAAAAGGTAGCTAGTAACCAAACTTTTTCAATAGAACACTTTTTCTGAGACTTTCAAAACGTTCAAAACAACAAACCAAGCTCTCATTCATTCCGTGTTCAGCACGTGTCACGCACTGATGATGTGAGTGAATTATATAAGAATTATAAATTATGGTTATAATTCATTTTCTCTTTTAAACCTACCCTTTGGAATGACTTCGATAGCAACAGTGAACCTATTAAGTGGAGATTCCTCAACAATCATTCTGGGCATAGCACATTGGTAACAGTCAGTGACAAATATCATAGCTAAGCAGGACTAGGCTTGGTTAAAACCCTGAATGGGAGAAAAAGGACCGCTGTAGATAGATCAACTCTCCAGCAGGAGATGCTGCCCAGCCTATAGTTTTTATAGTGGATATTACTTTGAAGATCTGACATTGTTTCAAAGGTACAAATTCAACATATTTTAAACAAGGTATGCCTTTGTTGAAAATAAGTTATCATGATGACATAATCCTGTGATTGAAAAATTAAAGTTGATTACTTTTTTCAAATCCAATGTATTTTCCACGTAGATTCCACATCATAATCTGTTGACAAATTACCTTGAAACAATGTTGATTTAACTAGTTCGTGCCCAGTGGGAAGAGACTAGGTAAAATGTATCGTCCTTTAGAACAGTGGTTCTTAGGGGGGCGCCAGAGTTTGCTTTGAGGTCAAACATGAATAAAATGTTCCACTATAATTATATTAATACATTTTAAAATGTTATTAAAAATCATATGCTTGCAATGCCTAGGCCAATCTAAAAAATAATAATAATGGCAGAGAAATGTAAAAGCGGTAATTCCCCGGAAAATAAATTGTGCACGTTAATGACCCGCGCTCAATCAGTTTCAGCTAGCTACCTTTTTCCTGCAGTCAGAGCATCACTATTTTATGAATAAAACAACATGTCTAAGAAACGTAAAAGTGCTGATGACTTATCATCAAAAAAGAAAGTAAGGCTATATCTCGAGAGTTATCTTAACTTCGGTTTATTGAAGGACAGGACAGGACTCGGCCAGAATGTGTCATTTGTGGCGAGAAGCTAGCTAATGACAGCATGAAGCCAAGCAAAATGCAACGACACCAGGAAACAAAACACCAGGAGACTATTGGTGAAGGTCAGGATTTTTTTGAGAGGAAGAAGCAGTTGGCACTATCAAAAAAATCCACAGACATCAGAAAAGCATTTGAAAGAGCAGGCAGTGATTTACACAGAGCCACGGAGGCGTCATTTGAGTGTTCGCTATTAATTGCCAAGGCTAAAAAGCCGCACAATATTGGAGAGCAGCTTATCAAACCTGCCTCCCTGAAAATTGTAGAGAGGCCGTGTGGCCCACAGGTGGTGGATGAAGTGAGAACCGTCCCACTCTGACAACACTGTCAAAGACAGAATTGATAAAATGGCTGGAGATTGTCAAAACCAGCTGCACGAGAAGCTTAGGAATGTTCCCTTTGCCATTCAGTTGGATGAAACAACAACAGTATCAGATGAATCCGTGCTCATCGTTTATGTGCAATATACTGACGGTGATGACTTGAAACAAGACATTCTTATGGCTACCAATATAGCCACAACAACAACAGGCCAAGATATTTTTATAGCTATGGACTCATATTTCTCGTCCAACTATCTGCCCTACGAGAATATTGTTGCATGCTGCACTGATGGGGCTGCAGCGTTGATGGGCAAAAACAAGGGATTTAACAGCCGATCGAAGGAAAAAGCCCCGGGGTGCGCAATTGTCCACTGCATGCTACATCGCCAAGCGTTGGCCAGAAAAAAACTTTCGGAAGACCTTAGTAACACCCTGGCAACTGTTGTTAAAGTTGTAAACATCATTAAGGCTCGCCCTACTAACAAGAGACTGTTTGCCCAGCTGTGTGAGGATGAAGCGCATCAAACACTGCTGTTACACACAGAGGTACGCTGGTTGTCACGTGGACAAGTGCTTGTGCGTTTTATGGAACTGCAGATCACAATCGACCACTGTGCTGACTGATGCGTTTTGGATCAAAACGGCATACCTAGGGGATACATTAACTCTCTACAATGAGACAAACAAGCGGATGCAGGGTCCTCGACGCTTTTGTGCGGAAACTGGAGTACAGAGTTTGAAAAATGTAAAAAGGGGAGCAACAACAATTTCCACTGCTGATGAAACAGTCTGGTGGCACTGTGCCTGCGTCTTTACGCACTGAGTTTACCCGGCACATGAACATGCTTCGGGAGGAAATTAAATCCCGTTTTGCCGATGTTGACGAATACTTGTCAAAGGAATCGTGGGTGATGGACCCTTACATTTGCAGTCTCGAGGACGTGGAATACCTCGGCTATGAAGATGAGCTTGCTGACCTTCAAGACGATTCTGTGTCAAATAAATATTTCCACGAGAACCGATACAAAAAGTTTTGGATTGTCAAAGGACACGCTGTTGCACCCAGACTGGCTTACAGGCAACTACAAGGGTTATTCTACCATTCAGCACTACGTACCTGTCTGAGACGGCCTTCAGTGCGCTTGTAACAATAAAAACAAAAGCCCGTAACAGGCTCGATGTCCACCAGGACTTTAGGCTGGCTGTCACTAGCATCACACCTGACATCCCATCCCTGGTCAGAGGTATGCAGGCCCAAGGTGGCCATTAGTTTTTTAAGGAAGGAACAAGTTATTGATTGTAACGTACTGTTTGTTATTGTTACTTATTGTTATTTTTATAACACATACATTATAGCTGTGTCAAAACCAGTGTTCACATGATGTGCATGTGTGTATGCAACAAACTGCCCCGTTTCAGTTAATTGGTCTGAGGGAGATCTAGGACAGAGCTATATAGGTGCTGTTAATCACTTATTATGCTGATAATGAATCATTATTATTCTTTTGGTAACAATGTGTGTGTATAGGCCTACAGTTAATTATACACAAAGATAACCAGGGAAAACCAAAGAGAAAAGGAAAGAAAAACTATAATTGATGTACATTTTTGCCAATAAAGATTTGGAATGAATCACTTTATTATTTTGGTGTGTGTGTGTGTGTGTGTGTGGGGGGGGTTCCAAAGCACTGGCACGCCTCTGTGAAAAATTATATAAAAAAGAGCAGAAAATCAAGGGGATCCCATTACCCAGAGCCTTTTCTCAATGCGACTGGTGGGTTGTGGAATGGCGAAAGGACTGCAAATGTTTTTCCAGTGATATCCACAGATATCTTTAGATGATTATGAGATCCGACGTGAAGCTGATTCCTCTTCACAGCTCTAAATAAATACAGTGAGGGAAAAAAGTATTTGATCCCCTGCTGATTTTGTACGTTTGTCCACTGACAAAGAAATGATCAGTATATCATTTTAATGGTAGGTTTATTTGAACAGTGAGAGACAGAATAACAACAAAAAAATCCAGAAAAACGCATGTCAAAAATGTTATAAATTGATTTGCATTTTAATGAGGGAAATAAGTATTTGACCCCCTCTCAATCAGAAAGATTTCTGGCTCCCAGGTGTCTTTTATACAGGTAATGAGCTGAGATTAGGAGCACAATCTTAAAGGGAGTGCTCCTAATCTCAGCTTGTTACCTGTATAAAAGACACCTGTCCACGGAAGCAATCAATCAATCAGATTCCAAACTCTCCACCATGGCCAAGACCAAAGAGCTCTCCAAGGATGTTAGGGACAAGATTGTAGACCTACACAAGGCTGGAATGGGCTACAAGACCATCGCCAAGCTGCTTGGTGAGAAGTTGACAACAGTTGGTGTGATTATTCACAAATGGAAGAAACACAAAAGACTGTAAATCTCCCTCGGCCTGGGGCTCCATGCAAGATCTCACCTCGTGGAGTTGCAATGATCATGAGAACAGTGAGGAATCAGCCCAGAACTACACGGGAGGATCTTGTCAATGATCTCAAGGCAGCTGGGACCATAGTCACCAAGAAAACAATTGGTAACACACTACGCCGTGAAGGACTGAAATCCTGCAGCGCCCGCAAGGTCCCCCTGCTCAAGAAAGCACATATACATGCCCGTCTGAAGTTTGCCAATGAACATCTGAATGATTCAGAGGAGAACTGGGTGAAAGTGTAGTGGTCAGATGAGACCAAAATCGAGCTCTTTGGCATCAACTCAACTCGCCATGTTTGGAGGAGGAGGAATGCTGCCTATGACCCCAAGAACACCATCCCCACCGTCAAACATGGAGGTGGAAACATTATGCTTTGGGGGTGTTTTTCTGCTAAGGGGACAGGACAACTTCACCGCATCAAAGGGACGATGGACGGGGCCATGTACCGTCAAATCTTGGGTGAGAACCTCCTTCCCTCAGCCTGGGCATTGAAAATGGGTTGTGGATGGGTATTCCAGCATGACAATGACCCAAAACACACGGCCAAGGCAACAAAGGAGTGGCTCAAGAAGAAGCACATTAAGGTCCTGGAGTGGCCTAGCCAGTCTCCAGACCATAATCCCATAGAAAATCTGTGGAGGGAGCTGAAGGTTCGAGTGGCCAAACGTCAGCCTCGAAACCTTAATGACTTGGAGAAGATCTGCAAAGAGGAGTGGGACAAAATCCCTCCTGAGATGTATGCAAACCTGGTGGCCAACTACAAGAAACGTCTGACCTCTGTGATTGCCAACAAGGGTTTTGCCACCAAGTACTAAGTCATGTTTTGCAGAGGGGTCAAATACTTATTTCCCTCATTAAAATGCAAATCAATTCATAACATTTTTGACATGCGTTTTTCTGGATTTTTTTGTTGTTATTCTGTCTCTCACTGTTCAAATAAACCTACCATTAAAATTATAGACTGATCATTTCTTTCTCAGTGGGCAAACGTACAAAATCAGCAGGGGATCAAATACTTTTTTCCCTCACTGTATGTCCACCAGCGATTTGAAGGGGTAATCTGCAGTTCAAACAACCACAAAGCTTACACCCTGTCACTGTTGTGGTCTGGAGAAATACAACCTCTCAAATTCATAGACAGAGCTATGGATGGAAGGACTGACCATCCATGAGATCAAAATGATAGAGAACCATGATGAACCATGTTTTGAGGCTATACAGTGTTTGTTTACAATTACAATGTTTAAAACAATGGAGTAAAACAAGCTTACATTTATAAGTTATATTCTTCAAGAATAGGGTTGCAAAGCTAACTGTAATGTACCAAAGTTACCGTAATCTTCTGTAATAATGGTAATTAACAGGTCATTTATGGCATTCTATGGTAACTTTGGTAATTTATACTTGAATAACAAAAATACTTTTTATTCATATATAGTATTCCTTTTTTATATCTGTGTCCATATCATGAGTTTCTACTGGATAGACCATATGGTTAAAGAGAAAATAACCTAATTAATGAAAAAAGCATATAATCAACAATGGCAATATTTTCAGTTAACTCTGCAAACTATTGTCTTTTTCCCACTTCTGCCACAAGTTTGGCCCCAAAACATTTACAACAAAGACATACTGACATAGTCAAGATGATAAAAATACAATTCTAAATAGAATGACAAAGCTGTAAAACATTATCCTAAATATAACCCAGCAACTTAGTGAATGCCATTGGGGTTTAATATGAGGGTTTCAGCATGAAATATTTTTTTACATACTTTTATTTATTTATTAGATTTTTGTAAAATGTATTTTACATGTGCTAAAAAAAAATTGTGCAAAAATTGCCTTTCGGAACTCGCACTTGACATTTCCCCCCCCCTACTTGCACTGATTTTGCTAATAGCTACTTTATTGAGGAAAAATGTCCTTACTATGACTGAGATATGTGGTTGTCCAACCTAACTATCTTATATTGAATGCACTAACTGAAAGTCGCTCTGGATAAATAACTAAAATGTAAATGTAATGTGATAATGCCACACAGAGGGCCAGAGATACAGTAATTACAGACACCTGTGATAATCTGAAGAAAAAAGGCCACTAGATGTCATCTGAAAAAATTCCATATATTCCTTGAAAGTTACCAAAAACCTGGTAGTTTACTGGTAAACTTCGGAAGTTTCCAGTAATATACCCTCCCTTTGCAACCCTATTGAAGAATCAATGTGTACAGACGTAGGATCTGAATTTGAGCACCCTTTTGTTGCAGGAAGTTCCTGTACAGCAGGTTTAAAAAGGCTTCTAAAGTTTTGGAATTTCCACTTTAAAATGTCACACTTGATTTGCCCTAACAAAAAATATATCAACCCCCCAAATAATTTACATTAATTATAATCTACACAATAATTCACATTTTCTGTTGCAGCAGGGTTATTTCCCTGCTGTGAGAAACTGGTCAAATTAAGATTCTATATCTGTATGTATCATAGGGCTGTCCCCAACTAAAAAAAATCTTGATCATCTGTTCTTTCGACCAATCGATTGGTCAACATTTTATAACTTTTCCATATACAGTGGGGAGAACAAGTATTTGATACACTGTCGATTTTGCAGGTTTTCCTACTTACAAAGCATGTAGAGGTCTGTAATTTGTATCATAGGTACACTTCAACTGTGAGAGACGGAATCTAAAACAACAATCCAGAAAATCACATTGTATGATTTTTAAGTAATTAATTTGCATTTTATTGCATGACATAAGTATTTGATCACCTACCAACCAGTAAGAATTCCGGCTCTCACAGACCTGTTAGTTTTTCTTTAAGAAGCCCTCCTGTTCTCCACTCATTACCTGTATTAACTGCACCTGTTTGAACTCGTTACCTGTATAAAATACACCTGTCCACACACTCAATCAAACAGACTCTCCTCTCTACAATGGCCAAGACCAGAGAGCTGTGTAAGGACATCAGGGATAAAATTGTAGACCTGCACAAGGCTGGGATGGGCTACAGGACAATAGGCAAGCAGCTTGGTGAGAAGGCAACAACTGTTGGTGCAATTATTAGAAAATGGAAGAAGTTCAAGATGACGGTCAATCACCCTCGGTCTGGGGCTCCATGCAAGATCTCACCTCGTGGGGCATCAATGATCATGAGGAAGGTGAGGGATCAGCCCAGAACTACACGGCAGGACCTGGTCAATGACCTGAAGAGAGCTGGGACCACAGTCTCAAAGAAAACCATTAGTAACACACTACGCCGTCGTGGATTAAAATCCTGCAGCGCACTCAAGGTCCCCCTGCTCAAGCCAGCGCATGTCCAGGCCCGTCTGAAGTTTGCCAATGACCATCTGGATGATCCAGAGGAGGAATGGGAGAAGGTCATGTGGTCTGATGAGACAAAAATATAGCTTTTTGGTCTAAACTCCACTCGCCGTGTTTGGAGGAAGAAGAAGGATGAGTACAACCCCAAGAACACCATCCCAACCGTGAAGCATGGAGGTGTAAACATCATTCTTTGGGGATGCTTTTCTGCAAAGGGGACAGGACGACTGCACCATATTGAGGGGAGGATGGATGGGGCCATGTGCAGCAAGATCTTGGCCAACAACCTCCTTCCCTCAGTAAGAGCATTGAAGATGGGTTGTGGCTGGGTCTTCCAGCATGACAACGACCTGAAACACACAGCCAGGGCAACTAAGGAGTGGCTCCGTAAGAAGCATCTCAAGGTCCTGGAGTGGCCTAGCCAGTCACCAAACCTGAACCCAATAGAAAATCTTTGGAGGGAGCTGAAATTCTGTATTGCCCAGCGACAGCCCCGAAACCTGAAGGATCTGGAGAAGGTCTGTATGGAGGAGTGGGCCAAAATCCATGCTGCAGTGTGTGCAAACCTGGTCAAGACCTACAGGACCATGTCATGCAATAAAATGCAAATGAATTACTTAAAAATCATACAATGTGATTTTCTGGATTGTTGTTTTAGATTCTGTCTCTCACAGTTGAAGTGTACCTATGATAACAATTACAGACCTCTACATGCTTTGTAAGTAGGAAAATCTGCAAAATCGACAGTGTATCAAATACTTGTTCTCCCCACTGTATATAGACACACCCTATGTTTGAATAAAATGTAGGCTACTGAGCTTGTCTGATGCTTTAAGCACTGCAATTAAAAATGAAGACACACAAATTACTAAAGAGGGAGCCAGAAATCAATATAGCCTAACCAGAAGAAAAAAACCTGTTCCCCACCCTCCTCCTCCCGCTGCCCACTGGCCTTCGCAGATTCTGCCATTACGCTCCTGAAGTTGCCGGTAATAATAGGCTACACCAGCCCAGACAGCACACATACATCTCGCCGACGTCGGCCTGACAGCGGTATATTGTTAGTAGATCGCGTTCCATTTAGAAGGTTGGCGGGAGGGCGGCTGTGAGTGTGGGAGGTCGAAATGCATGCGTGCTGCACCGTCACACGGCTGCTCAGCATCACAGAGTCAGCCCTAGATCGTGTAGACATCGAAATTGCATAATCATTCCTCACCCGCGGGGGGCACGTTTCACATATTTTAGGCATAGCCTACCCATGGACAGTCAAACATTTTCAGGTCATGGTTGACAATACTTATCAGAAAATATGTACAAAGCCTATAGGCTCAAATAAAATAATAAAAGCGTAATTTTCTGATTACAGTACTTGTTCCATGCATTCTTGTCAAATCTTACCTTTTTTTGTAAATATATTCATCACATATTCACTGCTCTTAGCCTGTAATAAAACCTTAATTCCATCTTTATCAAACTAATTGCACACCCTCTGCATAAGCTATATTTTTGTTCAATGTGATGTTTCTGTTTCTCTGTTCCTTGTTTCGCTCTTCTCTGTGCTGGAGCCCTTTTAAGAACTTGATGGTATAGCAATAACCTAATAAACTTTGAATCTTCTCTCTTCATTTTACCCACAAACAAAATCACTAATTGTCTAGTATAGTTCCATGTAGCTCAGTTGGTAGAGCATGGCGCTTGCAATGCCAGGGATGTGGGTTCGATTCCCATGGTGGACAAGTATGAAAAAAATTGTATGAGAATGTATGCACTCACTACTCTTTGAGTTGTGTCTGCTAAATGACAAAAATGTAAAGCATATTGTTTTTTATTATTGGCAGTATAATTTAGCAGCTTTGACATGCATCGTCCGAACAGCGGCTGTAGGCCAAATGTGATCTAATGCCGACATCTTGCCAATGTGCAAACGCTCTCCATACTACATCTTCCCGATGTATCATGTATACATCGGAACGACGTCGGGCAGACGTACACTACCGGTCAAAAGTTTTATTTTTAACAATTTTCTACATTGTAGAATAATAGTGAAGACATCAAAACTATGAAATATGGAATCATGTAGTAACCAAAAAACTGTTAAACAAATCAAAATATATTTTATATTTGAGATTCTTCAAATAGCCACCCTTTGCCTTGATGACAGCTTTGCACACCCTTGGCATTCTTTCAACCAGCTTCACCTGGAATGCTTTTCCAACAGTCTTGAAGGAGTTCCCACATATGCTGAGCACTTGTTGGCTGCTTTTCCTTCACTCTGCAGTCCGACTTATCCAAAACCATCTCAATTTGGTTGAGGTCGGGGGATTGTGGAGGCCAGGTCATCTGATGCAGCACTCCATCACTCTCCTTCTTGGTCAAATAGCCCTTACACAGCCTGGAGGTGTGTTGGGTCATTGTCCTGTTGAAAAACAAATGATAGTCCCACTAAGCCCAAACCAGATGGGATGGTGTATCGCTGCAGAATGCTGTGGTAGGCATGCTGGTTAAGTGTGCCTTGAATTCTAAATAAATTACAGACAGTGTCACCAGCAAAGCACCCCCACACCATAACACCTCCTCCATGCTTTACGGTGGGAAATACACATGCAGAGATAATCCGTTCATCCACACCACGTCTCACAAAGACACGGCGGTTGGAATCAAAAATCTCAAATTTGGACTCCAGACCAAAGGACACATTTCCACCGGTCTAATGTCCATTGCTCGTGTTCCTTGGCCCAAGCAACTCTTTTCTTCTTATTCGTGTCCTTTAGTAGGGGTTTCTTAGCAGCAATTCGATCATGAAGGCCTGATTCACACAGTCTCCTCTGAACAGTTGATGTTGAGATGTGTCTGTTACTTGAACTCTGTGAAGCATTTATTTGGGCTGCAATTTCTGAGGCTGTTAACTCTAATGAACATATTCTCTGCAGCAGAGGTAACTCTGGGTCTTCCATTCCTGTGGCGGTCCTCATGACAGCCAGTTTCATTATAGCGCTTGATGGTTTTTGCGACTGCACTTGAAGAAACTTTCAAAGTTCTTGAAATGTTCCGTATTGACTGACCTTCATGTCTTGAAGTAATGATGGACTGTCGTTTCTCTTTGCTTATTTGAGCTGTTCTTGCCATAATATGGACTTGGTCTTTAACAAGGCACACCTGTTAATTGAAATGCATTCCAGGTGACTACCTCATGAATCTGGTTGAGAGAATGCCAAGAGTGTGCAAAGCTGTCATCAAGGCAAAGGGTGGCTGTTTAACACTTTTTTGGTTACTACATGATTCCATATGTGTTATTTCATAGTTTTGATGTCTTCACTATTATTCTACAATGTAGAAAATTGTAAAAAATAAAGAAAAACCCTTGAATGAGTAGGTGTTCTAAAACTTTTGACAGATAGTGTATGTGTGCTATCTGGTTCCCAATTTCGATGTCTACAAGACCTACGGCTGACTCTGTGATGCTGAGCGGCCATGTGACGGTACAGCGCGCATGCATTTCAACCTCCCACACTCACAGCCGCCCTCCCGCCGATCTTCTATATGGAACGCAATCTACTGACGATATACCACTGTCAGGCCGACGTCGGCGAGATGTATGTGTGCTGTCTGGGTTCTATTGCCATTGCCAATATGTAAAAATAGCCTACATAAAGCCAACAAATAAAAACATTGCAGCCCGCAGGTAGAAAATATCCTGATATAAATATCCTATAAATCACATTGGCTATGCGTAGCCTGTCTGCAAGGAACTTGAAACATTGTATCAACCATTGTATTAAGTTGGTCACCTGAAGCTGGTGCTAGCAAACTCGCAACATTGTATAAAATATTCTGGGTCCTCAGAGTTTCCTGCTCCAGTGAACTCCGGACAGACAGACACAGCTGTAGGCTATTTTGAGCAAAGGATAAGAAGTAATCAGGTAGGCCTATTTTATGACTTTCCACCGGGTCAGAGCATGACATTTTTTCCCCCTTTCATGCTGAGTGGTAATCGAAAGGGAGAGAGCTGGAAAGATTTTTCAAATAGGCTACGTTGAGGAACTATTGTAATTCTCAATGGATGTAAAACCAGACTTCATTTACTTGCTGTTTGAGGCGAAGAAAAATTACTTTGAGAAGCTCTACAGTGATGGAGAGTTAAGACAATCAGAAATAGTATCAGATCCCCACATGGGCACACTTATAGGCCTACATTTGTGTGCAGGCCAGGTAGACTAGTCCTACTTCTATTTGCATAATCAGGTGCGTGTCCTTACTCAAGATTGACAGGCGCGCTCCAAACAAACAACAATTAATAAATTGACATCTCGTAATTGGAATGAAATAAAGTACAACTTTTTTTCTCACAAGTGTAGCCTAGGTTGTGCACTCTGCAAACAACGTGTCCACTCCTACAATCACAACTGTAAGACTGTAATGATAATATATTGAATGCATTAGCAGAAATTACCATAACCAAACAAACATTGTATATTAGAAATTATGGGAATTAACGATAAATGTACTGCTGGTGATACTGATGTGCCAACACTGCGGCCTCCGCAATGGATTAGTCCACTCAGACAAGCGTGAATCAGACATGTCTCATGTGCCATATTTTTTACAAATATATTTGCCACTGCTCGACTCAAGAAATCTCTGCCAACCAACAGCCTATCAACCAAACAATCGACCAGTCGACTAAATGGGGTAAGCCCTAATGTATCATTAACTTAAAGTAAAACATTTTAGAAATGTTCCAATGCAGATTGCCCCTTTAACATCGATCAATAATTAATCCAAGTGTAAAAACCATGACAAGGTTTTGGTGGTATAGTATCTAACTTTGGCATCTATGTTTTGGTAAATGTTTGTAGAAACAAGAGTTATAATGGAGTGGTAATGATAATAAAGGCTATTACACCTCTATGAGTGAATGTTAGATATTTACAGCATTAAAATGAAGTCAAACTGAAGTTCATTGGCTCAGCATGGAAACAGCCCAGTGTCCTCGATGTACAGGATATATTCACCCTGTGGTGGGTCATAGCGCCTTCTTCTGTGGCACTTTGATGAGCACCCGCTCACTCTGATAACGTGCTGTGCCATCTGCCTGCCTGGCAGGTTGCCGTGCCGGTGCTACTGTTGTTAGTGTGTTTAAGTTTCACGCATCCTGATTTGGTGGGCAGTGGGAGAGAGAGGGGTGTAATTGCAGACACAGCGGATGGAGTGGGCCTTTGGCAGGTATGGCTACGGAAAGAGGGATACACCAACCAGCATGCTGGGAGATTACCAGCACTAATGACCCATGCTGAGGTGACTAGATGCTATACAGCTACGGACGGAAGTGACGCAAAAATAGTCATTCTCTCGCTGTGCGATTTGGCGCTTTTCGTTGCTATGGAAACAGCTATCTAGAGAGTTAGTTAGCTACATTTAGCTAGTTTAGTAAGAGTCCCTAGGCTATGACAGCAAATATACTTTTAACTAACTGGTTTCCCTATTTATCTGTGATGACAGCTAGCTAGTGTTCATATGGATGTCACCATGATCTGCCAATTAGCTAATGTTACTGGCCTCGGTAAGCATGACGACAAGGCCAGCCGGTGCGAATGACCAGGGCACCGTTGTGCTTGCCGGAGTGAGGGGCAGTTGTATCACGATGTCACCAGAGGTAACAAAGTGGCCAATTTCTTTTCCCTCTCAGGATTTTATTTCAAGTAGGATAGCAGCCTAACGGAGAAATAACTAATATTGGTAACCATCTAGATGTCACCGTAATGGGGAGAGCATGAATGGCAACAACACCAGGACAAAGTGTCCTTTGCTCCCACTTGCCAAGCACTGCTGTCCCGCAACGGCATGGGAAGTAGTTAATGTAGCCAATATCAGGGGCTGAAAGTCACAGCAAGCACATGCATTCAACACATACAAGTACTCATCATCAGTACTTTCATTAGCACCACGCATGACCCACCCACCTGAGGATCTGTCTTTTTCAGCCATCTATTTCCTGTGTTTGAGGGCTGCAAAATCCACTTGTTACTTGCTGGATTGATTGCTTTAATTTTACTCCTGCGACACTTTCATACTCTTGCTTGTGCCTGTCGTTTTTTTCCGTTAATGTTACGACCGTTAAAATGTTTGTAATGACCTGTTAAACACAGCCCGAAATGGGCTCAATGGAATACATTGTCTTTCCGTTGCATATATAAAAACGCTAAAGCTTCGTCAGGGACTTAACACATCGTCTCGACACTTACATCACAAGAAAGAGAAGAAAGAAAACTATTTTGATGGGTGTTCATTTTTTGTGCAATTGAAAAAAGTGATCATAATGAGTGGGCTGGACATGCCCAGAGATGAGTTCGGATTGGTGTGCCATGTAGCGCGCTTCTGTCTATAACATGAGCTGGTCAGTATGTGTAGGTAATCCTTTCTAATGCGGATTTTTTGAAAGATATAAAGTAGTAGAACTGCACAAGTGTTGCTCTCCACTTTCTGTAGGACCGAGTTTTGAAATCAGTGGAATTAGAATATGATAGCTAAGGAGATGGAGAAAATTCAGGCGTTTGATTGCAAATATGCAGACAGAGTTGAAAAGAGAACACACAGAAGGCTGGTGTATAAAACACCTATCTCGGGATTACATCTTCAAACTAAGAGCAACCATGGCTGGCTGGCTCGCTAGCTAACGTTGCGTGTATGATCTTATTATTCGTATCTCAGAGCCATTTGCTTGGCTAGTTAGAGCCTAATGTTAGCTAGCTAACGTTGAACCTGGTTGGTTAGCTATCTGCAGATTCATGCAGGGTAGTAACACCATGAGTTGGGATTATGGTTCATTGTTTACGTAGCAAGCTTGCTACATGTCTTAACAAAAGACTCCACTATGCAAGTAACCATTTCGGGTGCGTTCGTAAATTCAGTCTGAGTATGCCAGAGTGCAGAATAACTGATGAATTTACGAATGCACAACACCCGTTGAATATGGCCGGGGTCAGTAAACGTCAGCAAAAAAGCATCATTAAATTGTTGCCAGCAGCACAGTTACAGTCACAAACGCTCTGGATAACATGAAAACAGCCTAACCAGCTCTGCTAGGGCAAGTAAAATGGTCAGTGTGGTGTTAGTACACCCCACTGACCATTTTACTCAGCCTAGCAGAGCTACTTAGGCTGTTGGTAAACAATTAACCATAATCCCAATTTTGTGTCTGGAAGTAGCTAGCAAGCTAGCCAATGTTAGCCAGTTAGCTTGGGTGCTTGACTGCCGTTGTGAGGTCAGAACGCTCAGATCAACCCTACTCATTGGCCAGAGCGTCAAGTGCGCGCTCTGAACGCTCCGAGAGCGAAACGAGATGGGTGGGGCTAAAGCTTAAGAGGGTGT
Organism: Coregonus clupeaformis; assembly: GCF_020615455.1. Classification (NCBI taxonomy): domain Eukaryota; kingdom Metazoa; phylum Chordata; class Actinopteri; order Salmoniformes; family Salmonidae; genus Coregonus; species Coregonus clupeaformis. The sequence goes on along the minus strand of NC_059199.1, from coordinate 19,423,707 downwards.
GAACGATGCTGAATGGGTGTAGACAAAGAAGAGCTCTTCAGTAGGTACCAAAACACTCAAAGGCCATTTTCTCAAAAGTGAGATTACAAGTTTATCAACTTTAAAAGCAGAATTACTTTCCCATTGTTCCCTTAAATGCAGTGTATGATATACCATTTTGTAGCTCTGTGTCTCTGCTTTTATCCAATGTAAAAACACAATTTCAAATGTTGCTACATAAGACCAAATCAAGGTGGTTGGTCACATATTATGTCTGATTTCGCAAACAATGTAAAGTACTGTATGTATCAGTGTAATCTATAGCCAAGTGTGATTTTCTTTATTTTAACACAACAACAAAAAATAAATACATGACACCATTAGAAATGTATATAAGAGTGCATTCTAATAAAAGAAAAGTGAAATTTGACAATAAATTGAACTCTTGAATTCCCACTAAAATCCCTGAAATCCATTCATTATTTGTCCGCGCTAGTAAAAAGTTATGTGGATTTTTTAAATTACAATTTTTCAGAATATCTTCATCCATTGTCCAACTGTTGCAACTATTATAATCGTTTTTAAAAGCTTTTAACAATTTTGATGACAGTTGCTACTTTCATTAAAAAAATTATTAACTGAAACTGTATAATTATTTTGTGTGTAAAACTAACAGTGAAATCTGACTCAGACTCACCCTCTGGCTTCAAAACCTACGTCCAAACTCCTGCAGTAGTTCAGTGGTAAATTTGTCCATAGCTGTATACCATCTAGTCACAACCACGCTGAGGTCACTGCCACCTTTGCATCAATCCCACACTTGGAGCAGAACTTCTCTTCTCACTATGCTGTAGTATTGCTCCCAGTGTGGGATTATCTATCTCAAAGTCATTGTAGAAAACCCCATCACAGTCACTCTCTCTGGCCCTGGGACACTTGCTCACAAACTCAGACTTTCTAACCCCTACAGTTGGCACTCCTACCCCACTGGAGCCTAGCAGGCTAGGGGTCATAAACTGGCTTCTCACACCTCTAGCCCTAGCCTATCTGATTGGTTGCCAGGGGCCAGGTTGCTAGAGGCCCTTCTCACACCATGCGGTCAGCCTATCACAGGCCTTACCTGGTGGTTCTCAACCCCCCACTTCTGTCTCTGAGCTCAGTCTCCAGCAAGCAGCGGCAGAGTGAGGTGGTCTCTCATAAACCTCTGCCCTGTACATCACACAGCTGGACCGCTCACCTGTGGACCCTTCTCTCCTCCACTGGACTTTCCCTGTGTTAGTGCGTCCATGATAAAGTAAGTGGACTTCATTGGGTTTGGGTGTATTAAAACTGCATATGCTGTATTACTGTTCAGGCAAGACAGTACAGCCTAGGCTCATTATCTGTATAGGACTCAGATGGCCCCTGTTGTTTTTGTCATGCAACCCAAGATGGCGGCCCCCATGGCTTTATCTAAACCATGTTGGCATAGCCACAGAGCTTAGCATAACATGCTAACTATTAGCCTCCTTTGTATATACTGTTTATTATGCTTGCTATGTGAGTCCATTACTTGCCTTAGCTATTCAGCATGCTAGCCTACCGCTAATGCTACTGCTATCCCTTGTATATATTTTTCTATGTTCATTGCTATTGTGTACACATGCAGCCTGCTAGCCCATGTTAATGATCCAGCTACTATGTACAGTATACAGCTATTCTGTCACAGATCCCCCGGTACTGCTGCTCATTCTGTTCACCAGTTCCGGAGGTCACCGGCTTTCTAGGCATCAATGACATGGATCATTACCACCAACCCTGGACTGTCTTGTCTCATTATGCACACCTGGTTCCCATTCCCCCTGATTAGTATGTGTATATATGTGCCCTCTGTTCCCCATTGTCCTTGTCGATTATTGTCCCATGTCCGTTGGTCTCGTGAGTACCGTGTATTGTGCTCTTGTTGTTTACGGGTCTCGTCCCGTGTATTGTGTAGAGATTACACCTCACTCTTTGTTTGGGTTAAATCCCTTTGAAATATACACTACCATTCAAAAGTTTGGGGTCACTTAGAAATGTCCTTGTTTTCGAAAGAAAATCAATTTTTTGGTCCATTAAAATAACATCAAATTGATCAGAAATACAGTGTAGACATTGTTAATGTTGCAAATGGCTATTGTAGCTGGAAACGGCTGATTTTTAATGGAATATCTACATAGGCGTACAGAGGCCCATTATCAGCAACCATCAGTCCTGTGTTCCAATGGCACGCTGTGCTTGCTAATCCAAGTTTATCGTTTTAAAAGGCTAATTGATCATTAGAAAACCCTTTTGCAATTATGTTAGCACAGCTGAAAACTGTTGTGCTGATTAAAGAAGCAATAAAACTAGCCTTCTTGAGACTCGTTGAGTATCTGGAGCATCAGCAATTGTGGGTTCGATTACAGGCTCAAAATGGCCAGAAACAAATAACTTTCTTCTGAAACTCGTCAGTACATTCTTGTTCTGAGAAATGAAGGCTATTCCATGCGAGAAATTGCCAAGAAACTGAAGATCTCGTACAACGCTGTGTACTACACCCTTCACAGAACAGCGCAAACTGGCTCTAACTATAATAGAAAGAGGAGTGGGAAGCCCCGGTGCACAACTGAGCAAGAGGACAAATACATTAGAGTGTCTTAGTTTGAGAAACAGATGCCTCACAGGTCCTCAACTGGCAGCTTCATTAAATAGAACCCGCAAAACACCAGTCTCAACATCAACACTGAAGAGGCGACTCCGGGATGCTGACCTTCTAGGCAGAGTTGCAAAGAAAAAGCCATATCTCAGACTGGCCAATAAAAAGAAAAGATTAAGATGGGCAGTCTGAGATATGGCTTTTTCTTTGCAACTCTGCCTAGAAGGTCAGCATCCCGGAGTCGCCTCTTCACTGTTGACGTCGAGACTGGTGTTTTGCAGGTACTATTTAATGAAGCTGCCAGTTCAGAACAAGAATAGACTGACGAGTTTCAGAAGAAAGTTTCTGGCCATTTTGAGCCTGTAATCGAACCCACAATTGCTGATGCTCCAGATACTCAACGAGTCTTGGACTCGACGTGGACGCCGACATACGGCAGGCCCTGCCTACTGCCTGCACCTGCACAGTGCCCGGAGAACCGCGCCCACGTGCCCATAGGTGTTTGGGACCGCCTCCTTTCCTGGACGCACACGGCGCCTGTGTCCGGTCATCCTGGGATAGGCCGTACCATCGCCTGCCTGACTGAGAAGTACTTGTGGCCCACCTTGGCTAGGGACGTCCGGGTTTACGTCTCTTCTTGCTCCATCTGTGGCCAGTCTAAAACACCCAGACACTTCCCTTATGGAAAGCTCCTTCCCCTGCCGGTTCCACAACGATCCTGGTCTCACCTCTCGGTGGACTTTGTCACTGACCTTCCCCCATCCCAGTGGAACACCACCGTTCTCGTTGTTGTGGACCGGTTTTCCAAAGCTTGTCACCTTCTTCCTCTGCCTGGGCTCCCGTCGGCCATGCAAACCACGGAGCCTCTTTTTACGCATGTCTTCCGGCACTACAGGATCCCGGAGGACATTGTGTCAGACCGTGGTCCTCAGTTCACTTCACGCGTATGGAAAGCATTCATGGAACGCCTGGGGGTCACGGTCAGTCTCACCTCTGGGTACCGTCCTCAAGCTAATGGGCAGGTGGAGAGGGTCAATTAGGAAGTGGGCAGGATCCTGAGGTGTTATTTTCAGGACCGGTCAGGGGAGTGGGTGGATTTTCTACCTTGGGCTGAGTACGTGCAGAATTCCCTCCGCCACTCCTCCACTAACCTCAACACTTTCCGGTACGTGTTGGGGTATCAGCCGGCCCTGGCACCTTGGCATCCGAGCCAGACCGTGGCCCCTGCGGTGGACGAGTGGTTTCGGCGTGCTGAGGAGATCTGGAACGCTGCGCACACTCGTCTCCAGCGGGCCGTGCGTCGGCAAAAGGAACAGGCCGACCGGGTCTGGCTCTCCACCCGGAACCTGCCCCTCCACTTGCCCTGCCGGAAGCTGAGCCTGCGGTTTGTGGGGCGGTTTAAAGACCTGAGGAGGGTTAATGAGGTAACGTACCGTTTGCAACTCCCTGCTGATTACTGCATTAACCAGACTTTTCATGTGTCTTTCCTCAGGCCAGTGGTGCCTGGTCCCCTCGCTGAGGCTGGACCCAGTGACGCCCCGCCTTCTCCTCTGGACATCGAGGGAGGTCCGGCGTACTCGGTCGGTGAAGTCCTGGAATCGAGGCGTCGGGTGGGGCGTCTCCAGTACCTCATTGACTGGGAGGGGTACGGCCCAGATGACATCCTGGACGCTTCGCTGACCAGGGATTTTCACAGTCTGCGCCCTGACCGACCCGCACCGTGTCCCTGTGGTTTTCCCCGAGGCCGGTGTCATCCCGTTGCGCGTCGGGGGGGGTTCTGTCACAGATCCCCCCGGTACTGTTGCTCATAACGTTCTCCAGCTGTCTAGGTGTCACTGACATGGATCATTACCACCAACCCCGGACTGTCTTGCCTCATTACGAACACCTGGTTCCCATTCCCCCTGATTAGTATGTGTATATATGTGCCCTCTGTTCCCCATTGTCCTTGTCGATTATTGTCCCATGTCCGTTGGCCTCGTGAGTACCGTGTATTGTGCTCTTGTTGTTTACGGGTCTCGTCCCGTGTATTGTGTAGAGGTTACACCTCACTCTTTGTTTGAGTTACATCCCTTTGATATATATATACACGTGTTTGTGTTAGGTGGAGTAAATAAAATCCGTAATACGTATTCCTGCACCTGTCTTCTAATCATTATACAATGTGACATATTCCCCTGTTTTTAGCCTATATGTGTACATTGCTAATACTTAGCATATCACTGTTACTACTACTGCCCCTAGCTGATATATTCTTGTTCTTCTCTTGTAGATACCACTTCCACTAGTCCACTTCCTGTTTGCTGTGTGTGTCTGTTCGAGTTTGGAATAAGTGTGAATTGTATCCCTGTCTCCTGCTGGTCATTTTCCGTCCTCTAGCAGGTACGCTGGGACAGTTGTACTTACATGCATATTTAAATCGGCACATTTCTTTTTCAGGAGTGAATCCATATACCTAGTTCCATCTAAGTGTGTTAGATGTTTGATTGAATATACAGTTGAAGTCGGAAGTTTACAAACACTTAAATTGGAGTCATTAAAACTTGTTTTTCAACCACTTCACACATTTTAATGCAAGGCCGACAGACAAGTTCCTTACTTTCTCCCCCTTCAACTTTCCTCTTCCACTTTTGCGGTAAGGCTGCAATTATTTGGTTGTAATTTTGGGTAGAGCAGACATTTCCATATGTTTTTGTTAGCTGCATGTGCGACATAACTCCACCAGTCCTACCGATGATATCATTTACGAAGATTATACCTTTTTTAAACATTCTGTCAAAAAATAAAGGTTTTTTGTCAATTAGTATATTTGAATTTAACCACAATATTTGTTGCATTATTTGTTCTGTCGTTTCTGGAGGATTAAATTGAAATTGCAACCAACTTTCTATGGCTTGTTTTAGAAATAGTGACATTTGGGAGATTATTTCCTTTTCAAATAACTGAAAGTGAGAGGTTGTAATCTGAATAAAGGGAAAAAGGCCTTTCTTGAACAGTGGGTGAGACAATCTTACTAATTTGCTTGAGAACCAGTTCGGATTTAAGTATAACTTTTGGATGACTGAAGATTTTAGTGATAGGTCTAATGCTTTAATATTTAATAATTTCTGTCCTCCGAATTCATATTCATTATATAAATATGCTCTTTTAATTTTGTCTGGCTTGCCGTTCCAAATAAAATTGAATATTTTTTTCTCATATAATTTAAAAAACTGTTTGCTAGGCGTAGGCAAGACCATAAGCAAATAGGTAAACTGGGATAATACTAAAGAGTTAATCAGGGTGATTTTTCCACAAATTGACAGGTATTTTCCTTTCCATGGTAGTAAGATCTTATCTATTTTTGCTAACTTTCTATTAAAATTTATTGAAGTGAGATCATTTATTTCCTTTGGGATATGTATTCCGAGTATATCCACATCACCATCAGACCATTTTATTGGTAAACTACATGGTAATGTAAAAATTGTATTTTTTAGTGATCCAATACGTAATATAGTACATTTGTCATAATTTGGTTTTAATCCAGAGAGGTTAGAAAATGTATCTAGATCCTCTATGAGGCTGTGGATGGATTCTAGTTGTGGATCTAAAAGAAAACATGAATCATCTGCGTACAATGACACCTTTGTTTTTAAGCCCTGTATTTCTAATCCTCTGATATTATTATTGGATCTGATTTTAATAGCTAACATCTCGATGGCCACAATAAATAGATATGCCGATAGTGGACAACCTTGTTTCACTCCTCTTGACAGTTTAAAACTTTCTGAGAAATAGCCATTATTTACTATTTTACACCTAGGGTTACTATACATGATTTTGACCCATTTTATAAGAGATTCTCCAAAATTGAAATGCTCCAGGCATTTATATATAAACCCCAGTCGAACTTTATCAAATGCCTTTTTCGAAGTCTGCTATGAATAGCAGGCCTGGTTTCCCATATTTTCCATAGTGTTCTATTGTTTCCAATACTTGCCTTATATTATCTCCAATGTATCTTCCATGTAAAAAAACCTGTCTGATTAGAATGAATAATATCCGACAATACCTTTTTAATTCTATGCGCTATACATTTTGCTAGGATTTTTGCATCACAACACTGAAGTGTAAGGGGCCTCCAATTTTGTAAATGGACTGGATCTTTATATTTTCCACTTGTATCCTGTTTCAGTAATAATGAGATCAGACCTTCTTCTTGAGTGTCAGATAATCTACCATTTACATAGGAGTGGTTAAAACATGCTAATAACGGTCCTCTTAGTATATCAAAAAAGGTTTGGTATACCTCGATTGGTATGCCATCCAACCCTGGAGTTTTCCCGGACTTAAAGTCTTTAATTGCATCCAGAAGTTCCTCCTCTGTAATTTCACCTTCACGTGAGTCTTTCTGTGTGGCTGTTAATTTGACATTATCAATAGAAAAAAAATCTCTACAAAAATCTCTACAATTAAAACATATGCTTAAAGTACTTTGTTTCTTCCTTCAAAATATCATTTGGTGAATTATGGGTGACTCCGTCAATTGTAACCAGTTTCATTAAGTTCTTTTTGGTAGCATTCCTATGTTGAAGATTAAAAAAAGAATTTTGTGCATTTTTCCCCATATTCCATCCAGTTTGCTTTATTTTTATAATATATTACACTTGATCTTTCTTGAATAAGTTTTTCCATTTATTTTAGTTTTTCCTCTAATTTATTCTGAGCCTCTATGTTACAGTTTTTATTGCCATCTATCTGTTCTGTTAGACTTTCTATTTCCTTTCTTAGTATAAACTCTTTTGACCTAAATTGCTTTTGTTTTCGAGATGAGTACTGAATTGCATGGCCTCTAAAGGCACATTTAAAGGTGTCCCATACAATAAGGGGATTCGCTGTACCTATGTTATGTTGGAAAAAGTCAGTTATAAATTCCTTTGTTCTAATTATAAATAAATTATCATCAAATAGGCTTTGATTAAATTTCCAATATCCTCGCCCACGTGGAAATTCAGTCAGAGTAATGTATATGCCTATTATATGATGGTCCCACATTTCCACATTTCTTGTTAACAAACTATAGTTTTGGCAAGTCGGTTAGGACATCTACTTTGTGCATGACACAAGTAATTTTTCCAACAATTGTTTACAGACAGATTATTTCACTTATAATTCAGTGTATCACAATTCCAGTGGGTCAGAAGTTTACATACACTAAGTTGACTGTGCCTTTAAAGAGCTTGGAAAATTCCATAAAATGATGTCATGGCTTTAGAAGCTTATGATAGGCTAATTGAAATCATTTGAGTCAATTGGAGGTGTACCAGTGCCTCTTCGCTTGACATCATGGGAAAATCAAAAGAAATCAGCCAAGACCTCAGAAAAAAATTGTAGACCTCCACAAGTCTGGTTCATCCTTGGGAGCAATTTCCAAATGCCTGAAGGTACCATGCTCATCTGTACAAACAATAGTATGCAAGTATAAACACCATGGGACCACGCAGCCGTCATACCGCTCAGGAAGGAGACGCGTTCTGTCTCTTAGAGATGAACATACTTTGGTGCGAAAAGTGCAAATCAATCCCAGAACAACAGCAAAGGACCTTGTGAAGATGCTGGAGGAAAAAGGTACAAAAGTATCTATATCCACAGTAAAACAAGTCCTATATCGACATAACCTGAAAGGCCGCTCAGCAAGAAAGAAGCCACTGCTCAAAAACCGCCATAAAAAGCCAGACTTTGCAACTGCACATGGGGACAAAGATCGTACTTTTTGGAGAAATGTCCTCTGGTCTGATGAAACAAAAATAGAACTGTTTGGCCATAATGACCATCGTTATGTTTGGAGGAAAAATGGGGTTGCTTGAAAGCCGAAGAACACCATCCCAACCATGAAGCACGGGGTTGGCAGCATCATGCTGTGGGGGTGCTTTGCTGCAGGAGGGACTGGTGCAAAATTATGTGGATATATTGAAGCAACATCTCAAGACATCAGTCAGGAAGTTAAAGCTTGGTCGCAAATGGGTCTTCCAAATGGACAATGACCCCAAGCATACTTCCAAAGTTGAGGTAAAATGGCTTAAGGACAACAAAGTCAAGGTATTGGAGTGGCCATCACAAAGCCCTGACCTCAATCCTATAGAACATTTGTGGGCAGAACTGAAAAAGTTTGTGCGAGCAAAGAGGCCTACAAACCTGACTCAGTTACACCAGCTCTGATAGGAGGAATGGGCCAAAATTCACCCAACTTATTGTGGGAAGCTTGTGGAAGGCTACCCAAAACATTTGACCCAAGTTAAACAATTTAAAGGCAATGCTACCAAATACTAATTGAGTGTCTGTAAACTTCTGACCCACTGGGAATGTGATGAAATAAATAAAAGCTGAAAATCATTCTCTCTTCTATTATTCTCACATTTCACATTGTTAAAATAAAGTGGTGATCCTAACTGACCTAAGACAGGGAATTGTTACTAGGATTAAACGTCAGGAATTGTGAAAAACTGAGTTTAAATGTATTTGGCTAAGGTGTATGTAAACTTCCGACTTCAACTGTACAAGACCTCAGAACATGTCGGGAATTGAGGTCGTTCGGAACTCTGACATGTTTGTACCTTTACATGAAAACCGCATCAAACCATCAAATAAAAGATTTCCTAACCATGTATCTATATACTGTAAATGTCTGTGTTTTTAGCACATGAAAGCAACATTTGTCTACCTTAGTAACTATGTGCCCAATTGGAGGGATGGGAATTATTGAGTTGTGTGCACACTTGTTTGCGGTTGGGTCTATGTTGGTTTGTGTGTGTGTGTGTGCCCCTAAAATGGGTTTCTTACCGCAGCTTCCCCTTCTTGTCCTGCAGTGCCATTCATTGGTGGTGTGACTTCCACCTCGACATTTGAGCTGTTTGGAAGATTCTTATCTGCATATCATAAAAGAGAAAACATGGAGACCAATTAATGTAATTGTGGTATAGATGGGTTGCACGTTGCATCACAATATTGTAATGAAGATTCTCTTTAGGCACCCGACTGAACGTTCTACTCAATTAATTCTGAATTGGCGCTGATAAAGATTTAGTCTAAAGTGCATTATAGTGGCTTGGAAACACGATGACATTTCAAAAAGAGACAAATATTTAATAGGAAAACCTTTTGTCATCATTGTGATGCAGTATAATATGCAGTATAACTCTAGCTAGCTAGCTAGCTAAAATGAGGGGACAGCACCACATTTTTGCTAGCTATAGTTTGCATTGCTAGCTATTTTTAAAGAACTTTGCTAGCTAATGGCAACATTGCCATCTGTCTAAAGTACATTTTACGACATCATAATGGCAAAGTTGTTTCCTACTAATTATTTGCCTACTTTAGACATGTCATCGTATTTCCAGGCCACTATAGTGTAATTTAGACGAAACGGTCATTAACCAATGTTGAGAATGACTGGGTCACACTCGCCTTTGAGCGTGACTATTGCTGAGGCGTCTGTAGAACTTTCATAACAATGGCATGACCAAGTGATGGAGGTGCAACCCATGAATACAGGTAGGCAAAAAAGCCAATTCACTGATCGGTGTAGCAAGTTAATCGAATACAGAGTAATATTAGTAAAACAACACTGTAAAATGCTGCTATGATCAATCAAGAGATTCATTCATTAAGAAATTACTATGATGAGAATTGCCCTCAGAAAATAAACATTGTACACACTTCTTTACGCAAACGAAAGAAATAAAAGCTGAAATAAATCATTCTCTCTACTATTATTCGGACATTTCACATTCTTAAAATAAAGTGGTATTTGGCTAAGGTGCATGTAAACTTCCGACTTCAACTGTAGATTTGATATACTAGTGGCATATTACATTCTGTGTAAATAAGACATTACACTACACATTTGTATATTAATTATATTTAAAAAAAAATTGGACTACAGTACAATATTTTTAAAAGTAGAAACTCATTTAACCAGCAACATGGACTTCTAATCTTAAATGAGATATGAGAGAGAGAACAAAGCATCAGCAGCTATCGATACTTGTCATGAATTTGGGTTCTGTTAAGATGCTAATATGTTGTAATATGTCACACTGTTAGCTTAATTTTGTCTCTGTAATAAATATCCATGTCCCTCTGATTTTGTCTGAATGGGAACATTGTATGCATGAAAGCTCTTTCTATGGCCTCTGAGTATCTTTTGGACCATTGTGTCAGAGCTCTTTGAAGTGAAAACACACCTGAATTGCACTTGGCAGCGGCTCAATTGAACAAAACATTGCTCTAAGACAACAGTCACAATTGATTTGGCACTTCTAAATGCCATTCTTACTTCAGGACTTTGTCAGTCGACTTGTTCCTAATATCAGTCAACTTGTTCGTAATAACTAGAAAAATATTTTAGATTTTCTGCATCAATATGGACTTTTAAAAAATACAAATCTTTTGGGGTCATTTTGACCCCAGCCAAAAAACCATCAAATTCCACCTATAGTAATTTGATAAATAGCGAGGACCATCAAGGTTTCTTTTGAGGCATAATGCCAGGTTATAAATATCATTGGGGACCTGTATCAGTGATTTGGACCATAGACAGATCACCTACCAAGATAGAGCTCCCCAATTACTCACCTAAGATGACAACTCTTCTTAGAGATGTGCTATCTTAATTTGATCTCTCTGTTGTTTTAGAGAATTTTCATGCACAGCAAGAAATGCAAATTGTAGTGTATTCAAGGTTTAAAAAGGCTTCTAAAGTTAGTTAATTCCACTTTAAAATGTACAGTGAGGGAAAAAAGTATTTGATCCCCTGCTGATTTTGTACGTTTCCCCACTGACAAAGAAATGATCAGTCTATAATTTTAATGGTAGGTTTATTTGAACAGTGAGAGACAGAATAACAACAAAAAAATCCAGAAAAACACATGTCAAAAATGGATTTGCATTTTAATGAGGGAAATAAGTATTTGACCCCTCTGCAAACATGACTTAGTACTTGGTGGCAAAACCCTTGTTGGCAATCACAGAGGTCAGATGTTTCTTGTAGTTGGCCACCAGGTTTGCACACATCTCAGGAGGGATTTTGTCCCACTCCTCTTTGCAGATCTTCTCCAAGTCATTAAAGTTTCGAGGCTGATGTTTGGCAACTCGAATCTTCAGCTCCCTCCACAGATTTTCTATGGGATTAAGGTCTGGAGACTGGCTAGGCCACTCCAGGACCTTAATGTGCTTCTTCTTGAGCCACTCCTTTGTTGCCTTGGCCATGTGTTTTGGGTCATTGTCATGCTGGAATACCCATCCACGACCCATTTTCAATGCCCAGGCTGAGGGAAGGAGGTTCTCACCAAAGATTTGATGGTACATGGCCCCGTCCATCGTCCCTTTGATGCGGTGAAGTTGTCCTGTCCCCTTAGCAGAAAAACACCCCCAAAGCATAATGTTTCCACCTCCATGTTTGACGGTGGGGATGGTGTTCTTGGGGTCATAGGCAGCATTCCTTCTCCTCCAAACATGGCGAGTTGAGTTGATGCCAAAGAGCTCCATTTTGGTCTCATCTGACCACAACACTTTCACCCAGTTCTACTCTGACTATGGTCCCAGCTGCCTTGAGACCATTGACAAGATCCTGCCTTGAGACCATTGACAGTTCTGGGCTGATTCCTCACCGTTCTCATGATCATTGCAACTCCACGAGGTGAGATCTTGCATGGAGCCCCAGGCCGAGGGAGATTGACAGTTCTTCTGTGTTTCTTCCATTTGCGAATAATCACACCAACTGTTGTCACCTTCTCACCAAGCTGCTTGGCGATGGTCTTGTAGCCCATTCCAGCCTTGTGTAGGTCTACAATCTTGTCCCTGACATCCGTGGAGAGCTCTTTGGTCTTGGCCTTGGTGGAGAGTTTGGAATCTGATTGATTGATTGCTTCTGTGGACAGGTGTCTTTTATACAGGTAACAAGCTGAGATTAGGAGCACTCCCTTTAAGAGTGTGCTCCTAATCTCAGCTGGTTACCTGTATAAAAGACACCTGGGAGCCAGAAATCTTTCTGATTGAGAGGGGGTCAAATACTTATTTCTCTCATTAAAATGCAAATCAATTTATAACATTTTTGACATGCGTTTTTCTGGATTTTTTTGTTGTTATTCTGTCTCTCACTGTTCAAATAAACCTACCATTAAAATTATAGACTGATCATTTCTTTGTCAGTGGGCAAACGTACAAAATAAGCAGGGGATCAAATACTTTTTCCCTCACTGTATCAACCCCTACAAAAATGTCCATTAATTATAATTCACATAATAATTCACATTTCCTGTTGCTGCAGGATTATTTTCCTGCTGTGAGAAGCTGTTCAAATTAAGATAGCCCATGACTGTGTACCGTCGTGGTCAAAAGTTTTGAGAATGACACAAATACTAATTTTCACAAAGTCTGCTGCCTCAGTTTTGATGATGGCAATTTGCATATACTCCAGAATGTCATGAAGAGTGATCAGATGAATTGCAATTAATTGCAAAGTCCTTCTTTGCCATGAAAATGAACTTAATCCCCCCAAAAACATTTCCACTGCATTTCAGCCCTGCCACAAAAGGACCAGCTGCCATCATGTCAGTGATTCTCTCGTTAAGATTGGTTAACAGGTGAGAGTGTTGACGAGGACAAGGCTGGAGATCACTTTGTCATGCTGATTGAGTTAGAATAACAGTCTGGAAGCTGTTAACCATGGTTACCTGCATAGAAACACGTGCCGTCATCATTGCTTTGCACAAAAAGGGCTTCACAGGCAAGGATATTTCTGCTAGTAAGATTGCACCTAAATCAACCATTTATCGGATCATCAAGAACTTCAAAGAGAGAGGTTCAATTGTTGTGAAGAAGGCGTCAGGGCGCCCAAGAAAGTCCAGCAAGCACCAGGACGTCTCCTAAAGTTGATTCAGCTGCAGGATCGGGGCACCACCAGTGCAGAGCGTGCTCAGGAATGACAGCAGGCAGGTGTGAGTGCATCTGCACGCACAGTGAGGCGAATAATTTTGGAGGATGGCCTGGTGTCAAGAAGGGCCGCAAAGAAGCCACTTATCTCCAGGAAAAACATCAGGGACAGACTGATATTTTGCAAAAGGTACAGGGATTGGACTGCTGAGGACTGGGGTAAAGTCATTTTCTCTGATGAATCCCCTTCCCGATTGTTTGGGGCATCCGGAAAACACCTTGTCCGGAGAAGACAAGGTGAGCGCTACCATCAGTCCTGTGTCATGCCAACAGTAAAGCATCCTGAGACCATTCACAATTTTGCCTAAGAACACAGCCATGAATAAAGAATGGTACCAACACATCCTCCGAGAGCAACTTCTCCCAACCATCCAAGAACAGTTTGTTGACGACCAATGCCTTTTCCAGCATGATGGAGCACCTTGCCATAAGGCAAAAGTGATAACTAAGTGGCTCGGGGAATAAAATATCGACATTTTGGGTCCATGGCCAGGAAACTCCCCAGACCTTAATCCCATTGAGAACTTGTGGTCAATCCTCAAGAGGCGGGTGGACAAACAAAAACCCACAAATTCTGACAAACTCCAAGCATTGATTATGCAAGAATGAGCTGCCATCAGTCAGGATGTGGCCCAGAAGTTAATTGACAGCATGCCAGGGCGGATTGCAGAGGTCTTGAAAAAGAAGGGTCAACACTGCAAATATTGACTCTTTGCATAGACTTAATGTAATTGTCAATAAAAGCCTTTGACACTTATGGAATGCTTGTATTTATACTTCAGTATACCATAGTAACATCTGACAAAAACATCTCATAACACTGAAGCAGCGAACTTTGTGAAGACCAATACTTGTGTCATTCTCAAAACTTTTGACCATGACTGTACAAAATCAACATTACTTTATATTTGTGCCTATGCGAACAAAACAACGGCAATGGTATTAGCGTTTCACAAAAGCTAGCTGAGCTGTTTTATTAGAAAACGCAGGAGATCAGGCAAAACCTCAAGGAGCTAACAATCCAGCATCAGGGGTTATGCGAGTAGGGTGTGGGAATGTTAGATTAGTCTGTTAATTTAAGATAAATTAAACTGAAGTTGGTGGTTACTACTGGTTACAGATACAGAGCAGGGCGAAATGTCCACCATGTTTTTTGTTTTCGTCAGAGCCCGGAGTTGGCGTATTGAGATTTGATGTATCAAGTTACAACTGGCACTCCTTCGACAGCGTGATAATCACTAGATGGGCATGCTAGTAAGGACAGGCGTAATGACTGTTTGGAACTTCTGTACTTTGTAACATGGCCAAATAATGACGGTGGTTATTGGAGATTATCGAATAGCTTCTAACTGCATTTCAAAAGATTTTTCAGAACCTGTTATATAATAATAAATATCTAACAATTACATGGTTTCAAAACAATATAGAGCATTGAATGGATTTATTTTTATTGTATAGTCGGCTGTCTGTTTAGCCAACTGCCAAACATACAAATATTTGTGAGAGTGTGTGTGTGAGAAATAAATAGTAAAGAAAAAGAGATCGCTCTTTAACTTGTTTGTGTTTCTGATATCATTCACTTATGTTAACACATGGGACTACACTAGACCCCCAGAGTAGAGACCACTCACCTGACCGGCTGGTTACTCCATTGGCCTTCTCACTGTCCTCTACTTGGCATTTCTTTTTGGCAATCTTTTGAAGGATGGATGCCTTTTCTCTGAATTTTCCTGCAACACAACCATCGGGGAGTTAACTAGGGGACGCAAGCCCTGTGTCACCTTCACAGGTCCATTGCCTGGACTCAGGGCTCCTCTGCTTTTCTCATGGTTCCAGACCTATCTTAGTTCAAAGGAAAAGAACACAAGCAAGTTTTCACATCATTATTCAAATGACAGTTTGAAGTCAATGTCATGTAATGTACTAATGAGCCAGCAATGTCACGCTACTTGTAGAGAAACGTCAATGCCATCCTCCTCTTTCATGTTGCCTAAATGGTCTATGACTCTGTCATACAGTACATGCTTTTAGTTTTTGTTGTACTAGGCTACCTGACTAAAATGCTTGCTCGCTAGCCTAACTTCCTTTCATGGGCAACGATGTGCCAGGCCAGCTAGTTAACATTAGCATACTACATCTAGCTACATGTTGTGTTGAACTTCCATCCTCTCAGGCTAGGGGCACAATGAATGAATGTATGGTTGGATCAGAACCGCCATTATAATCATTGGCCAGTATGGAGAATTAAGTAAAACCACAAGTCAAAATCCCTATCTCCATCCATGGCTAATTTAGAAAAGGGCAGATTTTAGCTAACTAGCTAGCCACCAGAGGACAACAACACAACGAACTGCAACAATTCAAGTCTTTTTTCTGTCAATGACATTTGGCTTTTGATGTGATGTGATTGGTCTGAAGCCAAATCCAAACTGGCTTCCCTTGACATTTCTTTTTTGGGTGCTCCAAGACCAGTCACAGCTGAGCTCACTCAGTTTAATAAAATAATAGCTAATCAGCGTTGAGATAATTTTTTATCAAGGGAGGCCAAATGCTTGCTGGCTTGCCTTGCATTCAATGCTACGGGCGGCAACAATTTCATACTCTTTTTGACCAGACAGCATAAGATATATACACTACACATACTGAGACAATGGGGTGCTGTTTCATTCACTCTGATGCTTTCTCTGGTGAGATACATCCAGCCTCTTGCAAATTGAAGGACATTTATGAAACAGAGAGACAAAAGATACATTACATTGTTTTTCTTGTTACTATTTTTGGAGAAGCCTGGCTTCCCATGATTACACGCCACTGCTGAAGACATGTATCAATACACCTGCACTCTGTGTGCCAATTACTATCTCATGTTATTCATTACAAACAAATTCAGAAAATTCAAATGAGCACCTAAAACGTAATTTTGACCCGCACATCAATAAAGCTGCAGTATATTAGCAGGTGTAAAAGCTGAGTTTGCTGGAAATCCCCATTATTGCATAAGAACCAATTTATGCTTAATCCGAAAATGTGGTAAAATGGCGTGACACAATTGCGGAGCCTCCAGAAGCACGCAGAGGCCAAATTGAGCTTTGTACCGCATTGTAACAATGTGGAGGGCTCTGTATAGCTCCGCATTGACATGATGGTTGACGGTAGGTGAGGGAGGGAGGTCCTGTATTGAAAACTTCCTTCACAACAGCTCCGGCAGTGGTCCAGGCAGCGGTTCTATGTGGCTCAGTCGGTAGAACATGGCTTTTGCAACGCCAAGTGTTAACACACACACACCAAGTTCATTGACGTGCGTGGGCAGTGGGTGCAATGATTGAATAACATGTATGTGTAAATGTATTGTGCAACGCATACGCACGCGACCGCGAGCGGTGTAGTCCGCATGTTATTCTAAAATTGATTATATCATTTTTCCCTCATCAATCTACACATAATAACCCCATAATGACAAAGCAGAAACAGGTTTTTAGAAACTTTTGCAAATGTATTAAAAAGAAAAAAAGGAAATATCACATTTACATAAGTATTCAGACATTTACTCAGTACTTTGTTGAAGCACCTTTTGCAGCGATTACAGCCTCGAGTCTTCTTGGGTATGACGCTACAAGCTTGCACACCTGCATTTGGGGAGTTTCTCCCATTATTCTCTGCATATCCTCTCAAGCTCTATCAGGTTGGATGGGGAGCATCACTGCACAGCTATTTTCAGGTCTCTCCAGAGATATTCGATCGGGTTCAAGTCCGGGCTCTGTCTGGGCCACTCAATGACATTCAGAGACTTGTCCCGAAGTCACTCCTGCGTTGTCTTGGCTGTGTGCTTAGGGTTGTTGTCCTGTTGGAAGGTGAACCTTCGCCCCAGTCTGAGGTCCTGAGCGCTCTGGAGCAGGTTTTCATCAAGGATCTCAGCTTTCCCTCGATCCTGACTAATCTCACAGTCCCTGCCGCTGAAAAACATCCCCAAAGCATGATGTTGTCACCACCATGCTTCACCGTAGGGATGGTGCCAGGTTTCCTCCAGACGTGACGCTTGGTATTCAGGCCAAGGAGTTCAATCTTGGTTTCATCAGACCAGAGAATCTTGTTTGTCATGGTCTGAGAGTCTTTAGGTGCCTTTTGGCAAACTTCAAGCGTGCTGTCATGTGCCTTTTACTGAGGAGTGGCTTGCGTCTGGCCACTCTACCATAAAGACCTGATTGGTGGAGTGCTGCAGAGATGGTTGTCCTTCTGGAAGGTTCTCCCATCTCCATAGAGGAACTCTAGAGCTCTGACAGAGTGATCATTGGGTTCTTGGTCACCTCCCTGACCAAGGCTCTTCTCCCCCAATTGATCAGTTTGGCCAGGCGGCCAGCTCTAAGAAGAGTCTTGGTGGTTCCAAACTTCTTCCATTTAAGAATAATGGAGGCCACTGTGGTGTTTGGGGACCTTCAATGCTGCAGAAATGTTTTGGTACCCTTCCCTAGATCTGTGCCTCGACACAATCCCGTCTCGGAGCTCTACGGACAATTCCTTCGACCTCATGGCTTGGTTTGTGCTCTGACATGCACTGTCAACTGTGGGACCTTATATAGACAGGTGTGTGCCTTTCCAAACCATGTCCAATCAATTAAATTTACCAAAAGTGGACTCAAATCAAGTTGTAGAAACATCTCAAGGATGATCAATGGAAACAGGATGCACCTGAGCTCAATTACGAGTCTCATAGCAAAGGGTCTGAATACTTATATAAATAAGGTATTTCTGTTTTTATTTGTAATTAATTTGCAAAAATTGATAAAATCCTGTTTTCGCTTTGTGTGTAGATTGATGAGGAAAAATTGAATTTAATCCATTTTAGAATAAGGCTGTAACGTATCAAAATGTGAAGGGGTCTGAATAATTTCCGAATGCACTGTATTATATTATTATATAAGGCTTACAGGCTACAAGTCAAGGGTCTGAACTACATCACACGTGTTACTGAAGTGGTCGTGAATGCATATATGGGCATGCTGCATACATGTGCGCTTGTTATGGGCAAGCTGCATGAAAGTCAGTCCATGCATGTTGGTCATACTTTCAAATCAGGCTAGTGCATTTCAATCAATATGAAAGCTTCCAAGGTTGGCTAATTCGTCAGGACTGCTGTGGTGAGTAATCGAGATGTACCTTGTCACCATGTGTGACCTTCCAGCAGAATCATGAACTGTCCAACAGTAACCCAGTGCCACAGAGCTTCCCCCCAGCCCCTCTTTTTCTATTCGCTGTCTGTAGCAATCAACACACTTGCTCGGCACACACACTCGTTAATACATTCTGACACACTGATATGGATCACACACCCTCCACATCTGCTGCCTCTAGCCTGACTCACCATTGGAGGACAGCCCTTTCCCAGTTACCATTATTACATTCTCTCTTTGGCTACTCGGTTTTCTGACAGTGCCACCTGTTATGCAATTCCTGGGTGGATGAGTCACTCCACTTTGCCAAAATCATTGACGTAAATCTTACTTGCATACGCGGTTCCGTTCTCACTGCCGATTGTGGGACTTCCGAGAGTGTGCTGAGGCATGGCCGATCTGTGTCTCCAAGATGAAAGAGAGAAAGGACTGATGTGATGTTCTAATGTTTTTTGGGGGAGTCTGTGTGCGTGCTTGCGTATGTTTGGGCAGGCATGTCTGTGTATCTGTTAGCATGGAAAATAGCCGATACCCATACCAATCTTCTCTGGTCAATGACAAGGCCTTGGGGCTGAAAGTAACCCCAAACCAGGACAGTGCATATCCACTCACTAGCAGATCTGTAGTTGGAAAATAACTTAGCACGGCCCTTCTGCCTGCTAAATTACAGTCAAATTTAGACCCATAAGGCAAAACCCTTTCGAAGATCTAAAAAGAGTGGGTGAAAAATCTCTCACAAACTTTTCGAGAACTGTATGGTTGACACTGCACCTATTAACTTCAGCTTGACAAATTTTAAATAGTATTAGACAAACAAAACACAATTATACATGTTAACAAATACTATCAATGAAGAAACACTAAAACAACAGTAAAATACCTCTGAGCATGAAGAACAATAACATAAAATGTAAATGGGCAAAAAATTAAGTTACAACAAAGGCCATTGGACAATGATTTGCACTTATGTCAGTGAAATCTCGTAGAGAGAGGTAATCAAACAAACAAAAGCATACATAACAATCACAAAATAATGAAGCATGAGTCAAAGTAATCAAAATGGAGAGAGAAATAAAACAGATGGGAAAAGTGACTCAAAGAATCTATTGAAAAGGCTTACCTTCCTCGGTCATTGTGTGATAATATTTTAGTTTTCCATTAGTCCCAAGTTCTACAATGTTACAGCAAAAGACAAGGGTAAGACAATGAAGACATAGAGAAGGAAAGGAGCATGAAAGAACAAGACATTTTGAAGGTTTAGCATCACACACACACAACATACACAAGGCCAGCAAATTCTCTCTCACACCAAGACATCACTGCATAAGTGCAAAACCAAGCAGCAAGGACTTCTACGAAAATACAATTGAATTTCTTACACTTACTTTGAATGAGTAACATTTTCCTATCCGAGATACATATGCAGTAGCTACATGTTCAATCTATTCGGTGGTTGCAGGGATCTCAAAATAAACTGAATATACAAAACATTAGGAATGCCTGCTCTTTCCATGACATGAACTAACCAGGTGAATCCGGGTGAAAACTATGATCCCTTATTGATTTCACTTGTAAAATCCACTTCAAATCAGTGTAGATGAAGGGGAGGAGACAGGTTAAAGAAGGATTTATAAGCCTTGAGACAATTGAGATGGATTGTGTATGTGTGCCATTCAGAGGGTGAATGGGCAAGAAAAAATATATTAAGTGCCTTTGAACGGGGTATGGTAGTAGGTGCCAGGCGCACCGGTTTGTGTCAAGAACTGCAACACTGCAGGAAGGTGTTCCTAATGTTTGGTATAGTTAATGTACATAGAGGCTCTAAAAGTGGTACAGCATCTCAATAAATTATAGATGTATTCATTTAGAAAGCCAAAAATACAAATGTATGTACGTATGTATACAGTATGTATACAGTATGTATATATATATGCACAGTGCATTCTGAAAGTATTCAGACCCCTTGACTTCTTCCACTATGTTACAGCCTTATTCTAAAATGGATTAAATAGTTTTTTCCCCCCTCAGCAATCTACATACAATAACCCATAATGACAAAGCAAAAACAGCTTTTTATATTTTTATAAATTTATTTTTGTATATCTAATTTAAATAATAAATAAATGACCTTTTACTCAGTACTTTGTTGAAGCATCTTTGGCAACGATTACAGCCTCGAGTCTTCTTGGGTATGACACTACAAGCTTGGCACACCTGTATGTGGGGAGTTTTTCCCATTCTTCTCTGCAGATCCTCTTAAGTGCTGTCAGGTTGGATGGGGAGCGTCACTGCACAGCTATTTTCAGGTCTCTCCAGAGATGTTCGATCGGGTTCAAGTTCGGGCTCTGGCTGGGACATTCAAGGACATTTAGAGACTTGTCCCGAAGTCACTCCTGCGTTGTCTTGGCTGTGTGCTTAGGGTCGTTGTTAGTTGGAAGGTGAACCTTCGCACAAGTCTGTGGTCCTGAGCACTCTGGAGCAGGTTTTCATCAAGGATCTCTCTGTACTTTGCTACGTTAATCTTTCCCCCGATCCTGACTAGTCTCCCAGTCCCTGCTGCTGAAAAACTTCCCCACAGCAGGATGCTGCCACCACCATGCTTCACCATAGGGATGGTGCCAGGTTTCCTACAGACATGACACTTGGCATTCAGGCCAAAGAGATCAATCTTGATTTCATCAGACCAGAGAATCTTGTTTCTCATAGTATGAGAGTCCTTTAGGTGCCTTTTGGTAAACTCCAAGCAGGCTGTCATGTGCCTTTTACTGAGGAGTGACTTCCGTCTGTCCACTTTACCATAAATGCCTGATTGGTGGAGTGCTGCAGAGATGGTTGTCCTTCTGGAAGTTTTTCCCATCTCCACAGAAGAACTCTGGAGCTCTGTCAGAGTGACCATCGGGTTCTTGGTCACCTCCCTGACCAAGGCCCTTCTCCCCTGATTTCTCAGTTTGGCTGGGCTGCCAGCTCTAGAAAGAGTATTGGTGGTTCCAAACTTCTTCCATTTAAGAATGATGGAGGCCACTGTGTTCTTGGGGGCCTTCAATGCTGCAGAAATTCTAAATAAATCACAGACAGTGTCACCAGCAAAGCACCCCCACACCATAACACCTCCTCCTCCATGCCTTACGGTGGGAACTACACATGCGGAGATCATCCGTTCACCCACATCGCGTCTCACAAAGACAAGGCGATTGGAACCAAAAATCTCCAATTTGGACTCCAGACCAAAGGACACATTTCCACTGGTCTAATGTCCATTGCTCGTGTTTCTTGGCCCAAGCAGGTCTCTTCTTCTTATTGGTGTCCTTTAGTAGGGGTTTCTTTGCAGCAATTCGACCATAAAGGCCTGCTTCACACAGTCCCCTCTGAACAGTTGATGTTAAGATGTGTCTGTGACTTGAACTCTGTGAAGCATATATTTGGGCTGAAATTTCTGAGGCTGGTAATGCTAATGAACTTATCCTCTGCAGCAGAGGTAACTCTGGGTCTTCCATTCTTGTGGCGGTCCTCAAGAGAGCCAGTTTCATCATATCGCTTGATTGTTTTTGCGACTGCACTTGAAGAAACGTTCAAAGTTGATATTTTCCGTATTGACTGACTTTCATGTCTTAAAGTAAAGATGGACTGTCATTTCTCTTTGCTTATTTGAGCTGTTCTTGACATAATATGTACTTGGTGTTTTACCAAATAGGGCTATCTTCTGTATACCCCCCCTACCTTGTCACAACATAGGATTGGCTCAAATGCATTAAGAAGGAATGAAATTCCACAAATTAACTTTTAAGAAGGCACACCTGTTAATAGAAATGCATTCCAGGTGACTACCTCATGAAGCTGGTTGAGAGAATGCCAAGAGTGTGCAAAGCTGTCATTAAGGCAAATGGTGGCTATTTGAAGAATCTCAAATGTAAAATATATTTTGATTTGTTTAACACTTTTTTGGTTACTACATGATTCCATATGTGTTATTTCATAGTTTTGATGTCTTCATTATTATTCTACAATGTAAAAAATAGTAAAAATAAAGAAAAACCTTGAATGAGTAGGTGTGTCCAAACTTTTGACTGGTAGTGTATATATATATATATATATATATACATATACATATACAGTGGGGGAAAAAAGTATTTAGTCAGCCACCAATTGTGCAAGTTTTCCCACTTCAAAAGATGAGAGAGGCCTGTAATTTTCATCATAGGTACACGTCAACTATGACAGACAAAATGAGAAAGAAATATCCAGAAAATCACATTGTAGGATTTTTTATGAATTTATTTGCAAATTATGGTGGAAAATAAGTATTTGGTCAATAACAAAAGTTTCTCAATACTTTGTTATATACCCTTTGTTGGCAATGATACAGGTCAAACGTTTTCTGTAAGTCTTCACACGGTTTTCACACACTGTTGCTGGTATTTTGGCCCATTCCTCCATGCAGATCTCCTCTAGAGCAGTGATGTTTTGGGGCTGTCGCTGGGCAACACAGACTTGAAATGCTTCTTACGAAGTCACTCCTTCGTTGCCCGGGCGGTGTGTTTGGGATCATTGTCATGCTGAAAGACCCAGCCACGTTTCATCTTCAATGCCCTTGCTGATGGAAGGAGGTTTTCACTCAAAATCTCACGATACATGGCCCCATTCATTCTTTCCTTTACACGGATCAGTCGTCCTGGTCCCTTTGCAGAAAAACAGCCCCCATGCTTCACAGTAGGTATGGTGTTCTTTGGATGCAACTCAGCATTCTTTGTCCTCCAAACACGACGAGTTGAGTTTTTACCAAAAAGTTATCTTTTGGTTTCATCTGACCATATGACATTCTCCCAATCCTCTTCTGGATCATCCAAATGCACTCTAGCAAACTTCAGACGGCCTGGACATGTACTGGCTTAAGCAGGGGGACACGTCTGGCACTGCAGGATTTGAGTCCCTGGCGGCGTAGTGTGTTACTGATGGTAGGCTTTGTTACTTTGGTCCCAGCTCTCTGCAGGTCATTCACTAGGTCTCCCCGTGTCACGATCGTCAAAAGGAGTGGACCAATGCGCAGCGTGGAATGCGAACATCTTTTATTATTATACACCACACGAACAAAAACAACAAAACGATACGTGAAGTCCTTGGGTACATACACAAACCAACACGGAACAAGATCCCACAAAACACAAGTGCCAAACGGCTGCCTAAGTATGGTTCCCAATCAGAGACAACAAGCAACAGCTGATTCACGTTGCCTCTGATTGAGAACCACCACGGCCAACATAGAAACACATGAACTAAAACTGAAACAATGAACACAAAACATAGACTCTACACACCCTGGCTCAACATAAAAGAGTCCCTAGAGCCAGGGCGTGACACCCCGTGTGGTTCTGGGATTTTTGCTCACCGTTCTTGTGATCATTTTGACCCCACGGGGTGAGATCTTGCGTGGAGCCCCAGATCGAGGGAGATTATCAGTGGTCTTGTATGTCTTCCATTTCCTAATAATTGCTCCCACAGTTGATTTCTTCAAACCAAGCTGCTTACCTATTGCAGATTCAGTCTTCCCAGCCTGGTGCAGGTCTACAATTTTGTTTCTGGTGTCCTTTGACAGCTCTTTGGTCTTGGCCATAGTGGAGTTTGGAGTGTGACTGTTTGAGGTTGTGGACAGGTGTCTTTTAAACTGATAACAAGTTCAAACAGGTGCCATTAATACAGGTAACGAGTGGAGGACAGAGGAGCCTCTTAAAGAAGAAGTTACAGGTCTGTGAGAGCCAGAAATCTTGCTTGTTTGTAGGTGACCAAATACTTATTTTCCACCATAATTTTCAAACAAATTCATTACAAATCCTACAATGTGATTTTCTGGATTTTTTTTTCTCAATTTGTCTGTCATAGTTGATGTGTACAATTACAGGCTTCTCTCATCTTTTTAAGTGGGAGAACTTGCACAATTGGTGGCTGAGTAAATACTTTCCCCCCCCACTGTATATATATATATATATATATATACATACATACATACATACATACATACATACATACATACATACATACATACATACATATATATATACATACACAGTTGAAGTCGGAAGTTTACATACACCTTAGCCAAATACATTTAAACTCAGTTTTTCACAATTCCTGACATTTAATCCTAGTAAAACTTAGGTCAGTTAGGATCACCACTTTATTTTAAGAATGTGAAATGTCAGAATAATAGTAGAGAGAATTATTTATTTCAGCTTTTATTTCTTTCATCACATTCCCAGTGGGTCAGAAGTTTACAGACACTCAATTAGTATTTGGTAGCATTGCCTTTAAATTGTTTAACTTGGGTCAAACGTTTTGGGTAGCCTTCCACAAGCTTCCCACAATAAGTTGGGTGAATTTTTGCCCATTCCTCCTGACAGAGCTGGTGTAACTGAGTCAGGTTTGTAGGCCTCCTTGCTCGCACATCTTTTTCAGTTCTGCTCACAAATGTTCTATAGGAAACCGTAGTCTGGCTTTTTTATGGCGGTTTTTTGGAGCAGTGGCTTCTTTCTTGCTGAGCGGCCTTTCAGGTTATGTCGATATAGGACTCGTTTCACTGTGGATATTGATACTTTTGTAACTGTTCCCTCCAGCATCTTCACAAGGTCCTTTGCTGTTGTTCTGGGATTGATTTGCACTTTTCGCACCAAAGTACGTTCATCTCTAGGAGACAGAACGCGTCTCCTTCCTGAGCGGTATGACGGCTGCTTGGTCCCATGGTGTTTATATTTGCGTACTATTGTTTGTACAGATGATCGTGGTACCTTCAGGCATTTGGAAATTGCTCCCAAGGATGAACCAGACTTGTGGAGGTATACAATATTTTTTTCTGAGGTCTTGGCTGATTTCTTTTGATTTTCCCATGATGTCAAGCAAAGAGGCACTGAGTTTGAAGGTAGGCCTTGAAATACATCCACAGGTACATCTCCAATTGACTCAAATGATGTCAATTAGCCTATCAGACGATTCTAAAGCCATGACATCATTTTTTGGAATTTTCCAAGCTGTTTAAAGGCACAGTCAACTTAGTGTATGTAAACCTCTGACCCACTGGAATTGTGATACAGTGAATTATAAGTGAAATAATCTGTCTGTAAACAATTGTTGGAAAAATTACTTGTGTCATGCACAAAGTAGATGTCCTAACCAACTTGCCAAAACTATAGTTTGTTAACAAGAAAATTGTGGAGCGGTAAAAAAATGAGTTTTAATGACTCCAACCTAAGTGTATGTAAACTTCCGACTTCAACTGTATATATATATATAGCAAATATCAGTTCTCTTCTCTGTAGTGATGAGTACTGAAAAGGGCATTTACAATGAGCATTTGCTTTTTTGAGAGGATTCTAGCGAAGTGTTTTGATTCTGGCTCTTATGTATATAGAGAAGAGACACTCAGAACATATTTTTGATGAATTAGCCAGGAATTAAAAACTGCAGACACTGCTCACTGGAAAATCCAGTGTTGAGGACACTGCAATAAATAGAATCTTACACATCAGGATGCTTTGTCTGGAAAACCGTGCTTCTTTCCCTTACTGAAAGTATTCTATCTCGCCCAGTCATCAGAATGAATGAGTCAGCTGTCTAAACGTATCTGTAATACGTGTAACTATGAGAAACCAAAATAAAACTAAATGAATTACATTTATGAATGCATATTCAAATGTACAGGAGGAACTTATACTAGAAAGGTTCCTATCCAACTGGTGCTGTGGAGGAGAAAGACAGTCATCGAAATCAAGAGTTGCATTTGTTTATCTGTGTTTAACAGTGTTGTCTTTTGAGAGGCTTCTATCATTTGAAAGGGTTCTGTGGAAATGAGACCTTGAGTCCATATGAGTCCTACTTGCAGGAAGTGGAGAGGTGCTGGTGATGGAGTTGTGAAAACAAAGAAGCAGCAAAATTATATCTGGGTCTATTAAAACTGGGAAAAGGGAGCTCAGTGTTAAATTCAAGTTGATAACCTCCCTAATGGTGTTGTCGTTCACTGTTGCCGCTTATGTAGAAATATACCTTAACAAAATCACTCCCATGTTTGTTTGCCCTTTGTTTACCAAATAGATTTTTGTCCTTGTGTCATGACCTCTCTGCTGTATTTTTTTTTTTTGTGTGTCATGAAAATTAGTCTGTACTGGAGCAGAAGGCTTTTAACATTGATTCTTTCAACAGCCAGCCACTATTTGGGGGGGGGTTACATAACTTTGTCAAGGCCCAATTATTCATCTAACTATTTCTGTGTGGGGTAGTAAAGGCCTGGGAGCACTGAATGTCTGTAGCAGCAAGCCTCTGCGGTTTTCCTATAACAAGTAGGCGTGGAGGGTGGACACTGAACAGGGCTGGGTAGGGGGCACTGATTCAGCTGCGTGATCAATGAGTTCTGGGTCATAACACAGTACGGGTGCGACAATAACCAGACACCATGACCAGACACACGCCGGACATGGGACACAGACGCAACGACCAGAGGTCGTTGCAGACACCATACAGAGGCCAAGGTTAAGAACACTTTGCCACATTTGACATGGGATTTATATATAGCATGATGCATGAAAGTTGCATTCCTATTGATCTTTCTGGTAGAATATAAAATATTTCATGTGGAATATAGAGTACATAGAACATAGAATCAAATAGTGATCGGTTATATCCCTTTCCTCTGTATTTTTCTTTAAATAACCAATTGATTGTTTGTAAAAATTGCATATCTAACAGTTAGTATCAAATCTAGCAGAAAAGCCATTCTTTGTTGAAACATTTAATTATTTTGATTGCGTGACAAGAGATAGTTTTGGTGTATGTGTGTGTCTGTGTGTGTGTGTGTGTGTGTGTGTGTGTGTGTTGGGGGGTGAACCATTCATGGTAAATTAGACAGCCTTGTCTGGTCTGTTCAGCAATGGTCAATGCCATATAGCAATGATAACAGCCACACCACAATGCAGCAACTATCTAGTCTCTATATAATGGGGTATTAAAAAGCATCCAATGAGGAGCCTGTCACTTTATGACCCTATCGTCAGTGGCGGACCATCACTGAAGGCAGGGCTTGTACCGCATACCTACTCAAACTTCAGTTTGGCTTTTGTCCCTCCAAGATAAAGCACCAAATTGTATTGTATTAGGTAATTTATTTTGTCTACTATCATCTTTGAATTTGTGACTAACCAAAGTTGTTGATTTCTAAAAGAGATATTCGCTAATCAGCTGCTTCCCACGTCGTTTCACAGCATGCAGTACCAGCATAGCGTCGCTGTTCTCCATCATATGCTCTGCCAGAGCGTGCTCTGGGATGAACAGCCAACTCTGTCATTCACATTGTGTTGCAATGATAACATGGCTTTGCGCCACTACAGCATTACACCACAGCATTATCAAACCTCTCCCATCTTTGATTGTGCGGAGGGTGTTCTTTTCATTGAATGCTTCATTTGGTTGTCAGTAAACACAGCGCTGATTTATATTGCCAAAGTGCTTTAATTTTGTTTCATTGGTCCACAGAACATTTTCCCCAGGATTTAGGCTTGTTTAGGTGGGTTTATGAGAAGTTCAATAAGGCTTTCTTGTGCCTCCTTCAGCAGTGGTGTCTTGCTTTGTTTATTAACGATTCAACACATTCAAAGAAAAGAACACCCTCCGCACAATCAAACATGGGAGAGGTTTGATAATGCTGTGGGGTAGCTTGCTCACTCTGGTACTGGGGGCCTTGAATGTGTGCAATACATCATGAAATCAGCAGTCAAGGTTTTTTGGAGTGGAATGTTCAATCCAGTGTCCAGAAACTAGGTCTCTGTAGAAGGTTGTGGATCTTCCAGCAGGACAACGACCACAAACACACATCAAAGCACCCTGGAATAGTTCAAGAAGAAACGCTGGTATGTTCTGCAGTGGCCAGCGAAGAGTCCAGGGCTTGGAACATAGGCTTACGAGTGGTTTAACAATCCATCTTTCTTACAAGGACAAAAGATGTAACATGCGTTTCCCAAAACATCACGCAGAGAGAACAGTCGCTAAGTGTGTCGTTGGAGCATGTGTCGATACTGATAGAAAGGGAGCGCTGCTCATGGATCAGCTTTCTCCATAAAAAATTATTTCACAATACTGATGAAGGATCAACTCATATAGAGATAATACAAATTCACTAAATCACTGATTTGGCACATAATTGCGCACATTTTAGGCTACATATCATGAAGTATATGGAAATAAATTACAAACAGTAGCCTACAAGTAGCAAAATAGAACTCAATTGATTGAAGATTAAATGTATTTCAATATGATTGAAATAGGCCAATAGCCTACTGTTTATATTTGAATTCAGTGATCTTGGTTTTAATTTTTTCTAACTTTGTATTTGTAGTCAACTTTGTTCTGGAGTTACAGTGCCTTGCAAAAGTATTCATCCCCCTTGGCGCTTTTCCTATGTTGTTGCATTACAACCTGTAATTTAAATTGATTTTTATTTGGATTTCATGTAATGGACATACACAAAATAGTCCAAAATGGTGAAGTGAAATTAAAATAATAATTTGTTTCAAAAAATTCAAAAAAATAAATAACGGAAAAGTAGTGTGTGCATATGTATTCACCCCCTTTGCTATGAAGCCCCTAAACAATATCTGGTGCAACCAATTACCTTCAGAAGTCACATAATTAGTTAAATAAAGTCCACCTGTGTGCAATTTAAGTGTCACATGATCTGTCACATGATCTCAGTGTATATACACCTGTTCTGAAAGGCCCCAGAGTCTGCAACACCACTAAGCAAGGGGCATCACCAAGCAAGCGGCACCATGAAGACCAAGGAGCTCTCCAAACAGGTCAGGGACAAAGTTGTGGAAAAGTACAAATCAGGGTTGGGTTATAAAAAAATATCAGAAACTTTGAACATCCCACAGAGCACCATTAAATCTATTATTAAAAAATGGAAAGAATATGGCACCACAACAAACCTGCCAAGAGAGGGCCGCCCACCAAAACTCACGGACCAGGCAAGGAGGGCATTAATCAGAGAGGCAACAAAGAGACCAAAGATAACCCTGAAGGAGCTGCAAAGCTCCAAAGCGGAGATTGGAGTATCTGTCCATAGGACCACTTCAAGCCGTACACTCCACAGAGCTGGGCTTTACAGAAGAGTGGCCAGAAAAAAGCAGTTGCTTAAAGAAAAAAATAAGCAAACACGTTTGGTGTTCACCAAAAGGCATGTGAGAGACTCCCCAAACATATGGAAGAAGGTAAATTGAGCTTTTTGGCCATCAAGGAAAACGCTATGTCTGGCGCAAACTCAACACAAACACAACTCTCATCACCCCGAGAACACCATCCTCACAGTGAAGCATGGTGGTGGCAGCATCATGCTGTGGGATGTTTTTCATCGGCAGGGACTGGGAAAGTGGTCAGAATTGAAGGAATGATGGATGGCGCTAAATACAGGGAAATTCTTGAGGGAAACCTGTTTCAGTCTTCAAGAGATTTGAGACTGGGACGGAGGTTCACCTTCCAGCAGGACAATGACCCTAAGCATACTGCTAAAGCAACACTCAAGTGGTTTAATGGGAAACATTTAAATGTCTTGGAATGGCCTAGTCAAAGCCCAGACCTTAATCCAATTGAGAATCTGTGGTATGACTTAAAGATTGCTGTACACCAGCGGAACCCATCCAACTTGAAGGAGCTGGAGCAGTTTCGCCTTGAAGAATGGGCAAAAATCCCAGTGGCTAGATGTGCCAAGCTTATAGAGACATACCCCAAGAGACTTGCAGCTGTAATTGCTGCAAAAGGTGGCGGGGGGGGGTGAATAGTTATGCACGCTCAATATTATTATTTTTTTGTCTTATTTGTTGTTTGTTTCACCCCAAAAAATATTTTGCATCTTCAAAGTGGTAGGCATGTTGTGTAAATCAAATGAAACAAACCCCCCAAAAATCAATTTTAATTCCAGGTTGTAAGGCAACAAAATAGGAAAAATGTTAAGGGGGTGAATACTTTCGCAAGCCACTGTATATGCGGTCACAGAAAGCCGGATAAGGCATGTAATTCAATGTTTAGCGGAGATCTACGAGTGGTAGATTATGAGTGTTTTCAAGTGCAACGTTAATAATGAAGATTTTGGGAAACAGCTCAGAGATTTAACAATGCTCCTACGAAGGCTCTAACGATGAATTTAGCCTTAAGATGATTTTGGGAAACCAAATCTGAATTTAAATAGCCAGACTGCTAAATAGTCAATTAACTATCTTGTTGGATTCTAGCTTGAAATATACTTATTATACTAGAAGCTATTGATTACATGTAAAAGGAATGTATATGGTGGGGTCAATGGAGGGTGGCTAAGAACTAGGGGTATGGAAAGTTACTGAGTGAGGAAAAAGGCAATCACCTGGTTGCGGTCACTGATAAGGTTGGATAGCCGTGGATTAGGGAGGAGTGAGGAATCCGGGCCGAGGTCAGGTCAGATGAAGTGAGAAGGAACAGTCCTATTATACACACACCACTTAAGTTCCTGCCTAGCAACAGAGATGTATTGGCTGTTTAGATGTGCAAGGAGTTGCGTCCGCCTAGTAGGAGGGTATAAATACTTGTGCTGGTGGAAACATGTCTTTGTCTTTGCAGCTGTTTGACCCAGTGGGTGAATAAACTTGATTTGAGCTTTTACTAGTTGTCCGTGAGTTTTTACTCTGTTTGTTCAGTTGGCGTTGTCGGCAGGATTCACCACGATTTACAGTCAAACTAGAGAGTCCGAATCAGTGAAACAGGAGCCGGCACCAAAAACAAGGTAGGCATAGTTCCTACACCTGTTACCACTCATTCTGACATCTTGGGGAGATGAGAGTCGGAGGCTGAAACAATTATAGGATAGGGACCTAGAAAGCCTGAGTTCATTCAGTAGGCCCATTGTGTAATAACTGGTCGGAAATATATGGTTTAGGGTAGGTCCCGAGTGGGGGTGTTCCTCTGCGAGACCCATAGAAATACATGGTTTAAGGTAGTTTCTGTTAGGATAGGTCCCAAGTGGAGATAGTTCTCTGCAAGATCTGTGAGTGACACTACATTGTAGGGTAGGTTCCGTGTAGGATAGGTCCCTAGTGGGGGTATTCCCCTGCGAGATCCGTAAGTGGGAAGAAAGTGTGTGTATGGATAAATTGTCATGCTTGTGTACTAGTATGAACGGTTGTAGGGAAGTAGTCCATGTAGAAGGACAAAGGAAGGAAGTGCATACAGTGGAGAATAGGAGATATCTGAGAATATCTGTGCTTGAGATGAAACATTGTCAGTAACTGGGAATGTGGATGGTGATGAAAGGTTGCCTACAAGTTATGGAGGAGAGCCTCATTCATGGTTAGAAAAGCAAAAAGATATTTGAATGTTGTTTGAACATGATTCGAGTGTACTAGCAGTAGCAATAAGGAGAGAGGTTGGTTTTATGCCCTATTGGGGCGGGGAACCGTGACAGATTATGTGGAAATAGGAAAACAACTGTGAATTATTGTGTGTTGTCAACAACAGTGTTATTTGAAGTGTGACACTGGTATAAGACATTAGGTCTCCCCGTATTCTCCAGTAGTACATTGGCAGACGCTTCAGTATTGGTTCTAATACAGGTGCCGTGATCAATTAATAGGCACAAATACCATAACTACACTCCGGGGAAGTGGGTATCACTACCTTGGAAAATTGTTAAGCGGGCATGTATTAGAGCCGTGAGTGAGGATATCTAAACACCCTAGACACCGTCGAGCGAGGCGCAGAAATAACCACCATTGAAATGGCATTTGTGGTTTCTGACACCCCCGTAAAAGAGGGAACAGAAGAGGAAAACTATAGCAAAGCCATGGATGCGCTAAAAGAAGCGCACAATCATTCTACTAATTTGGCTCGAATATGGAACAAATTTAGCAAAATTTATAAAATTGGTCAGCATTTCCCTGCTGACGGAAAATTCCAATCTAATAAAGAATTCAGAGATGCTATTGTGAGTTGGCACAATGACATAAAATAAAAATAAAAAGTTGTATGTACTCAGCGTCGAAAGGAATGGGTATGTGAGTCCCTTGATAGAATTTGTACGTCTGCTTTGATGGCAGGTTTAAAACCTGATATCAAAACGGCTATTGCGGGGGTAGTGGACCAACATTTTCACTGGGATGAGATAGTAAAGGCGGCTTTGATAGAGGAATCTAATTCCGCTCACTTCGCAGCTGTGTGTGTGGTTAATACAGCCACAGTGAAAGTCACTAACAGTGGTTTCAATGGCCAAGGTAAGACAAAGACACAGGGAGGAAAGGGCAGTGAATCGGTCCCAAGGCGCAAGGCGTCAGAGCCCTGTTTTAGGTGTAGGGCTGTTGGTCATTCCGTCTTATTCTGAAATAGCTTTATAGAATTTACGAAAGGGAGGAGGGGTCACGATAAATTAAGAGTGGAGTTAATATTGTGAGTAATTGTTTGTAGAGTTTTGAAAAACCAATTCTGTCAAGCGACAGCATTGGGGTTACCAAAGCTAAAATGACCTTTTAAAATCATGAGTAAGAAGGGCATTGAATATCAAATGGAGATTGGTAATAGTATATGCAGTAACCGTGGGGATGGATTAAAACACAAACGATTAATGAGTGGAGAGAGGACAGTGGACTCCTGGTGAACAGAAGTTATCATATTTTGTTTTGTCTGTAATTAAAATGTCTGTGTTGCTGATTAAGATTTAGCAAAGTGAATACTAACAAAATGTGCATTTTCTCTTCCAGGAGAGGATGGGGTGTCCCCATCTCTCTCTTTGAAATGTTTCCCGAGGCTGTTGTCTTGGAAATTCTGCAGTTTTATAAAGTATAAAGGTACCCAGATCCGGCCGTAAAGGGAGCTCCCAATTAAGTAAGGCCTGGCCATTCTTTTTGCCCTACGTTTTACCACACATACCAGCACACGCACACACAACCCAACGGTTATGAATATTTGTTACTGGTGTTAATACCGTGTCTGATTTAAATGTGTGGGGTCTTTCAATTTGGTTTTAGTAGGTTCTTCACGGGTTAGAAAAGATGCACCTTAAAGGGCACACAAATGACATTTTATGAAGTATCTAATGTCTGTGTCACAACTTCCTCCGAAGCTGCCACCTCTCCTTGTTCGGGCAGGCTTCGGCGTTCATCATCACCAGCCTTCTAGCCATTGCCGCTCCTCATCTCATCATTCCATTTGTTTTGTCTTGTTTATTACATACACCTGGTTCATATCCCCTCATCAGTACCTGTATAAGTGTTCCCTCTGCCCACTTGTCTTTGTGTGTGATTGTTTATTGTGCAGGATAGAGAAGCTCGGTGGAGCTCTGTGTATTTTGTATCGCCGGGACATTTCCCCGTGTGCCTTGTATTTTTCCAGTGCCACTGTTTTGCGCACTGGAGTGTTTTGACGCATTACTAAGTAACTCTGTGTTTCAGAATAAAAAATGTTATTCTGTGATTTACCGTCCTGCGCCTGACTCCTTCGAAATCATCTCATCACAGAATCACACACCCAGACATGGAGTCAGCAGGAGAGGAGCACCTGCCTGAAGTCGTGGCACGGGTCCGGGTGCATTCGACGATGCTAGCCAGCTTGGGAGAAGCGATGGATCGGGTTCTCCAGGTCGTCCAACGCCTGGAGAGGAGAGGACCCGATCTTTCGGGACCAGCTGAGCGACCGGATCCAGCCACCCACACCCCAGCACCCAGAGGGATTCATATATCCCGACCACGGGATTTTGACGGGACAGCTGCCCTCTGCCAGGGATTCCTCCTACAACTTGAGTTATACTTCTCGAACATCAGCCCGGCTCCATCGGAGCGGGAGAAGGTGTCTGCCCTTGTCTCCTGCCTCTCGGGGAAAGCCCTGGAGTGGGCCAACGCAGTCTGGAGTGAAGGAGGAGCCGCGTTGGACAACTACAGGGAGTTCGCTCGCCTCTTTCGGGCCGTCTTCCATCACCCGCCCGAAGGTAGAGAGGTGGGCGAGCGGCTGGTCCACCTGAGGCATGGGACGAGGACCGCGCAGGACTTTGCCCTGGAGTTTCGTACTCTAGCGGGCCCTCATTGACCCACTTCCGGTGCCATCTACGGGAGGACGTCCGAAGGGAGCTAGCCTGCTGAGACACCACGTTGTCCTTTGATCAACTGGTGGACATGGCCATCCGGTTGGACAACCTGCTGGCTTCTAAAGGACATCCTGGAAGGGGCCTGCCCATTCCACCCCCCCAAACCGGATCACGAGATGATGGAGCTGGGAGGAGCGGCGATCCAGGAGCGCGGAAGGCAACAGCGCCAGTGTCACTCTTGTGGTATGAGAGGACATTCTCCTGCACCCTGTCGTCTGCGTTCTTTTGGGTCTTGAGGCAGCAGGCAAGGCACTCTCGCGTCACCCCATGTATCGAACACCACACTCGTTCAGAGCCTTCTGCTGTGCACTGTACCCTACACATCCACTTTCCTGATTACACGGTAGTTCCCAGTGTAAGGTGCTGGTCGATTCAGGCGCAGCTGGGAACTTTATGGATTGGTAATTTGCACATAGTCTAGGCATTACATTGGATTCCCTATCCATTCCACTCCCCATCAGAGCACTTGACAGTCGACCATTAGGGTCCGGGTTTGTTAGGGAAGTTACAGCACCAGTCACTATGGTTACGCACGAGACCCATAGAGAGCAATTCACCTTTTTTATTATTGAGTCTCCTGATTTCCCTGTTGTGTTAGGTCTTCCCTAGTTAGCACTACACAACCCCACCTTTTCATGGCTGCAGAGGGTTCTCAGGGGTGGTTGCAAAAGTGTCAGGGAAGGTGTCTAGGTGTTTCCGTTGGTGCAACCACGGTTTAAAGTCCAGAAACTACCTTCACCGTGCGCATTCCCCCCGAATACCTCAATTTGGCACACGCATTTTACAAAACGCAGGCGACCAAATTACCACCTCATCGGCCGGGGGATTGCACGATAAACCTCCGGGTAGACGCTGTGCCTCCCAGGAGTCATGTGTATCCCCTGTTGCAGGCTGAAACGGAGGCGATGGAGACATACGTCTCCGAGTCCCTGTGCCAAGAGTTCATACAGTGAGGGGGAAAAGTATTTGATCCCCTGCTGATTTTGTACGTTTGCCCACTGACAAAGACATGATCAGCCTATAATTTTTATGGTAGGTTTATTTGAACAGTGAGAGACAGAATAACAACAAAAAAATCCAGAAAAATGCATGTCAAAAATGTTATAAATTGATTTGCATTTTAATGAGGGAAATAAGTATTTGACCCTTCTGTAAAACATGACTTAGTACTTGGTGGCAAAACCCTTGTTGGCAATCACAGAGGTCAGACGTTTCTTGTAGTTGGCCACCAGGTTTGCACACATCTCAGGAGGGATTTTGTCCCACTCCTCTTTGCAGATCTTCTCCAAGTCATTAAGGTTTCGAGGCTGACGTTTGGCAACTCGAACCTTCAGCTCCCTCCACAGATTATCTATGGGATTAAGGTCTGGAGACTGGCTAGGCCACTCCAGGACCTTAATGTGCTTCTTCTTGAGCCACTCCTTTGTTGCCTTGGCCGTGTGTTTTGGGTCATTGTCATGCTGGAATACCCATCCACGACCCATTTTCAATGCCCTGGCTGAGGGAAGGAGGTTCTCACCCAAGATTTGACAGTACATGGCCCCGTCCATCGTCCCTTTGATGCGGTGAAGTTGTCCTGTCCCCTTAGCAGAAAAACAACCCCCTTAGCATAATGTTTCCACCTCAATGTTTGACGGTGGGGATGGTGTTCTTGGGGTCATAGGCAGCATTCCTCCTCCTCCAAACACGGCGAGTTGAGTTGATGCCAAAGAGCTCGATTTTGGTCTCATCTGACCACAACACTTTCACCCAGTTCTCCTCTGAATCATTCAGATGTTCATTGGCAAACTGCAGACGGGCCTGTATATGTGCTTTCTTGAGCAGTGGGACCTTGCGGGCGCTGCAGAATTTCAGTCCTTCACGGCGTAGTGTGTTACCAATTGTTTTCTTGGTGACTATGGTCCCAGCTGCCTTGAGACCATTGACAAGATCCTCCCGTGTAGTTCTGGGCTGATTCCTCACCGTTCTCATGATCATTGCAACTCCACGAGGTGAGATCTTGCATAGCGCCCCAGGCCGAGGGAGATTGACAGTGCTTTTGTGTTTCTTCCATTTGCGAATAATCGCACCAACTGTTGTCACCTTCTCACCACGCTGCTTGGCGATGGTCTTGTAGCCCATTCCAGCCTTGTGTAGGTCTACAATCTTGTCTCTGACATCCTTGGAGAGCTCTTTGGTCTTGGCCATGGTGGAGAGTTTGGAATCTGATTGATTGCTTCTGTGGACAGGTGTCTTTTATACAGGTAACAAGCTGAGAATAGGAGTACTCCCTTTAAGGGTGTGCTCCTAATCTCAGCTCGTTACCTGTATAAAAGACACCTGGGAGCCAGAAATCTTTCTGATTGAGAGGGGGTCAAATACTTATTTCCCTCATTCAAATGCAAATCAATTCATAAAATTTTTTACATGTGTTTTTCTGGATTTTTGTTGTTGTTATTATGTCTCTCACTGTTCAAATAAACCTACCATTACAATTATAGACTGATCATTTCTTTGTCAGTGGGCAAATGTACAATATCAGCAGGGGATCAAATACTTTTTTCCCTCACTGTAATTATGATTCGGAAATGAGAGAAGGAGAGAGAGAGCGCTGCCCTTAAGCTGTGAGGAGACCACAAAGTGGTTTCTGAAACTAATTCAATATTTGTAAGAATCCATTGAGTCTAGGAAGGGTTTCCTCCCAGGAAACCTTATATTTTTGTGTCCTCGTGTTATCAGAGAACCCACTAGATGGTAGCTTGGGCTAACTGTAATAGGGACATTGATAGTAGTATCAGAATCCTAATGTTAAAGCGCATCAATACATATGGCTTTCTAGATGATACAGTCCAATTAATTACTTACAAGGCTCGTAGTCTGCGTCTTGCTTTGACACCCGAGGATGAGGATGAAGAAGACTGGGTAAAAGTGAGTGGGATAACCAACAGGGAACTCATTTTCATAGGAGCCCAGTGAAGCATAGAACAGAACCTATGGTCGGTCCTTGCCCCAATCTCATTTTCATCAAGGGTTGTGTGAAAGTGTTAAACATGTATTCTCTCTCTTCACTGTTCAAGTCAATATCTTTTCTAGGTGGCGTGGAACATGTGAGTGATCATTGTTCCAGATGAGGATTGTTGGAAACTGACTAATTGTCTTGAGCACGTTTTAGTATGTTTATAACTATATACAGTGCATTCAGAAAGTATTCAGACCCCTTGACTTTTTCCACATTTTGTTAAGTTACAGCCTTATTCAGCAATCTACACACAATAGCCCATAAAGGCAAAGCGAAAACAGGTTCTTAGAAATGTTTGTATTAAAAGGAAAAACTGAAATACCTACATAAGTATTCAGACCCTTTGCTATGAGACATGAAATTGAGCTCAGGCGCATCCTGTTTCCATTGATCATCCTTGAGATGTTTCTACAACTTGATTGGAGTCCACCTGTGGTAAATTCAATTGATTGGACATGATTTGGAAAGGCACACACCTGTCTATATAAGGTCCCACAGTTGACAGTTCATGTCACTTCAAAAACCAAGCCGTGATGTTGAAGGAATTGTCCGTAGAGCGCCGAGACAGGATTGTGTCGAGGCACAGATCTGGGGAAGGGTATCAAAACATGTCTGCAGCATTGAAGGTCCCCAAGAACACAGTGGCCTCCATCATTCTTAAATGGAAGAAGTTTGGAACCACCAAGACTCTTCCTAGAGCTGGCCGCCCGGCCAAACTGAGCAATCAGGGGAGAGGGGCCTTGGTCAGGGAGGTGACCAAGAACCCAATGTCCATTCTGACAGAGCTCCAGAGTTCCTATGTGGAGATTGGAGAACCTTCAAGAAGGACAACCATCTATACAGCACTCCACCAATCAGACCTTTATGGTAGAGGGAAGCCTCTCCTCAGTAAAAGGCACATGTCAGCCCACTTGGAGTTTGCCAAAACGCACCCGAAGGACTCAGACCATGAGAAACAAGATTCTCTGGTCTGTTGAAACCAAGATTGAACTCTTTGGCCTGAATGCCAAGCGTCACATCTGGAGGAAACCTGGCACCATCCCTACGGTGAAGCATGGTGGTGGCAGCATCATGCTGTGGGGATGGTTTTCAGTGGCAGGGACTGGGAGACTAGTCAGGATCGAGGGAAAGATGAACGGAGCAAAGTACAGCATGATGCTGAGAGATCCTTGATGAAAACCTGCTCCAGAGCGCTCAGGACTTTAAACTGGGGCAAAGGTTCACCTTCCAATAGGACAACGACCCTAAGCACACAGCCAAGACAATGCAGGAGTGGCATCGGGACAAGTCTTTGAATGTCCTTGAGTGGCCCAGCCAAAGCCCGAAACTTGAACCCGATCAAACATCTCTGTGCAGCGACGCTCCCCATCCAACCTGACAGAGCTTACGAGGATCTGCAGAGATGAATGGGAGAAACTCCCCAAATGCAGGTGTGCCAAGCTTGTAGCGTCATACCCAAGAAGACTCGAGGCTGTAATCACTGCCAAAGGTGCTTCAACAAAGTACTCAGTATAGGGTCTGAATAATTATGTAAATGTTTTAATTCCGGGGGGTTTATTTCATTATTTTCAAAAATGTCTAAAAACCTGTTTTTGCTTTGTCATTATGGGGCATTGTGTGTAGATTGATGAGGAAAAAAACAATTTAAATCAATTTTAGAATAAGGCTGTAACGTAACAAAATGTGGAAAAAGTCGAGGGGTCTGAATACTTTCCGAATGCACTGTAAGTGGCATAGCAGTAGTGATGAACGTGTTATGGGTTAGATAGAATGATCTATGTGCAAATGTATTTGAGACCGGAGGCAAAGTACATAGGGGGCCTGTGTTTGAGAGAGAATGTTTCCATAAGTGTGTGAGTTGCAGATTCTGGCAGGGACGATATCAGTGCATTCTATGGAGTCTCAAAAACCAACGCGTTTACAATACAGGGAATTGGGAAAGCGGAATTGATTATGACTGGGGCTGAGATTTGTGAGGCTCATAGATTAAGGAAGTGGGTTATAGAGTCTCTGGGGAACGATACCACTCCTCTGTGTATAGTGATACAGGGGATAGCTCGTAGTAGAGGATGGACAGCTAACTATGCACAATATAGAGACTACTATGAAGTCAAGTTGAACGTCACACATACCCAGATCATGGTGGGAGTAGCAGAGATAGTGTTGTCATTTCAGACACTATTGTCAACTTTCAGTGAGGGGTTCATCGAAGACTGTACAACTCTTTAAAGAATAGCCACAGATCCCTGTATACAGGAGGCCACCTCACCGGAAGGGAAGTTCACTGTAATAATAGCATCACATCTCCTGCAGAGTGTGATTAAGAAACATGTGACTCAGAGTTTTGTAAGGTTGGATACTCTTCCAACCCCACTAATCTCTCCCCCATTCCTAACCCTCAGTAAACACTTGACATATCTCCCAGAAGATTGGGACCGAGTGACTGTAAAAGGAAAGTGTCAGAAGGTTGCTGCTTATCAACCGTTGGAACCCTGTAACAAGGGTGTTCACCAAGGGGTGGGGTGTAGATCGGCCTTGGGATGAGAGATGTGTACCTAACCTGAGCACAGGGAAGTATTATCCACAGATACCGACTGTAGCAGAACATAGGATATCATTGAAGATCTAGAAAACCGGGTATGAGTTGGGAGACAGGTAGTGAGTATCTGAAAGATTCAGTCCTAGATCTATCAGTGAAACACAAAGCCAATAGGAGATCAGGAGCAGAAGACAGATTCAATGCATTAGCTATTCTCACGGAAGTCACTGTAGAGACAGCAACTGAAGGAGCAGTAGTAGTGTAGAAGGATGCTATAGTAACAGCATGGAACTGGACTACGGCGCAAATGAGGGGTATCTTGAAGTATGCATCATGGGCAGTGTTAGTCGTAGCAGGGGTTACCTTGTTAGCATTGCTGGGATATCACCTTCTGAAGGCGTTGATGTTGAAATGTGTATACAGTGCTGAATTGCCTCAAGATGAGGTAAAGTTGATTAAGGCCACCGCACATGTATATCGGGTGGCCATGGAGGGAGAAGGAGGAGACGGGGGGCGAAGTGAGGATGATATGGCGTGGGAACACCTTTTGTAACCAGTGGCCTAACGGGGGAAGATTGGGTGAAAGCATGAAGAGGTTTTTTAGGGCCTTCATTTTTGTGGACCCCAGCAGAACAGTATCCCGAAAGTATAGAGTCAGGCTAAGAGAGAGTGGGAATCGTCATGTTATCAAACTTAGTTTTTTTTGCATATATAATTATGCATTATTAATACATGTTATGTTTTGTGTTTTCTTTTGCT
Organism: Coregonus clupeaformis; assembly: GCF_020615455.1. Lineage (NCBI taxonomy): Eukaryota > Metazoa > Chordata > Actinopteri > Salmoniformes > Salmonidae > Coregonus > Coregonus clupeaformis. The sequence goes on along the minus strand of NC_059199.1, from coordinate 19,382,505 downwards.
TTTCAAGTCTTGTGCTATCACTCTCTTAGGAACCCGAAGGAGGAAGAGAAAGTCAAAGCTCCAGGTGAAATGTTGTACAATAGGAGGGGGAATAAGAGTGCGCATAGTGTGATTATAAATCAGAGGCCATACGTCTCGGAGGTGTAAATATACAAAGCAACTGAGAATGTTAATTATGTTTTATTTTCTGTTAATTTATAAAAAAAATAAAAAAAATAAAAAAAAGTCATTTAAAAGTTTATATAATGTTGAACAGTATGGAGTTACTATTCAAAAAGGAGGGACTGTTGGTTCTAGCTTGAAATATACTTACTATACTAGAAGTTATTGATTACATGTATAAGGGATGTATATGGTGGGGTCAATGGAGAACTAGGGGTTTCTCATTGAGTGAGGAAAAAGGCAATCACCTGGTTGCGGTCACTGATAAGGTTGGATAGCCGTGGATTAGGGAGGAGTGAGGAATCCGGGCCGAGGTCAGGTCAGATGAAGTGAGAAGGAACAGTCCTATTATACACACACCACTTAAGTTCCTGCCTAGCAACAGAGATGTATTGGCTGTTTAGATGTGCAAGGAGTTGCCTCTGCCTAGTAGGAGGATATAAATACTTGTGCTGGTGGAAACATGTCTTTGTCTTTGCAGCTGTTTGACCCAGTGGGTGAATAAACTTGGTTTGAGCTTTTACTAGTCGGCCGTTAGTTTTTTCTCTGTTTTTTCAGAACCTAATAATCTGCACTGACTCTAAGCACACTCACTAGACTTTATACACTGAGTGTACAAAACATTAAGGACACCTGCTCTTTCCATGACATAGACTAACCAGGTGAAAGCTATAATCCCTTATTGATGTCACTTGTTAAATCCACTTCAGTCAGTGTAGATGAAGGGGAGCAAACAGGTTAAAGAAGGATTTCTAAGCCTTGAGACAATTGAGACATGGATTGTGTATGTGTGCCATTCAGTGGGTGAATGGGCAAGAAAAAATATTTAAGTGTCTTTGAACGGGGTATGGCAGTAGGTGCCAGGCGCACCGGTTTGTGTCAAGAACTGCAACACTGCTTGGTTCTATCCAGCCAACTTGACACAACTGTGGAAAGCATTGGAGTCAACATGGGTCAGCATCCCTGTGGAACGCTTTCGACACCTTGTAGAGTCCATGCCCCGATTAATTGAGGCTGTTCTGAGGGCAAAAGGGGGGGGTCCTTAATGTTTTGTACACTCAGTGTATACACACCATATACACACTCTCACACACACTACACTGTCACTCCCACACACATGCATACCGACACAACACAAACACACATACACACTCACACACTTTTAACACTCAAAATTTGCTGCTGCTACTCTATTTTCCTTATATTATTATCTATCCGGATGCCTAGTCACTTTACCCTGCCTTCATGTCCATATCCACCTCAATTACCTTATTATTATCTATCCGGATGCCTAGTCACTTTACCTTGCCTTCATGTCCATATCCACCTCAAGTACCTTATTATTATCTATCCGGATGCCTAGTCACTTTACCCTGCCTTCATGCCCATATCCACCTCAAGTACCTTATTATTATCTATCCGGATGCCTAGTCACTTTACCCTGCCTTCATGTACATATCCACCTCAAGTACCTTATTATTATCTATCCGGATGCCTAGTCACTTTACCCTGCCTTCATGTCCATATCCACCTCAAGTACCTTATTATTATCTATCCGGATGCCTAATCACTTTACCCTGCCTTCATGTACATATCCACCTCAAGTACCTCGTACCTCTGCACATTGATCTGGTACTGGTACTCCCTGTATATAGCTCTATTCTTGTGTATTTTATTTTAATCCTCCTCTTAGTTACTATTTCATTTTGTATTATTATTTTTAAACTCTGCATCATTGGGAAAGGTTCATAAGCAAGGATTTCACTGTAAAGTCTACTCTACACCAGTTGTATTTGGCCCATGTGATAAATACAATTTGATTTGAATCACATCGATAACCTAAAATGTGTCTTTACTTTCAAAATAAAAATTGAAAGTTGAAGTTTACAAAAATAAATTTGGTTTTGCAATGTTGAAAATCCAATAAGTGTGGCACCCAAAGTTTTTATTTTTTATTTTTTTTACAAGAAATAGGGAATTATTTAAGAAAAGTACAAGGGTGCCAATATATTTGGCCACAACTGTATTTCATATTTTTCTGTTTTCCCAGTGTGTCCCATGTTCAAGGCAGAGTTAAAATGGCAAGCTAGAACGAGATGGGCACACATATTTATTTTGATTCAGCCCAAAAAATATCACAGTAAGTACAGTAAGATCTCAGCTATTTTGTTCAACAAAACTCCCCTGATGACAAGACGGTGGCCTGATCAGAGGTCAGACTATCAAGTTATAGTCTGGTTATGGACTATGATGTACTGTAAGGCTGAGTTCTGCTTAGTATGGTATGATTTTGCTATTCAAAGAGAGCTCAGGCACACAACCACTATGTTCAATATAGACAACCCTCCCCCTCCCTCCCTGTTCTTTGCAGTTCAGTTTTTGATGCAGCTCCGAAGTGCGATTGTTTTTAGCTGAACACTGATGGAAAAAGAGATAGAATGTGCTGACAGTTGTGGTGTGTAATAATAGCACAGGGGCTGGCCAGATTTGAATTCAATAAAACAGGTTGGGCACAACACAATTTAGGAACCAAGTTTAAAAAATAACTGACAAAACTCTATAATGACCAAATTACCTATTTGTGTAAGAAAGACATTCATGGTTACATTGGAAATTACCATTTTATCACAAGTAGGTGGAACATTTTCACAACTCTAAGCACAGAAAATACAAAAAGGTCATCAAAATGGCTCATGTTTGAAAACTCTAAGCACATTTTCAATTGACTGAGTGCAACAAATAAATTTAAAAAAGTCACTGGTTACCTGCATGAAATCATTGGATACATATTCAATCTAAGTATCTGCTTTTCAAAATGCAATATTCACATGAATGTTGATATGATCTTCTTGTCATTTGTTAACACTACATTTAACAATAACTCAATCAAACTGCTCAAAACTGATAACCACTGAACCAAAGTTATGTAGTGCCTAGATAACTTATATTGTTTGATAACTGCTGAACACTTTTCCCCCCCCCCCTTTATTTCACCTTTATTTTAAATCAAATATGGATGTGGCTGTAAATACTACATAATCATCATCCTCCATCAGCCAGTGTGCTTCAGTAGGACGAAGGACAATAGGAAAGAGTCACTATATGTACTACCATTTGAAATACGTTTTTTAATACAATTTTCACAAGACAGGCAGCCCTTTTTTTCACTAATTGGTCTTTGACCAATCAGATCAACTCTCAAAAATAGCTGCTGTGAAAAGATCTGATGTGATTGGTCAAAAGACTAATTAGTGGAAAAAATATCAGATCTAAACAGATCTTCAAAATGGCTCATGTTTTAAAACTCTTAGTACATTTTCAATTGACTAAGTACAACAAATAATTTCACAAAGTCACTTGTTCACTGCACCAAATCACTTTCAATTTGTATACATAATCTAAGTATCTGCTTTTCAAAATGCAATATTCACTCATATTTTTTTTTTGGGTCATTTAGCAGACACTCTTATCCAGAGCGACTTACAAAAGCAATTAGGGTGAAGTGCCTTGCTCAAGGGCACATCGACAGATTTCACCTAGTCAGCTCAGGGATTCAAACCAGGAACCTTTCGGTTACTGGCCCAACCTCTTAAGCGCCAGGCTACCACCCAGCCCTTGTCATTTGTTTACAATATAATCAATGATTACTTAATCAAACTGCTCAAAACTGATAACTACTGAACCAAAATTGTGCCTACCAATGTAGGATCTTAATTTGAGCCAGTTTGCTACAACAGGAAAAGTGAATTATTATGTGGATTATAATTAATGGACTTGATTGATACATTTTTTGTAAGGAAAATCATATCAAAGTGGAAATTACTAACTTCAGAAGCCTTTTTAAACCTTAAATACACTACAAGTTTTACATTTCCTGCATTGAAGGAAAGTTCTCTTGCAACAGGGTGATCAAATTAAGATCCTACAACTGTAGTTAACATATATAGTTTGATAACTGCTGAACACTAACATTTTATATTTCTATAAATTTGACATCAATTTATATTGGAAGGTCAAAACAAATCATATATGGAAGTGGCTGTAAATACTACATCATTATTCTCCATCAGCCAGTGTGTTTTAATAGGACAAAGTGGAAAGTCTCACTCTAATGTATGTGCTATACCTGGGTTGTAAGTGCTATACCTGGGTTGTATGTGCTATACCTGGGTTGTATGTGCTATACCTGGGTTGTATGTGCTATACCTGGGTTTTATATAATAATATATTCCACTCATTACATGAATTTCGTTGATACACTGTAAGCCGAGGAATTTTAAGCAGAGAGACAGGCGATACTGTATCAGTTGACAAGTCACGTAGAAAAAGTGATCTTGTACAATGTTGCATGGGGCAGAAATGTCATATTTTACAATACCCTTAATTCTGATGATTTGTCATATGTACGTACTGTATAAGGATAATGAAACTGTAAGACTGACATATTTCTCAACATGCTCACAACCTGCCTGGGAATGGCGCTGGAATGTATAGCGACCGTTTTACGGGCTCCTGACCAATTCTGCTATTTTGTGTGGGTTTTTTGCACTGATCTTAACTTTGCTGTGCATAATGTTTCCTATGAAACCTATGACCGAAAAGAGATTCTGGACATCAGAACAGCGATCACTAACCTCGATTTAGATGAAGATTTCTACTTCAACAGGTCGGCGGTGCATGATACTGCTCACCCCGGACCAGACCTTAATCCCCGACACTCAGAAGATATAGACGCCGACGTAAACCGCCTCTGTTCTATTGGTGAATGTACAATCACTGGAGAACAAACTGGACGAGCTCCGTTCGAGACTATCCTATCAATGGGACCTGAAGAACTGTATTATCCTGTTTCTCTGAAACTTGGCTGAACAAGGACATGGATAATATACAACTAGCTGGTTTTTCTATGCATCGGCAGGACAGAACGGCAGCGTCGGGTAAGCTCAAGGGGGGTGGTGTGTGCCACTTTGTTAACAACAGCTGGTGAGCGATCTTTAATATTAAGGCTGTATCAAGGTTCTGCTTGCCTGAGTTAGAATACCTTATGATAAGGTGTAGACCATACTATTTACTAAGAGAGTTTTTATCTATATTTTTTGTAGCTGTCTATTTACCACCACAAACCAATGCTGGCACTAAGACCGCACTCAAAGAGCTGTATAAGGCCATAAGCAAACAAGAAAATGCTCATCCAGAGACGGCGCTCCTAGTGGCCAGTGATTTTAATGCAGGAAAACTGAAATCCGTCTTACCTAATTTCTAACGGCATGTCACCTGTGCAACTAGAGGCGAACAAACTCTAGATCACCTTTACTCCACACCACATCAGTCATCGGCTTCATTAATATGTGCATTGATGACGTCCTCCCCACAGTGACCGTACGTACATAACCCAACCAGAATATGTATCCAAAATGACTTTGCTTTTTGATGGAGTAGTTTCACACTGCTTTACTCAAATTTATTTGGCCAATACAGTACTATAAAACAGTAATATATGCCATTTACATAGCAGGCATTTTTATCCAAAGTGACGAGTGAGTCCATAAATTTTTGTATGTGACCCCAGTGCTAGTTGCTAGTTGCTAGTGCCACGCTCTTACTAACGGAGCCACACAGGACCACTACAATGCGTAAGTACAATACAATACTGTAAAATACAATACATGATTACAATACAGGTAGAAGGTGTATGATCGCCACCCCAATGAGCGTGCCACCCTCCTCCAGGCCATGGATGAGGAATGCAATAACATAAATCCAGACCTACAGTTTATCAGGCTTGGATTCACAATGCCAAAAGGTTTTTCCCCAGGTGCATGAATAATGAGGACATTTACTGCAATGTCGATGAGACCCTATAGCCAAATACAGGCTTGATATGCAAACTAGTGCTTGCTAAACGTAATGTTTCCTTAATTCATTCAATTTGTTTCATTTGATTACAGTACACCTATTTTGTGATTATATCTGAACAATACATTACATTTTTGCATTAATGATTGGGAAAGATGTCTTCAATGATTACACCTTTGATAACACATGAGATTTGGCCGGTGTAGGCCGTCATTGTAAATAAGAATTTGTTCTTAACGGACTTGCCTAGTTAAATAAAGGTTAAATAAAAAAATAAAAAATTACAAATTACAAATAGAAATGATGAAAATGTGATTTTCAGTGAAAGTGTATTGCCTAATGTGAAAAAACTAATGTTCTGTAGTTTACAGTACTGTAGCATATACCATTCAAAGGGCAATTTTGAAACATGTATCTTACTTATTTTGATATTGGATTAATTGGTTGCTAAAACAACTAAATTCAGAAGATATCGTTTTGGTGATTAAATCAATGTTCTCATGGTATTTCACAGTAATCTTATACTTTGGATCAATGGTTGTGTGGTGAAAGATGTCTCCAAACAAAATTAACACACAATAAAAGGTTTGGAATACAAGACTTAATAAGTTACAATTGTTACCAGTTTGGAGTTTTTTGTACTAAGAGTTTTGAAAATTCACCACATACTTGTAAAAATAGCACTAAAGCAATTGAAAAAGACTGTAAATGTTAGTTAAAATGACTAAATGGTGAGCCTATCCTTATCTGATGTATTGGTGGATAAACTAAATGTTCTCATGGTATTTCACAAAAAACTTTGATTTTGCATGAATGATGTGTTTAACTCCGATGAATGCACAATCAAAGGTTCTGAACAAAAGATAAGCAGCATTACAAGTATTATCAGTTTAAAGTTTTGTACTTAGAGTTTTGAAAATATACAGTACCACTTACATCTGAAAAAATTGCCAAAGTTAATGAAAAAAACTATAACCTTCTACTATTCTTTCTATTCAGCACTTCAAAAATAAAAGTTTTGAAATGTGTATCTTGTATTTGTTGCTACTCAATTAAGTGTTAGTTAAAATGACTAAACACCAACATAAAGTGTCTGAATAGGGCGATGGGCCACTACGAGCAAGAACAGCTTCAATGCATCTTGGCTTAGATTCTACAAGTGTCTGGAACTCTATTGGAGGGATGTGACACCATTCTTCCACGATAAATTACATAATTTGGTGTTTTGTTAATGGTGGTGAAAAAGCTGTCTCAGGCACCGCTCCAGAATCTCCCATAAGTGTTACATTCGGTTGAGATCTGTTGACTGATATGGCTATGGAATATGATTTACATTATTTTCATGCTCATCAAACAATTGTGACCACTCGCACCATGTGGATGGGGGCATTGTCATACTATGGGGCATAGCCATGGTAACCAAAATAATTGCCAAAATAATGGCCTGACAAGCATTTCTATACATGACCCTAAGCATAATGGGATGTTAATTGCTTAATTAACTCAGGGACCACACCTGTGTGGAAGCACCTGCTTTCAAAATATTAATGTATCCCTCATTTATTCAAGTGTTTCCATTATTTTGGCAGTTACTTGTAGATTCTAGTGTTAAGAAATCAAAGTGGAAAGCACCTTCTCCTCCTCAACTGTGCAAACACACCACAGATACAGTGGACAATGGTCGGCCAGCAGGGTTAGGTAGGTTACTTTATAAATGTAATCCGTTAGAGTTACTAGTTACCAGTCCAAAATTGTAATCAGTAATGTTACTTTTGGATTACCCAAACTCAGTAACAAATCTGATTACTTTCAGTTACTTTTTGATTACTTTCCCCTTAAGAGGCATTAGCAGAAGACAGAAAAGGATCCATCAAACGCATTTGTTGTGTCATCATAGTGGATTCTGGATCATAGAGTATTTGTAATCTGATTACCATATTTTTGCTGGTAACGTAACGGATTACAGTAAAAAAAATAAACAAGATGGTTAGTATAGTATGTATTGTTACAATGGTTAGCTTACAAGGGGTAAAAATGAGGGGAGATGGAAAGGATAATGGAGAAAAAAATGGTTACAGAGGTATACATCCACATAAAATAGTAAAAATATGTAACGGAGAGTCTGCATAGAAACTTATGTTTGGACAGTCGTTGACATATAGTGCCTTCAGAAAGTATTCATACCCCTTGAAGTATTCCACATTTTGTTGTGTTATAGCCTGAATTCAAAGTGGATTAAATATTTAAACAATTATCACACATTTTTGCAAATGTATTGAAAATGAAATACAGAAATATCTTGTTCACATAAGTATTCACACCCTTGAGTCTACTTTGTAGAAGCACATTACATTGTAGAAGCACAGCGATTACAGCTATGAGTCTTTCTGGGTAAGTCTCTTAGAGCTTTACACACCAGGATGTGCAACATTTTCCCATTATTCTGTAAAACATTCTTCAAGCTCTGTCAAATTGGTTGTTGATCATTGCTAGATAACCATTTTCAGGTCATGCCATAGTACATTTAAGTCAAAACTGTAACTTGGCAACTCAGGAACATTCACTGTCTTCTCGGTAAGCAACTCTAGTGTATATTTGGCCTTGTGTTTTAGGTTGTTGTCTTGCTGAAAGGTGAATTAATCTCCCAGTGCCTGGTGGAAAGCAGACTGAACCAGGTTTCCGTCTAGGATTTTGCCTGTGCTTAGCTCCATTCAGTTTATTTTTCATCCTGAAAAAGTCCTTAATGATTACAAGCATACCCATACAATGATGCTTGAAAATATGGAGTGGTACTCAGTAATGTGTTGTATTGGATTTGCCCCAAACATAACACTTTGTATTCAGGACCAAAAGTTAATTGCTTTGCCACACTGTTTGCAGTATTACTTTAGTGCCTTGTTGCAAACGGGATGCATGTTTTGGAATATTTGTATTATGTACAGGCTTCCTTCTTTTCACTCTGTCAATTAGGTTAGTATTGTGGAGTAACTACAGTTATCTCCTATCACAGCCATTAAACTCAGTAACTGTTTTAAAGTCACCATTGGCCTCATGGTGAAATCCCTGAGTGGTTTCCTTCCTCTCCGGCAAATGAGTTAGGAAGGACGCCTGTATCTTTGTAGTGACTGGGTGTATTGATACACCATCCAAAGTGTAATTAATACATTCACAATGCTCGAAGGGATATTCAATGTCTGTTTTTTAAAATGTTTTTCTATCTACCAATAGGTGCCCTCCTTTGCGAGGCATTGGAAAACCTCTGTGGTCTTTGTGGTTGAATTTATGTTTGAAATGCAGTGCTCGACTGAGAGACCTTACAGATAATTGTATGTGTGGGGTACAGAGATGAGGTAATCATTCAAAAATAATTGTAAACACTATTATTGCACACAGAGTGAATCCATGCAACTTATTATGTGACTTGTTAAGCACATTTTACTCCTGAACTTATTTAGGCTTGCCAAAACAAAGTGGTTGAATACTTATTGACTCAAGACATTTCAGCATTTCATTCTTTATTAATTTGTAAAAAATTATAAAAACATAATTACACTTTGTGTGTAGCCCAGTGACAAAAAAATGAAACGCAATCCATTTTAAATTCTGTCTGTAACACAACAACATGTGGAAGAAGTCAAGGGGTGTGAATACTTTCTGTAACTGCAATCAGGGAGAGGTACAATCAAAAAGTCGCTTCCAAGCTGTGGAGATGATAGCGAACAGCATTTTGGCAAAGATAATTAGAAAAGTAACTCACCAGAATCAGCTAATTCTGAGGGGACAGAGGAAGAAAAAGAGATAAGAGAGATAGAAAGGGAGAGAGAAAAGATCAACCAGATTATGTACAAGTAGATAAAACATTATAAAAAACATTGGACCTTAAAGCTGAGAGTCGCATAAGATGAAACAGTGCCACTGGTCGCCCCAGGTGCATTTCTTATTGTTTTGGTTTTGTTTATGAAACGGAGAAGAACATCCAGAGTCGTGGCAAAAAAAATCTTAGTACATACTAGGCTATTCTAATTAATTGTATCATGCTTTGTGATACACCAGGTTTTATGCTGTTTGAGTCCACACAACATGTTGCCCTGTCACCTACAGTAGAAACTGATGAACAACATGGGGGGAAACAATACGCTTTTTTGTCCTACCAGATCTGCGAAGAGAAAGTTCTAGCTAGTGTATCCCTCTGTCCTTCAACTATTGTTGGATGTAGATGTCCGGTTTATCAGTTCCCAGGCTCCCATGACTGGTATGATTATTTATTTACAAGTTAATTACAATTTACTTTTTGCTTCAGCGCCATCTGTACCTGATAGAGCAGATCTAGTCTCACGTGCGGAAGTAAGCCGTCTGGCGCGAGAGACATAGTGGGACGGAGACTAGAGCAGACCCAGAAGTTCTAACCGAATGCACATTTTTGCACCCAAGGACGGTCCATTTACTTTGTACTGTTATAATTTATGCTAGCAGTTCCCCCTCACAGCAAATAGCTGTCAGAACAATCCAAGCAACGTTCACACGGCCTAAATGTGCCTGTGGAGGCGGAGCTGCTGCTGCTGGCAGTCACTGAGGGGCAGAGTAGTAAGTAACTGAACAGCTTGTTTTGAACCATATCATTTTTTTTCTTCAGGAAAATGCACACATTTACTGCACTTCAATTGCAAGTGACTAATAAACTCAATCTAATATAATCAATGAAAACATAATCCATGAATTATCTAATATGTACACAGTGCCTTCAGAAAGTATTCATACCCCTTGTCTTATTCCACATTTTGTTGTGTTACAGCCTGAATTCAAAATGGATTTTTTTTAAATCACCCATCTACACACAATACCCCATAATGACCAAGTGAAAACGTGTTTAGAAATTTTTGCAAATGAAAATGAAATAGATAAATATCTAATTTACATAAGTATTCACACATTTGCACATTATTATTTTCAATATTCTTCAAGCTCTATCAAATTGGTTGTTGATCATTGCGAGACAACCATTTTCAGGTCTTGCAATAGATTTTCAAGCTGATTTAAGTCAAAACTGTAACTCGGCCACTCAGGAACATTCACTGACTTCTTGGTAAGGAACTCCAGTGTAGATTTGGCCTTGTGGCTTGGTTATCGTCCTGCTGAAAGGTGAATTCATCTCTCAATGTCTGGTGGAAAGCAGACTGAACCAGGTTTTCCTCTAGGAGTTTGCCTGTGCTTAGCTCTATTCCGTTTCTTTTTTATCCTGAAAAACTCCCCAGTCCTTAGCAATTACAAGCATACCCATAACATGATGCAGCCACCACTATGCTTGAAAATATGCAGAGTTGTACTCAGTAATGTGTTGTATTGGATTTGCACCAAACATACTGTAACACTTTGTATTCAGGACAAAAAGCGAATTGCTTTGCCACATTTTTTGCAGTATTACTTTAGTGCCTTGTTGCAAACAGGATGCATGTTTTGGAATATTTTTATTCTGTACAAGCTTCCTTTTTTTCACTCTGTCAATTCGGTTAGTATTGTGGAGTAACTACGATGTTGTTGATCCATCCTATTACAGCCATTAAACTCTGTAACTGTTTTAAAGTCACCATTGGCCTCATGGTGAAATACTTGAGTGGTACCCTTCCTCTCAGGCAACTGAGTTAGGAAGGACCCCTGTATCTTTGTAGTGACTGGGTGTATTGATACACCATGCAAAGTGTAACTAATAACTTCACCATGCTCAAAGGGATATTCAATGTCTTCTTTCTTTTTTTTACTCATCTACCAATAGTTGCCCTTCTTTGCGAGGCATTGGAAAACCTCCCTGGCCTTTGTGGTTGAATCTGTGTTTAAAATTCACTGCTCGACTGAGGGACCTTACAGATAATTGTATGTGTGGGGTACAAAGATCAGGTAGTCATTAAAAAATCCTGTTAAACACTATTATTGCACACAGAGTGAGTCCATGCAACTTCTTATGTGACTTGTTAAGCAAATTTGTACTCCTGAACTTATTTAGGCTTGCCATAACAAAGGGGTTGAATACTTATTTACTCAAGACATTTCAGCTTTCCATTTTTAATGAATTTGTAATAAAAAAATATAAAACATCATTCCGCTTCAACATTATGGGGTATTGTGTGTAGGCCAGTGATAACAAATCTCAATTGAATCCATTTTAAATTAGTCAAGCGGTGTGAATACTTTCTGAAGGCACTGTATATATTTTAAATAGAAATATTTTAACCTTTTTTTTTTACCAATCACATGTTTGTTTTTATCACAAGTAGTGTGCCTCCACTAATGCCCTAATGGGTTGGCCGCCGCTGTTAAAAACATTGCTATGTTGACAGACATACCAGGACTTTATATACATGATTTCCTGGGAAATTGCCTTAGTTGTACCTGAGCTTTACAATGAGCTTATATTCAGTTTTAATAATATAAAATAATTGCCCTCAGCCTTGCACCATGGCAAGGGTTGCAATAAATTCCCTGGTTTTCCCCAAATCCCAGTTGGATGATTCCCGGAGTCAGTAGGGAATAAGCAGAATCCAGAATCTCATAGGTTTGAATCTCACTGATGCCGTGTCACAATAAAAAATATATGTGTTTGCATGATTAATTAAGCTAGCAGTGGTATTAAAAGTCTTATTGAAACATTCAGAGAATGTTTTAAGGAAGTTATTTTAAAATACGCCAAATAATCTATCATTTTCATTCTCAGAGTGTTAATAAAACCTCCCAGGCAAGGAACCAGAGTAAAATGTTCTCAGAACCTCCCTGCAATCTAAAAATAAACATTCCCAGAACAGGCGAAATGTTCACTTCTGTTCTTAGAACATTTTTTAAAAATGTTCTGTCTTACCGGGCAGGAAACGTATGGATTCGTTCCCACAACCAATGTGAAACCAAAAACATATGTTCCCACAATTTACAAGGAACCAAATGTGCTAGTTGGGCAATTATTGCTTTATTGTGTTATTGTTGTTAATTTTATTTGAGAGGTAGCTGACAAGTAAGCATTTCAATGCACCGTTTACACCCCGCTGTATCCTGTGTATATGACGAATTAACTTTGATTTGATTTGGTTTAGCAACAATGCTCCTTTGCATAGTCAGGGTCTCTCAATATAATGTATAAAGAAAACACTGACTGAGATTGGTCAGAATTATTTATAATATTAACAACATTCCATTATCTTTTAAAGCAGTGATCACCAACCTTTTCTGAGTCAAGATCACTTTCGCAGTCAAAAAGCAAGATGAGATTTATTTTTAAACATGACTTTTTTTACATTAACCTAATAAAAACAATTCTGTAGGAATGATGTTTGGGCAGTAGGTCTAATACATTATCACAGCATATTGGCTATATATGCCTGGCCTACCAATACTGTTATTCTCAGACCATATTATATTTAAAAACTCAAGCTTTGATAACAAAATAGATCAGTTGGTGTAGCACTTGCAAGGCACTGCGGACCATAAATTGAAATAATTTGCTTTTTTATTTTACTAAACTGATGGTACCTGCATCTGATGATCATGGTGCTTTGAAGATAACTGGGAACTCAGAAAAAAAACGAGGTCAAATCATTACGTCAGTTATCTTCAGGTCGGAAAGTTGGAGCTCTAGAAAGATGCCATTGTTTCCGACTTGGAATTCCGAGTTGGATGACCGTTCAAAACCATTTTTTCCCCAGTCGGATCTCGTTTTTTTCCAGAGTTCCCAGTTGTTTTGAACACGGCATTAGTCTCAGCAGAGGGAGACTGACCAGAGAGGGGACACAGTCTTCCACCTGATGGCGAAACTCAAGTCACACCGCATCTGCCTCAGTCATGTACAAATTCATGTTGTTGTCCAGAGAAAGTGAAATATTCCTCTATATTAAAGTAGACACGACGATCTGCTTTTATTAATAATAAAAACGCAGACCTATCGATACACTTGGCTACTCAGTCATTGCAGCGTGCGTTTTATGTTTTGTAATAGTGTTGAATAAAAACTGTGTTGACAGTGCTGAATAAAAACTTAAACATGAACTCACTCATAAAAACAGCAGCTCTGTTTGACAGTCTCTCTGTGGTCACGGTTTTAAAAGTTATAAATTCTTACGTTGCTAGTATCAAACATTGCTGTGGCCGAGGTCGTGGAAGCGCTGTAGGCACAGTGATTTGAGCTATCCGATTGGCCAGCGCAATAGCCACACTGGATTTAGCCACAGATCTCCCAGTCCACCTCTTTTCAGACAAATTAAATGGTTCAAAATGGGAACACTTTGCTTACCCGGTGCGCAGGGCTTCTGAATCAAGTGCACCTACTGTCAACAGCGCAACACCAATAAAACATTAAAAGGAGCACAAGCCTTCATCGTTGGCTTTTCTACAGAAATGTTTGTTGATAGACTAGGAATGCCTTGAAGATCGACCGGTTGGCGACCACTGTTTTAAAGGAACTGCCCAATGTTTCAAATCACTTAACATTTTAGTCATTTAGCAGACGCTCTTATCCAGAGCGACTTACAGTTAGTGAGTGCATGCATTTTTCATACTGGCCCCCCGTGGGAAACGAACCCACAACCCTGGCGTTGCAAACGCCATGCTCTACCAACTGAGCTACAGGAGGGACTTTAGACGTCCCATGGTACAAAAATATGGGGAAAATGTATAAGACTATTAACCAATCAATTTAAGAACCACACTACAATGGGCTGCTAAACAAACTGCAAGAGGGAGTGCATATTTTTACCTTTCTATTTGCATTGCAAAATTGGGTGATATTTTTTTTCCTCCTCCCTGGATGGGATTCATTTGGAATGACACTGTACCTCCCCACTGAATTAGCATATTCAGCCCTGATGCAATGCCATTTATAATTTCTCAGTAAATAGCTAATAGGTCTTCTAAATCAGCGCTCTCCCTCAATAGAGTCCCGATAGGACACTGAGCTCACATTATGTTGTAGATGTTTCCCTTAGCAGCCACTTATTTGGATAAAAGCATTATACACATCTTTGTGCTAATAGTGTTTGGGAAGGCACCATGATATGGACTCCTACCATGACTTAGCTATATTTATCCTATTATAAGTCCTTAGAGAGGTGACACTGGATTTCAGGCCAGAGGCATATCTCAGGCAAATACAATTATATTGAAGGGAGGCTATACAGACACGCCTGGTGACCAAATTGATGACATTTGTCGCACTGCGAGAATTGAGTGGAGACGAACGGATTCGGTTCTGTCAGTTCAATTCAGCTAGTCCTCCTGATGAGCTCTTCCCAGCTAGCTAGTTTATGCTTGTGGCTAAAAACTTCACCGAGAATTTTTAACTTGTCTGACGAAGTTGGGACTTGGGAGTGTTCAGAATTATTCTGTTTTTTTAATCAGTAAAAAAATAAATAATAATGTAACGTTAGACGTTAATGCCATAGTCGGTGAAAGTCACTACAATAAATGTGTTTTAGCTGTCACCCTGGCCTGATATTAGTTCACTATCTAGCTACTTCCCTCTCCTTACGGCGGCAAGCGGGAGCGAAGGATATTGTATTCGGCTGAGCCTGGTGAAGCACGAGGCTTGCTAACCCATTACCTGGACTAGCTAGCGGGTAGCTACTGGTAACTATTAGCAACTGTGGATAGTTGTTTCCAATGTTATTTCACGCTTAAGAGTACTTGTAATTATGCTAGCTAGCTGCCTACCATTCAGCTGTTTTTCTAACCTCATTATCTGAAGCGTTAACGTTAGGTAGTTAGTAGCTACTGTACTCGAAATGTAGCTAGCTTGTTGCTAACTGGATAGCTAACTAAACAATAGCTGGAACGACCTAGCTTTAATATTTGGAGACGCTTTCTCTCCGTTGGGACAAACGCGAACTGGCTGAATCAATTCAGTGGCTAGCTTTGCATTTAACTGGCTAACAGTAGCTACTAAGGGTAAGTTATAACCTACATATGTGTTTTGTTTTTACATACTGGTAACCAGAGACGTTCAAGGGAATTTGGGACATGGGTGACTAGTTAACGTTAGCTTGGCTCTCTGTGTGTTCATGCCATGGGAGGAGGGGTTGGTTCGTTGGCAGAGAGCAATGGCTAGCTAGTATGCTAACTATTCTAGCTAACTAACTGGCTGAATAAGTTGACGACGTACTCACTCAAACTGTCAAAACTAACCCAAAACTTTACACAACGTTAGACACGGACACGAATGATCTGCTTGGCGTGTTAACACACTGGTGGTTTGTTGTAACCGAGTATTGGTGCTAAACCGTGTTATTGGAGGCAGGCATGCTAGTTGGCTATGGCGTCATAGGATTCGGTGCCCTGGACGGTTTTCACGGAAGAATACTGTACCAAGTTAGCTAGCTGAATAAACTAAGTTACAGTCTATTCCTAGAAAACATTGAACCGCTGTAGTTTACAACAATTATAATTTCTAAAGTGGAGCTTTGGAGAGTTATATTTGAGTGTTTTAGTGAAACGTACGTAAGTGAGGGAGGCCCGGCTCTCTCGCTTTCCCAGATGTTTAGTTCATTTCATTCCGATCTCCTTTGCATTATTGTAGCCTTTTTCTGAAGCCTGTCAATTATGTGTCTGTCTATCCCTGTTCTCTCCTCTCTGCACAGGCCATACAAACACTTCACACCACGTGGCTGTTGCCACTCTAATCTGGTGGTCCCTGCGCGCACGACCCACGTGTAGTTCCAGGTCTATGGGAGTCTCTGGAACTGCCGTTCTGCGGCCAACAAGGCAGAGTTCATCTCAGCCTATGCTACCCTCCAGTCCCTCGACTTCTTGGCGCTGACGGAAACATGGATTATCACAGAAAACACTGCTACTCCTACTGCTCTTTCCTCGTCTGACCATGTGTTCTCACATACCCCGAGAGCATCTGGTCAGCGCGGCGGTGGCACAGGAATCCTCATCCCTCCCAAGTGGACATTCGCTCTTTTTCCCCTGACCCATCTGTCTATGTCCTCATTTGAATTCGATGCTGTCACAGTCACTAGCCCATTCAAGCTTAACATCCTTGTCATTTATCGCCCACCAGGTTCCCTTGGAGAGTTCATCAATGAGCTTGACGCCTTGATAAGTTCCTTTCCTTAGGATGGCTCACCCCTCACAGTTCTGGGTGACTTTAACCTCCCTACGTCTGCCTTTGACTCATTTCTCTCTGCCTCCTTCTTTCCACTCCTTTCCTCTTTTGAGCTCACCCTCTCACCGTCCCCCCCTACTCACAAGGCAGGTAATACGCTTGACCTCATCTTTACTAGATGCTGTTTTTCTACTAATCTCACAAGTCTCCGACCACTTCTTTGTATCCTTTTCTCTCTCGCTCTCCTCCAACACTACTCACTCTGCCCCTACTCAGATGGTAATGTGCCGTCGCAACCTTCGCTCTCTCTCTCTCTCCCGCTACTTTCTCCTCTTCCATCCTATCATCTCTTCCCTCTGCTAAATCCTTCTCCCTCCGATCTCCTGATTCTGCCTCCTCAACCCTCCTCTCCTCCCTTTCTGCATCTTTTGACTCTCTATGTCCCCTATCCTCCTGGCCGGCTTGGTCCTCCCCTCCTGCTCCGTGGCTTGACGACTCATTGCGAGCTCACAGAAGAGGGCTCCGGGCAGCCGAGCGTAAAATGGAGGAAAACTCCCTGCGGACCTGTCATCTTTTCACTCCCTCCTCTCTACATTCTCTTCCTCTGTTTCCGCTGCCAAAGCCACTTTCTACCACTCTGAATTTCAAGCCTCTGCCTCTAACCGTAGGAATTTCTTTGCCACCTTCTCCTCCCTGCTGAATCCTCCTCCTCCTCCCCCTCCCTCCTCCCTCTCTGTGGATGACTTCGTCAACCATTTTGAAAAGAAGGTTGACGACATCCGATCCTCATTTATTAAGTCAAATGACACCGCTGGTCCTGCTCATTTGTACCCCAGTATCTATATTTGCACATCATCTCTTGCACATCTATCATTCCAGTGTTAATACTAATTGTAATTATTTTGCACTATAGCCTATTTTATTGCCTTACCTCCATAACTTGCTAAATTTGCACACTGTATATTATATGTATTTCTGTTGTATTTTTGACTTTGTTTTGTTTTACCCCATATGTAACTTTGTGTTGTTGTTTTTATCGCACTGCTTTGCTTTATCTTGGCCAGGTCGCAGTTGTAAATGAGAACTTGTTCTCAACTGGTTTACCTGGTTAAATAAAGGTGAAAAAAAATAATAATAATAATAATTTCAACAAAAAAAATAAACACTGCCCTACCCTATGCTTTGACTTCTTTCTCCCCTCTCTCTTGCGACTTGTGACGGCGGGCCGCCCAACAACCTGCCCGCTTGACCCTATCCCCTCCTCTCTTCTCCAGACCATTTCCGGAGACCTTCTCCCTTACCTCACCTCGCTCATCAACTCATCCTCATCCTTGACCGCTGGCCATGTCCCTTCCGTCTTCAAGAGAGCGAGAGTTGCACCCCTCCTCAAAAAACCTACACTCGATCCCTCCGATGTCAACAACTACAGACCAGTATCCCTTCTTTCTTTTCTCTCCAAAACTCTTGAGCGTGCCGTCTCTAGCCAACTCTCCTGCTATCTCTCTCAGAATGACCTTCTTGATCCAAACCAGTCAGGTTTCAAGACTGGTCATTCAACTGAGACTCCTCTTCTCTGTGTCACGGAGGCTCTCCGCACTGCTAAAGCTAACTCTCTCTCCTCTGCTCTTATCCTTCTAGACCTATCCGCTGCCTTTGATACTGTGAACCATCAGATCCTCCTCTCCACCCTCTCCGAGTTGGGCATTTCCGGCGCTGCTCACTTTTGGATTGCGTCCTACCTGACAGGTCGCTCCTACCAGGTGGCGTGGTGAGAATCTGTCTCCGCACCACATGCTCTCACCACTGGTGTCCCCCAGGGCTCAGTTCTAGGCCCTCTCCTATACTCTCTATACACCAAGTCACTTGGCTCTGTCATATCCTCACATGGTCTCTCCTATCATTGCTACGCAGACGACACACAAATAATTTTCTCCTTTCCCCCTTCTGATAACCAGGTGGCGAATCGCATCTATGCATGTCTGGCAGACATATCAGTGTGGATGTCGGATCACCACCTCAAGCTGAACCTCGGCAAGACGGAGCTGCTCTTCCTCCCGGGGAAGGACTGCCCGCTCCATGATCTCGCCATCACGGTTGACAACTCCATTGTCTCCTCCTCCCAGAGTGCAAAGAACCTTGGCGTGACCCTGGACAACACCCTGTCGTTCTCTGCTAACATCAAAGCGGTGACCCGATCCTGCAGGTTCATGCTCTACAACATTCGCAGAGTACGACCCTACCTTACACAGAAAGCGGCACATGTCCTAATCCAGGCACTTTTCATCTCCCGTCTGGATTACTGCAACTCGCTGTTGGCTGGGCTCCCTGCCTGTGCCATTAAACCCCTACAACTTATCCAGAACGCTGCAGCCCGTCTGGTGTTCAACCTTCCCAAGTTCTCTCATGTCACCCCGCTCCTCCGCACACTCCACTGGCTTCCAGTTGAGGCTCGCATCTACTACAAGACCATGGTGCTTGCCTACGGAGCCGTGAGGGGAACGGCACCTCCTTACCTTCAGGCTCTGATCAGACCCTACACCCAAACGAGGGCACTACGTTCATCCACCTCTGGCCTGCTAGCTCCCCTACCTCTACGGAAGCACAGTTCCCGCTCAGCCCAGTCAAAGCTATTCGCTGCTCTGGCACCCCAATGGTGGAACAAGCCCTCCGACGACGCCAGGACAGCGGAGTCACTGACCACCTTCCGGAGACACTTGAAACCCTACCTCTTTAAGGAATACCTGGAACAGTATAAAGTAATCCTTTTATTGTACAGATCAACATTCGCATATACAGTACCAGTCAAAAGTTTGGACACACCTACTCATTCCAGGGTTTTTCTTTATTTTTACTATTTTCTACATTGTAGAATAATAGTGAAGACTATTAAATAACACATATGGAATCATGTAGTAACAAAAAAAAAGTGTTAAACAAATCAAAATATATTTTATATTTGAGATTCTTCAAAGTAGCCACCCTTTGCCTTGATGACAGCTTTGCACACTCTTGGCATTCCCTTGGATTTTGTCTAACACAGCCTAGTGCCTTTTAGAGTTGAAGAACACCAACTACAGATATACGTGCTTGTTTGAGCATCTTTATTCATTATTGTCTCTCAATTTTGTCTCCCATGATCTATTCAGCAAGTCCTGCAGTTTCAACTAGCCCTGCAGTCACTATTTAGACATTGACACCACATATGCATTTGCCTGTTGTATTTTCTTTGCGAGTTTTGTCTTACACAGTCTAGTGCCTTTTAGAGTTGAAGGACACCAACTACAGATTTGCATGTTTGTTTGAGCATCTCAAACACTAAATTCAATGTAGAATCAGTTTAATAGCTGACAAACAGATTATTTTACTATTGTAACTCTCCCGAGTGGCGCAGTGGTCTAAGGCACTGCATCACAGAGCTAGCTGTGCCACTAGAGATCCTGGTTTGAATCCAGGCTCTGTCGTAGCCGGCCGTGACCGGGAGACCCATGGGGCGGCGCACAATTGGCCCAGCGTCGTCCAGGGTAGGGGAGGGAATGGCCGGCAGGGATGTAGCTCAGTTGGTAGAGCATGGCGTTTGCAACGCCAGGGTTGTGGGTTCGTTTCCCATGGGGGGCCAGTATAAAAAATAAAATAACAAAAATAAAAAATGTATGCACTCACTAACTGTAAGTCGCTCTGGATAAGAGCGTCTGCTAAATGACTAAAATTTTAAAATTTTAAATGTAACATAGAGTGGGGAGAATTATATTGTCCCCGTCAGGAGCCCAGGCTTTTGCCATAGATGGTAGAGTTCTCGTCTCTGGACCACACAAGCTTTAGGCACTTGTCTCACGCTCTACATTGGTCAGCTACATTGGTGACCAGTGTGCGATCCTTTCGATAGGCCTATTGGGCCTGGGTACACAAAAGCTCCTAGAGAGAAGGGGGGATACTGAAGAGCATGAGTTGATGAAAGCTCTACGGTCTCCATCAGAGGCCCAGGCTTCTCATTTCTGGACTGCAACATTTAAAGATTGTGCCCTCCACGGCACTTGACATACATTGATTGGTAGGTTACACTGTAGATACTTCAAATACTGCCTGAGGCACCTTTGCTATTTGTCTTCATACTCAATAAAAGGTGAAACACTATATGATGGTGTTCTTTGTTCGAATGTATATGCATGAAAGGTACATTATGGAAAACATGTCAAGGTTTGTAGGAGAGTTAATCATTTAAACCACCTCAATATACTCACTGAACATTTAGCATTTGAAACTCAAACATTAATTTAAAAACTGCTTTTTCTATAATCTTTGTCATTCTCCATACACTACATGACCAAAAGTATATGGACACCTGCTCGTCGAACATCTCATTCCAAAATCATGGACATTAATATGGAGTAGGTCCCCACTCATTAAGATCAGGTGTGGCCAATTAGTGGGAGCGACCAACACAACTGAACAAGATAGAGGATGGAGAGCGTTTTATTGATGCTTAGAACGGAATGTATATGTCTTTAAATAACATTCTTAGAATGTTCTCTGAATGTTACTAAAGTTTTCTTGTGGTTTTTATGGAATGTTTTCTTAACGTTCTGAGAACAGAATGTACACTACATTACCAGAATGTTCACTACATGACCTGCTCGTCGAACATCTCATTCCAAAATCATGGGCATTAATATGGACTTGGTCCCCCGTTTCCTGCTCTAACAGCCTCCACTCTTCTGGGAAGGCTTTCCACTAGATGTTGGAACATTGCTGCGGGGACTTGCATCCAATCAGCCACAAGAGAATTAGTGAGGTCGGGCACTGATTAGGCCTAGCTTGCAGTCGGCGTTCCAATTCATCCCAAAGGTGTTTGATGGGGTTGAGGTCAGGGCTCTGTGCTCAGCCATGGAAACCCATTTCATGAAGCTCCCGACGAACAGTTCTTACATTTACATTTACATCATTTAGCAAACGCTCTTATCCAGAGCGACTTACAAATTGGTGCATTCAACTTTTTTTTTAATGGGGGAAGAAGGATTATTGTTATACTATTCCAGGTATTCCTTAAAGAGGTAGGGTTTCAAGTGTCTCCGGAAGGTGGTCAGTGACTCCGCTGTCCTGGCGTCGTGGAGGTGCTTGTTCCACCATTGGGGTGCCAGAGCAGCGAATAGCTGCTTCCAGAGGCAGTTTGGAATTCGGTAGTGAGTGTTGTAACCAAGGACAGACGATATTTACGCACTACCTGCTTCAGTACTCGGCAGTCCCATTCTGTGAGCTTGTTTGGCCTGCTCCTAGACGTTTCCACTTCACAATAACAGCACTTACAGTTGACCGGGGCAGCTCTAGCAGGGCAGAAATTTGACGAACTGACTTGTTGGAAAAGTGGTATCCTATGACGGTGCCACATTGAAAGTCACTGAGCTCTGTCTGCAACGGGTGTGGCTGAAATAGCCAAATCCACTAATTTGAAGGGGTGTCCACATACTTTTGTATATATAGTGTACCTTATATTCCAATGCATCCAACATTATGCATGCCCACCATTGTATTGGCAGCTGCTATTTGAGAACTACTCTGGTTATCTTATTGCAGAGCACATTGTACAACTGTTTTTAGAGAAGATTGTATTGCAAGGTATGCTGTAGGCTATGCCTTGTACTGGCTAATGTGCATATGCAGCTGTCATTTTAAACCTCCATTCTAGCATTCATGACACACACACACACATACACACACACACACACACACACACCTTTCTATCTACATGCTTTTATTTGGGTTTCTATGCATAGTATATAATTAAATGTTTCTTTAAGCCTGCAGCTAGTTACTTGAAATGAGACATATAATCATGCCAAAACATGATTTAAAGAAAGTGCATTCACTGACAGAGATGGCTAATGAAACACCAATTGACATTTACAGTAGCTGGCTAGGCTAGTCAAACTGTCAAATTGGCTAGCTTTCAATAAATTGGCTAAATGGTAAATGGAGTTACCTCGTCATATGATAAAGACAATTCGTATTGCATGCTGCATATTTCAAGTCCACTCGAAAACAGATATTTATCTTATTTCTGTCTATGAGAGTTAGCTATATCTGTTCCTCTTCATCAGACAGCAGCTTGCGTTTTCACAAGAGGCTATGTATACGTCGTAGATAGAAGCAGGCCATTGGCTGCCTTCATCATGAAGGGTATGTACAGGACAGGGTTTCAGTTAGCCGGTAAATGCTTTTGGTCAAAAATAATAATATGAAAAGCCGATAAATAAAATTGTTGTGGGCCAAATTGTCCATTGCAAAATCATGCATTTTATTAATTGATGAAAATACCGGTCGATGTGCTCCAACTTCAAAGGCAAATATACTTCATAGGCTAATAAATCCTCAAGCGTCGGGTGTGTGTTTCTATTTTTAGTCACGCAAAAGATGTGAGGTCCTTGCAAAATTGGCGAAGATTGTGTTGATTATCCCTGTTTCCAGTGTGCCCGCCGAGAGGGGATTATTTCTCCAAAATAGAGTAAAGACGGCCTCAAGATCGTGCCTTCTAGGGCGGCAGGTAGCTTAGTGGTTAAGAGCGTTGTGCCAGTAACCGAAAGGTTGCTGGTTCTAATCCCCAAGCCGACTGGTGAAATATCTGTCGATGTGCCCTTGAGCAAGGCACTTAACCCTATTTGCTCCTGTAAGTCGCTCTGGATAAGAGCGTCTGCTAAATGACTAAAATGTAAATGTAATGTAATGACAAAGTAACGAGGCTGATGTGCATTGCAAGCTGCTCCAAGGAGTTGGTCAGATTTGACTTCCCAACAGCAACGGCTCACTTCGAGCAGGCCAAGGTCCACCGCAAATTATTGTGTTTTGTCAGGACCCGGTCCTAGCTGCCGCCCTAGGCAAGATCAACATATTCCGCCCCTGTGTCATGTTTAGGATAAAGATTTGGAATGGATTGATAGACAAGAGCAGATTAACGATGTGTATAATGCGCAATTGGTGACTTTCAGTTGAGCTTATTCAGTAGCACTTGGAAACGAAACATTGTTGCTAACTACAGTGGGGGAAAAAAGTATTTAGTCAGCCACCAATTGTGCAAGTTCTCCCACTTAAAAAGATGAGAGAGGCCTGTAATTTTCATCATAGGTACACGTCAACTATGACCTACAAAATGAGGAAAAAAAATCCAGAAAATCACATTGTAGGATTTTGAATGAATTTATTTGCAAATTATGGTGGAAAATAAGTATTTGGTCAATAACAAAAGTTTCTCAATACTTTGTTATATACCCTTTGTTGGCAATGACACAGGTCAAACGTTTTCTGTAAGTCTTCACAAGGTTTTCACACACTGTTGATGGTATTTTGGCCCATTCCTCCATGCAGATCTCCTCTAGAGCAGTGATGTTTTGGGGCTGTCGCTGGGCAACACAGACTTTCAACTCCCCCCAAAGATTTTCTATGGGGTTGAGATCTGGAGACTGGCTAGGCCACTCCAGGACCTTGAAATGCTTCTTACGAAGCCACTCCTTCGTTGCCCGGGCGGTGTGTTTGGGATCATTGTCATGCTGAAAGACCCAGCCACGTTTCATCTTCAATGCCTTTGCTGATGGAAGGAGGTTTTACTCAAAATCTCACGATACATGGCCCCATTCATTCTTTCCTTTACACGGATCAGTCATCCTGGTTCCTTTGCAGAAAAACAGCCCCAAAGCATGATGTTTCCACCCCCATGCTTCACAGTAGGTAGGTATGGTGTTCTTTGGATGCAACTCAGCATTCTTTGTCCTCCAAAACCAACGAGTTGAGTTTTTACCAAAAAGTTCAATTTTGGTTTCATCTGACCATATGACTATCTCCCAATCCTCTTCTGGATCATCCAAATGCACTCTAGCAAACTTCAGACGGGCCTGGACATGTACTGGCTTAAGCAGGGGGACACGTCTGGCACTGCAGGATTTGAGTCCCTAGCGGCGTAGTGTGTTACTGATGGTAGGCTTTGTTACTTTGGTCCCAGCTCTCTGCAGGTCATTCACTAGGTCCCCCCGTGTGGTCTTGGCCATAGTGGAGTTTGGAGTGTGACTGTTTGAGGTTGTGGACAGGTGTCTTTTATACTGATAACAAGTTCAAACAGGTGCCATTAATACAGGTAACGAGTGGAGGACAGAGGAGCCTCTTAAAGAAGAAGTTACAGGTCTGTGAGAGCCAGAAATCTTGCTTGTTTGTAGGTGACCAAATACTTATTTTCCACCATAATTTGCAAATAAATTCATTAAAAATCCTACAATGTGATTTTCTGGAAAAAAAAATCTCAATTTGTCTGTCATAGTTGACGTGTACCTATGATGAAAATTACAGGCCTCTCTCATCTTTTTAAGTGGGAGAACTTGCACAATTGGTGGCTGACTAAATACTTTTTTCCCCCACTGTATTCACATCTGAGAGTTACAATGTTGCAATCACAAGGGAGCCAAACTGCCTATAGTAGGAAACAGAGTTCTTATCAATAAGCCACGTACACTACCGTTCAAAAGTTTGGGGTCACTTAGAAATGTCCTTGTTTTCGAAAGAAAAGCAATTTTTCTGACCATTAAAATAACATCAAATTGATCAGAAATACAGTGTAGACACTGTTAATGTTGTAAATGGCTATTGTAGCTGGAAACGGCTGGTTTTTTATGGAATATCAACATAGGCGTACAGAGGCCCATTATCAGCAACCATCAGTCCTGTGTTCCAATGGCACGTTGTGTTTGCTAATCCAAGTTAATCATTTTAAAAGGCTAATTGATCATTAGAAAACCCTTTTGCAATTATGTTAGCACAGCTGAAAACTGTTGTGCTGATTAAAGAAGCAATAAAACTGGCCTTCTTGAGACTCGTTGAGTATCTGGAGCATCAGCAATTGTGGGTTCATTTACAGGCTCAAAATGGCCAGAAACAAATAACTTTCTTCTGAAACTTGTCAGTCTATTCTTGTTCTGAGAAATGAAGGCTATTCCATGCGAGAAATTGCCAAGAAACTGAAGATCTCGTACAACGCTGTGTACTACTCCCATCACAGAACAGCGCAAACAGGCTCTAACCAGAATAGAAAGAGGAGTGGGAGGCCCCGGTGCACAACTGAGCAAGAGGACAAATACATTAGAGTGTCTAGTTTAAGAAACAGACGCCTCACAGGTCCTCAACTGGCAGCTTCATTAAATAGTGCCCGCAAAACACCAGTCTCAACGTCAACAGTGAAGAGGCGACTCCGGGATGCTGACCTTCTAGGCAGAGTTGCAAAGAAAAAGCCATATCGCAGACTGGCCAATAAAAACAAAAGATTAAGATAGGCAAAATAACACAGACACTGGACAGAGGAAGATTGGAAAAAAGTGTTATGGACAGATTAATCAAAGTTTGAGGTGTTCGGATCACAAAGAAGACCAAATGGAAATGTGCTGGAGGAGTGCTTGATGCCATCTGTCAAGCATGGTGGAGACAATGTGATGGTCTCGGGGTGATTTGGTGGTGGTAAAGTGGGAGATTTGTACAGGGTAAAAGGGATCTTGAAGAAGGAAGGCTATCACTTCATTTTGCAACGCCATGCCATACCCTGTGGATGGCGCTTGATTGGACCCAATTTCCTCCTACAACAAGACAATGACCCAAAGAATAGCTCCAAACTATGCAAGAACTATTTAGGGAAGAAGCAGTCAGCTGGTATTCTGTCTATAATGGAGTGGCCAGCACAGTCACCGGATCTCAACCCTATTGAGCTGTTGTGGGAGCAGCTTGACCGTAAGGTACGTAAGAAGTGCCCATCAAGCCAATCCAACTTGTGGGAGGTGCTTCAGGAAGCGTGGGGTGAAATCTCTTCAGATTACCTCAACAAATTGACAACTAGAATGCCAAAGGTCTGCAAGACTGTAATTGCTGCAAATGGAGGAATCTTTGATGAAAGCAAAATTTGAAGGACACAATTATTATTTATATAAAAAATCATTATTTATAACCTTGTCAATGACTACATTTCCTATGCATTTTGCTATATTTCATGGAAAACTAAGAAATGTCTAAGTGACCCCAAACTTTTGAACGGTAGTGTATATCACACATGGCACGAGTCACGACCCCACGATAGTTCAAATTACAATAAACATAACATTTATTAACATCATCCAGTAGAACTTTTTAAAGAGTGAGATATCATTTGAGCTTTGGAAACAAGTGCTTTCATAAATGCATGGTGTGGGCCTCGTATCACAGGAGCATTGTAAAATAAGCTTTCTCTCAATGAACCAGCCTTAACAAATTTAGTTTATTTACATATCGAATTTGCTTGTCCAACATCAGTTTTATAATTTCTTCATTCTGTGGCCGCCAAGATTGTTCTCTTTCCACTGCTGCGGTGCTGAATCGCAGCTGGAATGGGGAGTGGGGCGGGCCGGCCCGGTCATGGCTAGAAGGGATCCAGCTTTTGTCAAATTAACTTCAAAAGTTGTTTTTTTCCCTTCATTTTAGCTAACCCTAACCCTTTTCCTAACCTTAACCTAATTCTCCTAATCTGCTATGTTAATTCTCCTAACTTGCTGTGTAAGTTCTCCTAACCTGCTACGAAAAAGTCAAATCTGAAGTTAATTTGACAAAAGCTAGATACCATCTAGCCCTGACCGGCCGGCCCTATTGTTTGTAGACAGCCATGATTTGTTATTTATTAGGCCTAATTAAAATGTTCATGCCTAGGCTAAATGAAGTTAGAGGCCTAGATTGTATTGAAAACAGCTGTGTTTTGTTATTAATTAAAATGTTCATACAAATAGCCTATAGGATAGGTCGTTTGCAAATTACATTATACAAATATTATATTTTGAAGTTGTGTTTTATTACTGTGTAAGCAACTCTTTAACCAGTAGTGACGTCATTCATGAGGCAAGAGGGGAGCAGCTGTCAGTTCGCTGAGTCTTTGGGAGAGACGAAAGAGGGACCGATTAAGTGAATTAATAAAGTTTTGGTGGCAATTAACTTTGAAATCAGCATATTTTGCATTATGGTTTGCATATGATCATAAACAAAGTACTAGGGGTATTGAATTGATGTTGGCTTCAGCTGTAAGCTAGCAAGGAACGTTAGCCTACAAAGCTGGAAGCTACCGGTGTCATCTTTTTTTATTAATTTTTTGCATTGTAAAGTATTCTTGCCTGTATGGACATTGTTTTGTGAACAGTAATGAACAGTTTTAACATTTCTACATGCCATGTCGCATTACGAGTGGGGAGCATGATGCAGCCCAGACTTCCAGTGTAGGCAAGTGGACCAGGCACAGTGTGCTCACGCTATATGGGGGACATTGTCACGCCCTGACTCAGGGGACGCTTATATGTTGAGTCAGGGTGTGTATATTCCTTGTTGTGCTTGTTCTATGTTATAGGATCTAGTAGGTCTAGATCTATGTTGTCCGGTGTGGTTCCCAATCAGAGGCAGCTGTCGCTCGTTGTCTCTGATTGGGGACCATACTTAGGCAGCCTATTGGCACTAGTGGGTTGTGGGATCTTGTTCCGTATAAGGTATGTTGTTTGTGTCTACCGTGGACTTCACGTTTCGTTTCGTTTATTGTTTTGTCGAGTGTTTATTAAGTTTAAATAAACATGTATGCATATCACGCTGCGCCTTGGTCTGACCCGTCTATGAACGAACGTGACAGAAGATCCCACCAAACAAGGACCAAGCAGCGTGCCCAGAAGGAGCAAACGCCAGGGATTCAACGGGAGGTAACTTTAGCAGATGTCCTCTTCGGTTGGGGGAGAATTACTGAGGAGGAGGCCGTCCGTTATCGGGAGGCGATGAAGGTTGATGCCCAGGTAGGAGAGGAGAAACGGCGCCAACCGTGCCGACGACGGAGACCCGAGAGGCAACCCCAAGAACATTTTTGGGGGGGCACACGAGGTGGATGACGAGGCAGCAGGAGGCCGTGGAAGGGCGAATCTGCAGGTTAGGAGAGGAGGCCACCATGTTACGGGGGCTATTGGTTCAGAGGGAGCAGGAGTTATTCGGTCAGAGGGAGGCGCTACAGGAGGCTAAAAGGGAGAAGGAAAGTGTAGAGGCACAGCGAGAGGAGCTGGTTAGGCAGCAGAAGGAGCGGGGGTTAATAAAGGAACCCAGTCCCGCTCCTCGCACCAAGCAAGTGGTGCGCGTCGCCAGTCCGGTCCGGCCCGTTCCTGCTCCCCGCACTAAGCCAGTGGTGCGTGTTCCCAGTACGGCCCGACCCGTTCCTGCTCCTCGCACCAAGCCAGTGGTGCGCGTCGCCAGCCCGGCCCGGCCTGTTCCTGCTCCTCGCTCCAAGCCAGTGGTGCGTGTCGCCAGCCCGGCCCGGCCTGTTCCTGCTCCTCGCACCAAGCCAGTGGTGCGCGTCGCCAGCCCGGCCCGGCCTGTTCCTGCTCCTCGCACCAAACCAGTGGTGCGCGTCGCCAGTCCGGTCCGGCCCGTGCCTGCTCCTCGTACCAGACCAGTGGTGCGTTTGTCCAGTCCGGCACGGCCCGTGCCCGTTCCACCGGCACCGGTCAGCTGCTCCACTCCAGAGCCAGAGCAGTCCGCTCCACCGGTGCCTGATCCAGTTCCGGTCAGCTGCTCCACTCCGGAGCCAGAGCAGTCCGCTCCACCGGTGCCTGATCCAGCTCCGGTCAGCTGCGCCACTCCGGAGCCAGAGCAGTCCGCTCCACCGGGGTCCAGTCCAGCTCCGGTCAGCGGCTCCGGTCAGCGGCTCCAGTCCAGACCATGACGTCAGCCCCTCTCCAGGTTCGGGGTCTCCCACACCAGGGTCCAGACTGGGCCTGGCGTATCGTGGGAGGAAGGAGAGGGGAAGCAACGCGCCGAGGTATAGACCAGACCAGGGGCGCAACAGGGAGGCGAAGAGTGAGAGGTCGTCACGTCCTGAGCCGGATCCGCCTCCGAGGCGGAATGCCCACCCGGCCCCTACCCTGTTATGTTTATGTTGTGCGGTCGGAGTCCGCACCTTTGGGGGGGGGTACTGTCACGCCCTGACTCAGGGGACGCTTATATGTTGAGTCAGGGTGTGTATATTCCTTGTTGTGTTTGTTCTATGTTATAGGATCTAGTAGGTCTAGATCTATGTTGGCCGGTGTGGTTCCCAATCAGAGGCAGCTGTCGCTCGTTGTCTCTGATTGGGGCCAATACTTAGGCAGCCTATTGGCACTAGTGGGTTGTGGGATCTTGTTCCGTATAAGGTATGTTGTTTGTGTCTACCGTGGACTTCACGTTTCGTTTCGTTTATTGTTTTGTCGAGTGTTTATTAAGTTTAAATAAACATGTATGCATATCACGCTGCGCCTTGGTCTGACCCGTCTATGAACGAACGTGACAGACATCGACTGTGCTGATACAGACTTGATCCGTGAAACACATTTGACAGAAGTACCGAAAGTAGTTTCATGTTCTAGTGTCAAAAAAGTCAAACTCTTCTTCATATTCCAAGAGATGTTGTCAATCATAATCTTGTGGCCATAAAGCTGAATTTCATTGTTATATCTGTTACTGTTAGCTCAACTGGATAACCCACAGTGGCTAGCTCAACCAGTGCTATTAGTTCAAATGTGAATTACATAAATATAGATATCCCCTTGGCTTTCAAATCACGTAAAGGGCTTGGGCTGTTGCACATAAACTATGTGCTATAAAGGTGAATGCACCAATTTGTAAGTCGCTCTGGATAAGAGCGTCTGCTAAATGACGTAAATGTAATGTAATATAATAAACGTGCAGAGTTTGATTTCTAAAATGGACCATCTTGATATCTGGGTGCAGGAAACAAGCCCTGATGTTGTGGTTCTCACAGATATTTTGCTGAAGGATTCAGATATGGAAATATAAATGTTTGACCCGTTTCAAGAAACTAGGCGTATGTTGCACGTCACTACTTCACAGGAGATGCATTTGAACATATTTTGTAAAATTTATTTTTATCAAAATACGTTTTTTGGCAGAACATGGGAACTTTCATGTGCATTAATAACAAACGTGTCTGCCATCTGTAAATACAAATCAAATTGTTAAATAACGAGCGAAGTTGGTTTAGCCACAGAAAAATACAGGAACTTTCCCTCTAACCATTATTGGCTGAGATAATGGATGGGCTGGACATGCCGAGAGATGAGTTCGGATTGGTCTGCCATGTAGCATGCTTCTGACGATAACATGATCTGCTAAGTATGTGTGGATAATCCTGTCTACCGTGGCTTTTTTTGAAAGATATCATGAAGAACTGAAAAAGTTTTGTTACTGTTCTCAACATTGCTGCCCTGAAGTTAATAGCGCTATCGACAGTGGGAAAACGTTGTGTTGGACTACTTTCTGGAGGATGAACATGCCATGCTGACTCTCTGACACTGAAAATGAATCAGACAATGAAGAAATCCCTGATTTAGGTAAAAACATTTTCATTGAACCAGACATTGAAGTCTTCTGATGACAATAGTGGTGAAGAAACGGTGTCGTTGTCACGGAAGAAGTTGACCGAGTTTTGAAATCAGTGGAATGATCGGTGGAAGGAGAGACATGATTGCCAAATGCGGGACAGTCTAAAAAGAGAACACAGAAAGAAGGCTGTTGTATAAAACACCTGTCTCCGGATTACATCTTCAAACTAAGGTAAGGGCAACCATGGCATCCATGTAAGAGTCTAGCAAAATTTTCAGATATTATACGTTTCTAATTTCCTTGCAAGTTAAAGCATACTGTTAGCTAGCTAGCTAACATTAGCTGGCTGGCTCGCTAGCTAACGTTACGTGTATGATCTGTATGAGCTCTCGAAAGAGGCCAGATTTCCCGAGTTGGAATTCCAAGTGTTTTTTTGTTTTTTTTTGTTCCCAGTTGTTTGAATTGCATTGGAGTTGGGATTTTTTTTAGCTAGCTAGCTACATGTCTAAACAAAAGACTCCACTATGCAAGTAACCATTTCACTGTACCGTTTACACCATCTGTATCCTGTGCATGTGACAAATAAACGTAGATTTGATTTGATATAGAGTGTGTTTACCAAGTATTCACACCCCTGGACTTTTTCCACATTTTGTTGGGTTACAGCTTGAATTCACTTACAGTGGGGGAAAAAAGTATTTAGTCAGCCACCAATTGTGTAAGTTCTCCCACTTAAAAAGATGAGAGAGATCTGTAATTTTCATCTTAGGTACACGTCAACTATGACAGACAAAATGAGGATTTTTTTTCCAGAAAATCACATTGTAGGATTTTTAATGAATTTATTTGCAAATGATGGTGGAAAATAAGTATTTGGTCAATAACAAAAGTTTCTCAATACTTTGTTATATACCCTTTGTTGGCAATGACACAGGTCAAACGTTTTCTGTAAGTCTTCACAAGGTTTTCACACACTGTTGCAGGTATTTTGGCCCATTCCTCCATGCAGATCTCCTCTAGAGCAGTGATGTTTTGGGGCTGTCGCTGGGCAACACGGACTTTCAACTCCCTCCAAAGATTTTCTATGGGGTTGAGATCTGGAGACTGGCTAGGCCACTCCAGGACCTTGAAATTCTTCTTACGAAGCCACTCCTTCGTTGCCCGGGCGGTGTGTTTGGGATCATTGTCATGCTGAAAGACCCAGCCACGTTTCATCTTCAATGCCCTTGCTGATGGAAGGAGGTTTTCACTCAAAATCTCACGATACATGGCCCCATTCATTCTTTCCTTTATACGGATGTCGTCCTGGTCCCTTTGCAGAAAAACAGCCCCAAAGCATGATGTTTCCACCCCCATGCTTCACAGTAGGTATGGTGTTCTTTGGATGCAACGCAGCATTCTTTGTCCTCCAAACACGACGAGTTGAGTTTTTACCAAAAAGTTATATTTTGGTTTCATCTGACCATATGACATTCTCCCAATCCTCTTCTGGATCATCCAAATGCACTCTAGCAAACTTCAGACAGGCCTGGACATGTACAGGCTTAAGCAGGGGGACACGTCTGGCACTGCAGGATTTGAGTCCCTGGCGGCATAGTGTGTTACTGATGGTAGGCTTTGTTACTTTGGTCCCATCTCTCTGCAGGTCATTCACTAGGTCCCCCCGTGTGGTTCTGGGATTTTTGCTCACCGTTCTTGTGATCATTTTGACCCCACGGGGTGAGATCTTGCGTGGAGCCCCAGATCGAGGGAGATTATCAGTGGTCTTGTATGTCTTCCATTTCCTAATAATTGCTCCCGCAGTTGATTTCTTCAAACCAAGCTGCTTACCTATTGCAGATTCAGTCTTCCCAGCCTGGTGCAGGTCTACAATTTTGTTTCTGGTGTCCTTTGACAGCTCTTTGGTCTTGGCCATAGTGGAGTTTGGAGTGTGACTGTTTGAGGTTGTGGACAGGTGTCTTTTATAATAATAATAATAATAATAATAATATGCCATTTAGCAGACGCTTTTATCCAAAGCGACTTACAGTCGTGCGTGCATACATTTTTTTTTTGTGTATGGGTGGTCCCGGGGATCGAACCCACTACCTTGGCGTTACAAGCGCCGTGCTCTACCAAATACTTTATACTGATAACAAGTTCAAACAGGTGCCATTAATACAGGTAACGAGTGGAGGACAGAGGAGCCTTTTAAAGAAGAAGTTACAGGTCTGTGAGAGCCAGAAATCTTGCTTGTTTGTAGGTGACCAAATACTTATTTTCCACCATAATTAGCAAATAAATTCATAAAAAATCCTACAATGTGATTTTCTGGAGAAAAAAAATCTCAATTTGTCTGTCATAGTTGACGTGTACCTATGATGAAAATTACAGGCCTCTCTCATCTTTTTAAGTGGGAGAACTTGCACAATTGGTGGCTGACTAAATACTTTTTTCCCCCACTGTATGGTTGCCATGTTCTCAGAACATAATATATTAATGTTATAGACACGTTTCTGTCACGTTCGTTCAATGACGGGTCAGACCAAGGCGCAGCGTGATATACGTACATGTTTATTAACTTATAAACACCACGACAAAACAACAAACGAAACGTGAAGTCCAGGGTAGAACACACAACATACCTTACACGGAACAAGATCCCACAACTACACAGTGCCAATAGGCTGCCTAAGTATGATCCCCAATCAGAGACAACGAGCGACAGCTGCCTCTGATTGGGAAACACACCGGCCAACATAGATCTATACATACTAGAATACAACATAGAATATATACAACAAGGAATATACACACCCTGACTCAACATATACGAGTCCCCTGAGTCAGGGCGTGACAGTTTCATGGGAACGTCGCGAGAACATTTGTGTCCAGTTTTCTGAGGGTTAGGAGAATATTCCATCAACGTCCCACCAAACATACACAGAACATGGTTGCCATGTTCTCAGAATATAGGCTATCAATGTTCTAGACACGTTTCATGAGAACGTTGCAAGACCATTCATGTGTCCAGTTTTCTGTGTTTTAGGAGAATATTCCCTCAACTTCCCACCAAACACACACAGAACGTGGTTGCCATGTTCTCAGAATATAGGATATCAATGTTCTAGACACGTTTCATGGAAACGTTGCAAGAACATTTGTGTCCAGTTTTCTGTGGGACGTTGATGGAATATTCTTTCTAGGCTTTAGGATGTGTTCCTCATTTCTTTATTAAATATTTAATGAAGAAGACAGTTCTATCAAAATCCATCTAATAGCAAAAACATTCAGTATGTGCCACAGCTCAGCCTGTCTTCATTGAATGTTGGCCGAGTAGCAGAGAAACATGAACCTGGGTTAACCTAAAAATGACCAGGATTATGAGCACCAGTTTGACTCTTTCATCTTCTGGCTCTGTATGGAAGTGGAACCAGGCGAAGATAAAGAAAAACATTCCATGTTGCTTTGTGTACACACTAGAAAAACAGGAGTAGAGAAACAGTGACCGTTTTGTGTGTTGGATAACTGCTTACCTTCACTGAGAGGGTCCAGTGTGTGGATCATGAGCTGGAAGATACTGTTTCTCATCAGGCTGTTGTGCAGGGAGGCTGAGCTGCCACCTCTCTGAAGCCGGGGCCTAGCCTGCAAGAGGAGCACAATGCTGTCACACAAACAATGGCACCATTACACAAGTCTTTCTAGTCCTTGGCGGTTCCCCTAAGGAAATACCTGAAGGACACTATAACACTGTAGTGTTAGCTGTATTTCTCATACAAAATGATGCAGTACCATCATTTTCGAAGCAAAATGCTCTTAGGCTAGTGAGTGCTGCCCTCTTCTTAGATCATTATCTGTATCAGGTCTAAAGTGTCATTGTCCATGTAGTGGAAATTCCCTGACCTGGAATTTCCCCTTAGTCTAACAGCCAAGATGTTGGTTACTCCTGTGAGAGACCTGGGTTCAGATCCTGCCTGTGACAATGGCACCCAACTGTAGGACGGTCTCTCATGGGGTTGAGGTCAAAGGGGGGTGAATTTAGCAGACATCAATAGGGCTCATGGTCTTGTGATGAAGTAGCCCTGCCTGTGACTTCAAAATCAGTGTCACCCTGGACCCAAGAGGGAATTTCCCGTTGGTCTAACAATTAAGATGTTTGTTTTTCCAGGTGAAACAATGTGCAAGTCCTTTCCATGAAACCAGTCAAATATCTAGGTGACATCTCCAGAACTGCACTGATCTCAAATATCATGCCCAAATCATATCAAAGTAACTTCAACCCAAGTCATTGAGCTACTGTACACAATCTCCTTCAGAGATGATGTGGGCATTTAAAACATGCTAACAGGGGACATTTTACTTTTTGAGGAGTTTTGATAAGAAAATGCTAATACTAGCGGTTGGTGGCAGTGACTAGTTTAACAAACCAAACCGTGAATTGTAGGGTAAGAAAACAAAATATACATTTGTAATGTGGCTGAACAATCACTACAGATGCGTTGGTGCCCTTGTCAACCATTTTGTGCATCAGGGAAAAAATCTGACTTTGTTGATCACTCATTGCGAAATACAGATACAGCATTAGACCAATCGGAGGTGTCAGCTGCCAAGCCCATATGGGTGTGAGCGGGTGGGGAGACACAGACTGCACTTTGTGAAAGGCCATAAGGATAGATTTGGGGGGGGGGTAGATCAGCTTAATATTGAAGATAGATTGTGGCTTCTATCAATGTATTTATTATTATTATGTTTAGTCATTTTAGCAGACGCTCTTATCCAGAGCGACTTACAGTTAGTGAGTGCATACATTTTTTCATACTGGCCCCCCGTGGGAATCGAACCCACAACCCTGCCGTTGCAAGCGCCATGCTCTACCAACTGACCTACACGGGGCCCCCTAACCCTACCACCCATCCCCTAATCGGAGTAAACTAATTACTTCTACTTCTTTATTATTTTCACCTAACCCTACCACCCATCCCCTAATTGGAGTAAACTAATGGACAACAATACTTTAATATTGGTTTTAAAGGAACTACAGCAAAACACTCACTGATCAATAACTTTGTTTTTAGCATTTTGGATGTATAAACTGTTCTTCAAGTGTTTGAAACTGTAGGCGTCATCGCATACTAACTCACTAGTGACCTACTGAGAGAGTAATTTTAGAATTGCAAGGACAGACCCAGAAAACAGAAAACGCATGGTTCTTGAGTACAGTATGGAAGGAGAGAATGAAGTTAGACTAGCTACATAGACACAGACACAAACATAGACAAACCAGACAGGACCTACCGACAGCTTGCTCTCATCCTCTGGTGCCCCGGGACTCACAGCCTTCATATCCAAGAAAAGAGAGAGGAAAAAGGGGGAGGGAGAAAGAGAAAGAGCACATAGATGTGAAGCATGTCTTACAAACCAGAGATAGACAGACGAAAAGACAGGAGAGACATTCCATTGTCGTAGTGATGATGATGATGTGTCATGGATGGATTCAAAAGAGTCACTATCTAGCTGACCAAGATAGGCTTATGATTAAAATGTTATTCTCAGCAGGCTTTTGAGATTCATCAGCCACATAGAAAACCATTCTATTCACTCTG
The DNA here is from genome assembly GCF_020615455.1 of Coregonus clupeaformis. Lineage (NCBI taxonomy): Eukaryota > Metazoa > Chordata > Actinopteri > Salmoniformes > Salmonidae > Coregonus > Coregonus clupeaformis. The sequence continues at coordinate 19,345,446 of NC_059199.1, read as the reverse complement.
CAGGACCCCGACTGACTCAAACAAATAGAGGGAAAGGTAAACCTAGCATACATGTAAATGTAAACTAGTACATGTAAAGAAATGACAAACCTGGTTCAAATCAAGCAAGTACTTGTGTGTTTGATTTGCACAGAAGCATGTGTAGGATGTATGGGGATAATACTTTATTTTTCGAAAATGGCAGTCCTGTGGTTTGACCCATTCAGCACTGACAACAAACCTGGCTATGAATTCATTTGACGAACGCACTGTATTGCTATTTCCTAAATCAAGTGTCAACTCCCTCCACCCGGAAGACATTAAAGACTTGCACATTAAACCTACTTATGTGGAAATCCATTATCTTCAAAGATTGAATTATGTCTCTCAATTGTGTTATTTCTCTTGTTATTTATCCTGTATTGTTTCCTTTCTCTCCACCAATGACATCAGACTCGCCCCCAAGCTTCATCCTAAGCCATGACAAGAATAACCTCTTTGTAGCCTTTTTATTTTACATTTACATTTTAGTCATTTAGCAGACGCTCTTATCCAGAGCGACTTACAGGAGCAATTAGGGTTAAGCGCCTTGCTCAAGGGCACATCGACAGATTTTTCACCTAGTCGGCTCGGGGATTAGAACCAGCGACCTTTCGGTTACTGGCACAACGCTCTTAACCACTAAGCTATCATCCACATCTCAGCTGCCAACCAAGGCCGGGATTCAAACAAACGCAGATTAACAACCTTTGCACTGCGATCCTGAAGAAAATAATGTTTGGAAGTAGGCTCTGAGATTTTAAGTTAACACCTGATATTACATTTAGGTAACAGTGTCTTTAAACAACTGGTAATGTGTCTGTAGGCAATAAAAAAATGAAATAACACCATTCTCTTCTTTATGAGATACTAAGAGAAGCTCTGCTCTTATGTATTGCTGTATTTGATTGACATGTGGAAAAAGTTAACAAATAGTGATTTGACAGCAGGTATTTTGCCATGGTCCAGCCACTGTGTACATGGTCTGGTTGGTTTATTGTGACTTGAGATTAGCTAAAGCCGTTGGGCACAGTGAGTCACATCTCCCATGAGTAGGGCCCTGTGTTTTGGACAATTTAATAACGCACTGTGCTTTTACTGGTATTTCCAGTAATATCCCGCAAGTGTCTCTGCAGGTAGAAAATCCTAGGACATTTTCTGCAATTGATACAAGGTATCTCCAATCAATCAAAACAAACGGCCCTACCCATTAATCAAGTGGTATTTGCCATTCAGAATGTATGGGCATGAACCAATCCAATTACACATGAACCAAATTCTCAGCCAATTGTTCTCAGAAGGTTACTACAGGTTTACAGTTTATTAGGTACACCACCCCGTACAGACAGTGATTCACGTGGCCGTGGCTTGCTATATAAAGCAGGCAGACAGGCATAGAGGCTTTCAGTTAAGGTTCGATTGAATGATAGAATGGGCCTAAGAGACTTTGAGCGTGGAATGATTGTCGGTGCCAGGCACGCCGGTTCCAGTATCTCAGAAGCAGCCGGCCTCCTGGGCTTCTCACGCACGACAGTGTCTAGGGTTCACCGAGAATGGTGCACAATCAAAAAACATACAGTCAGCTGCAGTCCTATGGCAGAAAACAGCTCTTTGATGAGAGAGGTTGAAAGAGAATGGCAAGAATTGTGCAAGCTAACAGGTGGGCCACAAACAGGCAAATAACGGTGCAGTACAGCATCTCGGAACGCACAACTCGCCGGTCCTTGTCACAGCTGGGCTATTGCAGCAGACGACCACAGCGGGTTCAACTCCTATCAGCTTATAACAAGAAGAAGTGGCTCCAGTGGGCACGCGGTCACCAACAATGGACAATTGAGGAGTGGAAAAACATTGCCTGGTCTGACGAATCCTGGTCCCTGTTGCATCAAGCTCATAGCAGATTCAGGATTTGGCATAAGCAGCATGAGTCCATGGCCCCATCATGCCTGATGTCAACGGTACAGGCTGGTGGCGTTGGTGAAATGGTGTGGGAAATGTTTTCCTGGCACACGTTAGGTCCCTTGATACCAATTGAGCAACGTTTGAACGCCACACCCTGTAGAATCTATGCCCCAAATAATTCAGGCTGTTCTGGAGGCAAAGGGGGGTCCGTCCCGGTACTAGATGGGTGTACCTAATAAACTGACTAATTTATCATTTTAGGTCATTCAGGCGGCCAGTTTGGGAAATATTAAGAGTATATCAACTTCTCCAGGCACCACTACAGCCCTGGAGGGAGCAGAAGTGCGTAGGGCTCATCTGGGGATCGAACCTGCTACAGGGGAAAGTAAATGGTTCCAGAGGCAATAGTGTTACACACTCAACCAGACTCCGGTCCAACACCTGAACATTTTATCTATCAAAAGGACCTGGATCTCCCTTTTAGTCCAGATTTATCAGGGCTAAACTGATAAAACCTTCTTCCACCATTCCATATCTTTTGAATAATCCCTGATTTTAAATAAATCCATTTAAATTATTTGTACCTTTCTTAAAGGCAACCCAGAGAGGCAGATAGAACAGGAGAATGTCAAATAATCTGCTTCGCTCATTAAACCAGTGTTAAATATCATGACTAATAATCACATAGGGAGATTAGCATGTCTTCTGCAGTCACTGTGCGTGCTAATCCCAACAGCTCTTGTCCCAGTTCTTATGTAATGTCACATCAGGATCATTCCTGGAAACGGATCATGGATACATCCTCGATGAAAGCAATCCATGCAATGCTGAAAAAAGTATTATGGAGTATTATGTGTAAAACAGACGACCTGTTCTGCAACTATCCATTAAAGGGGGGCTGAATTCACTCATTTCGCCTCACTTTTCATTAAGAAATGCTATGAGTTTGAAGTGGGTGTGTTATGTTCTCTACCGTTATGAAATATCTCAAACAGCCACCTGAGCGTGAACAATGGCTTAGCAACCGCGTGACGCAGCAAGACAAAGTGACTTTATGACCTTTTTAATATCCTCTTTCTCTACACAAATGTATTGGAATAAACTTTGTAGTTGCCAAGAATATTGTATTTTTAAGAAACATATTTGTTACGTAAGTGTCAACCCTGTTATAGCAAATAACAGGGTTGATGAGAAATTGATGTCAAAGTAACAGGGTTGAAGAGACAATTACCAAAAGTGACTATAAAAGTGATGTAACAGGGTGGAGGATTTAATCTTAAATCAGCCATAACTCCTCATGTGACAGGGGGACGGGGAATGAAAGCTTGTTGAAAGCTTGTTGCGTGCAACGGGGGGTCATTTGACTTTTAGATATTGAATGCTTTTTTTTTTTAATGAAGTTTTACCATATCAAAATTGAAGTTCAGTTCAAGTTACAGGGTTGACCTTAAACCTGGGGGACAAATGTAAATGCATCACTAATGAAATAACCAATAATCTCCAGACTTTCCATAACCAACAAAATAACTAGGGCTTTGCAATAATGGTGACAACTTTGGGAAATCCTTGGGTTAAGTGGATTAAAATCTTCATAGAATTTGGACAAACATTACGTCGGACATGCCAAATTTACCTACAGTAAAAATCTTAATAGCAGAGCAATGTTTTTGAAACAGCTGAAATGTAGAGACATTTTCCTTATATTTGAGACTTGTTTGACTGAATCTTTATCTGAAATCAGTGGTGGAAAAAGTACCCAATTGTCATACTTGAGTAAAAGTAAAGGTGTCTTAATAGAAAATGACTAAAGTAAAAGTGAAGGTCACCCAGTACAATCCTAATTGAGTAAAAGTCCACAAGTATTTGGTTTTAAATCTACTTAAGTATCAAAAGTAAATGTAATTGCTAAAATATACTTAAGTATCCAAAGTAGAAGTAAAAGTATACATCATTTCAAATTCCTTATATTAATCAAATCATACGGCACCATTTACTTTTTTTTCTTCTTCTTTACGGATAGCCAGGGGCACATCATTTACAAATGAAGCAAGTGTTTAGTGAGGGATGTTCTCCTAGTAAGTGTGTGAATTAGACCCTTTTCTTATCCTGCTAAGCATTCAAAATGTAATGAGTACTTTTGGGTGTCAGGGAAAATGTATGGAGTAAAAAGTACATAATGTTCTTTAGGAATGTAGTGAAGTAAAAGTAAAAGTTGTTGGGCCTCCCGAGTGGCACAGCGGTCTAAGGCACTGCATCGCAGTGCTAGAGGCATCACTACAGATCCATGTTCGATCCTGGGCTGTCACGAAATGGTGGAGAAAAAGGGGTTTAAAAAAAAACAATAATAAAAACAACAACTAAGTTGTCAAAAATATAAATAGTAAAATACAGATACCCCAAAAAAGTATTCAAGTAGTACTTTCAAGTATTTTTACTTCAGTACTTTACACCACTGCCTGAAATTGTGGCAACAGCCTGTTACATTCTGAAATTGTCACTGTAGCAACAAAAAAAAGGTCAACGGTGTGATTGGAGCCACGGACATTTGGCCAGCAAGCAGCTGTTCAACACCCCTGTGAATTACCCATATTTTCAGTCACAATTTGCTTTTACCACATGATATTGATAGAAATTAAGCCTGGTTTGTTCTAAGGTAACTTTGATGGTGTGCAGGTGTGGTTGAAAGCCCAAGGGCTTATATAAAAACCACACCACAAAAAAGCAATATACAATACATAAGTACAAAAATAAAAAAGGTTTGTTAAAACCCAAAACCCAATAATCATAAATGTAAAAATGTACTGATCAGCAATCACAAAAAAAATTAAAAAACATAAACAGTCTATGTTTTGCTTAAATGTGTGTGTGGATGTGAGTGTATGAGAGTTGGGCTATATGGAGGAGATTACTGAGTAGTTTGGTTCATCAGGCTGACCCCCAGTCTTCGCTTGAAGTTATTGAGGAATGATGAGGTTTTGGCAATGTGAAGATAAGAATTCCAGAGTATGGGACCTCTGTATCTGACAGAGAATTGACTATGTGAGGTGCGGCAGTGGGGAGGGTGAAGGTTATCGCAGTGTCTTGTGTTATATAGATGGATTTCATAATTAACCTGGAAGAATCCACTGAAGGGTTTACATAAACTGTCTGGGAGGTATGAGTATTTGTAGATGAAAATGCATAATTGGCGTACATTCATGTCGTAAATAGACAAGATGTTGAGTTTCTTAAACAAACGTGCAGATGGAGCCAGGTAATTAGAGGAGGTGGCTAGTCTTGCAAATGTATTTTGTATGATGAGTAATTTGTGTAGGTAGGAGGCATAATAAATTAGATATGGGTAAATTAAGCAATAGTAAAGAGTTAGGAAGCAAGCTTGATGAACCAAACCCCTAATCTTTCTGATGATACCAACAGATTTCATCACTTTGTTGCAGACAAATTGAATATGATCTTTCCAGGATAACTTTTCATCAATTAGAACTCCGGGGAATCTAGTGGATGTGACTTGTTCCATTTTGTCACGCCCTGACCTTGAGAGGTCTGTTGTCTTTAGTTGGTTTGGTCAGGGCGTGAGATTCTATGCTGGAGATTCTATGTTTGTGATCTAGGTAGTGTATTTCTACGTTTAACAGCTGTCGCTCGTTGTCTCTGATTGGGGATCATACTTAAGTAGCCTGTTTGCCTACCTTTCTTGTTCCGTGTTTGGCTTGTATGTGTTTAGCCTGAGGACTTCACTTTACGTTGTTTCTTGTTTTGTTTAATGTTTATTTGAGTTAAATAAAAATGTTGGCATACCACACTGCACCTTGGTCTGACCCGTCTCTCAACGATCGTGACACATTTCATTCCCACCAATTGAGATTCTGGCTCTTTTTTTTCTTTTTTCATTATACAATATGTTGTATTTTTACTAGTGAATACTGGTCAATATGTGTAGGTAATCCTGTCTAACGCGACTTTAAAATATATGTATTGCGTAGTAGAACTGCATAAGTGTTGCTCTCCACTTTCTGGAGGACCGAGTTTTGAAATCAGTAGAATTAGAGTATGATAGCTAAGGAGATGGAGAAAACACCTGTCTCCGGATTACATCTTCAAACTAAGGGCAACCATGGCATCTGTGAGAGAGGGAGAAGCGTCCATCCATGTATACGGGTAAGATAGTCTAGCTAACTACATTTTCAGATATTACATGTTTCTAATTTGGTCAGAAAGTCATTTTCATTTCAAGTTAAAGTGTACTGTTAGCTAGCTAGCTAACGTTAGCTGGCTGGCTAGCTAGCTAACGTTACATGTATGATCTGTGTAGTAATATTATTCGTATCTCAGAGCCATTTGCTTTGCTAGCTATAGCCTAATGTTAGCTAGCTAACATTGAACCTGGTTGGTTAGCTACCTGCAGATTCATGCAGGGTAGTAACGTCATGAGTTGGGATTATGGTTTATTGTTTAGCTAGCTAGCTACATGTCTTAACAAAATACTCCACTATGCAAGTATCCATTTCAATAGGGCAAGTAAAATGGTCAGAGTGAGCTGTTCTCTCATTTGTGTCTGGAAGTAGCTAGCAAGCTAGCCAACGTCAGCCAGTTAGCTTGGGTGCTTGACTGCCATAGCTAGCTAACATTGAACCTGGTTGGTTAGCTACCTGTAGACTCATGCAGGGTAGTAACGTCATGAGTTGGGATTATGGTTCATTGTTTAGCTAGCTAGCTAGCTACATGTCTTAACAAAAGACTCCACTATGCAAGTAGCCATTTCAATACAATGTTAATGATGTCACTGCTCGAGCTATCTGCTCCGATTTCAGAGCACTCTCGTCTGAGTGTGCCAGAGCACAGAATAACTGAATTTACGAACGCTCAACACCCGTTGAATATGGCCGGCATCAGTAAACGTTTGCAAAAAAGTGTCAATTGTTGCCAGCAGCACAGTTGCAGTCACCAACGCTCTGGATAACATAAAAGCAGTCTAACCAGCTCTGCTAGGGTGAGTAAAATGGTCAGAGTGAGCTATTCTCTCATTTGTGTCTGGAAGTAGCTAGCAAGCTAGTCAACGTTAGCCAGTTAGCTTGGGTGCTTGACTGCTGTTGTTCGGACAGAACGCTCAGGGCTAAAGCTTAAGAGGGTGTGAACGATTCTGAATGGCTGTAGATAAAGAAGAGGTCTCCAGTAGATCTACCAAAACATTCAAAGGCCATTTTCTCAAAAGTGAGGTTACAAGTTTTATCAACTTTCAAAGCAGAATTACTTGCCCATTGTTCCTCAACTATAGTGTATGATATACATTTTCTAGCTCTGAGTCTCTACTTTTATCCAATGTAAAAAACACATTTTCAAATTTTGCTACATAAGACCGGATCGAGCCGGTCGGTCACATTTGTTTATCTGGAACCATTCAGAAAATTTGGCCATTCCTGAGTTGGCTTCATTAATTAGTTAATCAAAATGATTGTGTTATAAAAATCTAATTGGTATCATCAGCAAAGAGAATGGGAAGTACGGTAGAAGACACAGCAGCAAGGTCATTGATATAGATTAGGAATTACAAAGATCAAATTATCGAACCCTGTGGGACGCCACAGGATATCTTGGCCCTGGTAGATGCACAGCCTTTGCTAAGGCAATTTAAAAAGTAATATTCCATGATCAACCGTGTTAAATGCTTTGGATAAATGTAAAAAGATGCCAAGAGCGTATTTATTAATGTTAAGGGCTATAAATATTTCATCCACAAGTTGCAAAAGAGCCATATCTGTGGAGTCGTTTTTACGAAAACGATATTGGTGCTCATATACAATACAGTGTTGATTTAAATGTTTCAACATTCTCTTATACACCAATTTTTCTAGTTTTTTTTTAAAAACATGGTAGTACAGATATTGGGCGATAATTTGTAAAAGATCTTGGATTCCCAGATTTATAGAGGGGGATAATTTTGGCAATTTTCAAATCTTTAGGAACAATACCAGCTTGCATAGATTTGGTGAAGATATACGTTAGAGGCTCAGTGATTGAAGAAGACACTGATTTCACCAAAGAGGCACCAATCTCATCATGACCTGCTGCTGATATCTTTAAGTTACCAATTACCTCCATCACCTCCATTACATCAGGAGGATCAAACTGAAGCAGAGAAGGGAATGTCCCTTAATGTAATCCAAGGGTTTTCCATCAGTTTTCTCAATTTACTTCGACAGAGAGGAACCCACATTCACAACAAAGTTATTCAATTCACATGAAATAACATCAGGATCACTATAGGTCTTATTTACAACAATAAATTGAGATGGGATAGATGTAGATGCCTTTTTCTTATTCAACAGTTGATTGATGATTTTCCAAGTTGACTTTATATTATTTAAGCATTCTTGGAATGTGTTAGTAAAATATATTTTTGGGGATATCCGAAGTAGGTGAGTAAATTTGTTATACTTTTTGTAATTTGCAGAATTCAGGGGAGAGGGATTTGTGAGAAACTTTATATAGAACTTGTTTTTTAAAACTGATTTCTTGAGACCGGTTGTAAACCAAGGTTTCCAGAACCCTTCTGCTGCTCTCTTACGTGGTTTAACTAAGGGAAAGCAGCGGTGAAATACAGAGATGAAAGATGTGAGAAAAGTCTGGTAAGCAGATTCCACATCGGCCTGATTATAAAAACGTTCCCATTAAATACCATCAATCAACATCGTAAGTGGAAAATTGGAAAGTGGTCAGAAATGTCAGTATAAAGTATACCTGTTATTATTCAAAAATATTATTAGTAAGGTTGGCAGAAGAACTGGTCACTCTTGTGGGCTTATAGATTAAGGGGTACAGATAGCTGGAGTATAACGTATTCAGAAAGTCAGATGTCAGTGAGTGGTTCTCACTTTTAAATACATTTATGTTGTAATCCCCCAATTGAAAACAAATGTTATCTTCATTATTAATGAAATCCAAGGTTGATGCAAGGATATCAATGAAACTACCAATGTCAGAATCGGGTGGCTGATAGATGCATCCAATGACCACTTTTTTACCACCAAAAAAGTAACAGGATGGAATTGATATGAAAAGAGATTCAACATCAATGTTATCAGATGTAAGTACCTCTTACAAAGAATTTAAAGTGTTTAAGAACAAAAATGTTCACTCCTCCCACTCTTGAGGTTCTACAGTTGTGAACAGCATTATAAGGAGACATGTCATAAAGCATGGTTGTCTCTTCAGTCAACCATGTTTCTGAAAGGGCAACAATGGGAAATTCATGACTGAGAGAAGACAGATAATAAACAAGGTGGTCATGATTTTTAGGAAGACTGCGAACATTCAAATGAAAGGTAGAAAATAAGCTTGTCTTGGAATTAGATAAACTGCAATACAGGTTGTTAAATTGCTTAACATTATAGTAATTACAAGTGAAATACTTATTTCTGGTATATTTCAGGAAATGTGTATATGGATCAACACAATTATTATATTTATCGTTCGCTTCATTAATGGGTTATTATCAGAGTTGATATCCTGCCAAACTAAGAGAAATACACAGTCGGAGTCATCCAGAGAGTGGAAACGAAACATAGAAGTGCATGCCTCACATGTCCAATACAACCATACATTTGTGTTAGTTTTATCAATATCAGTGCACTTCCTATGGAATGCACATGTGGACTGTGTCAATAACACCACTGAAGACTTCAGATGGTTATGATTTTTAGAACACTGTGTTTTTGGTCATGAGGTTAGGTAAAACAAATGAACAAAGTAGAGTAAATATCTGTGTGTATGTGTGGGTGTGTATGCGTGTGTATCAAATCAGTGGACTATAGCTGAGTCACTTGCCATATTAGTAGGCAATGCCTCCTCATAATTGGTTAAAATCACACGATGCACTCCGAAGACGTCATTGGAAACACTTATCTTCCTCTATATTTTGTACTATCAAACATTGAAACGCTTAATTTTCACTTAAAGTTGAAGTTGGAAGTGTCACGCCCTGGCTCTGGGGACACTGTTATGTTGAGCCAGGGTGTGTAGATCAATGTGTTTTGTTCTATGGGTGCTATTTCTATGTTGGCCAGAGTGGCTCCCAATCAGAGGCAACGAGTGTCAGGTGTTGCTGGCTGTCTCTGATTGGGAGCCATATTTATACAGTCTGTTTTTCATTCGTGTTTGTGGGATTTTGTTTCTAGTCTGTTTATGTTAGACCGTGAACTGTCACGTATCGTTTGTTGTTTTTGATCGTGTCTCTAAATAAAGAGTATGTTTGCCTGCAACGCTGCGCCTTGGTCCTCATCTGTTCTGAGACGATCGTGACAGAAAATCCCACCACAACTGGACCAAGCAGCGAGTCGAGGAGCCATCGCCAGGGAAATCCCTAGCAGATCTCCGTGGCAGCCTCGACTGGTCAAGCCGAGTGAAGAGCAGAGAGAGTGGACTTGGGAACAATGGAGGAAGAGCTTCGACTGGGTCAAGCCAATTGAGGAGCTGAAAAGCGGGAGTTGGAGGCAGAAGAGCGAGAGTTGGGCGAGAACTATAGAGGCCTGGCCCACGGGGAGGAGAGACCCCCCAGAAAATTTTTAGGGGGGCTCACGGCGTCGGGGGCAGCAGGAGGCCGCGATAGAGCGGTCCAGCGGGTTGGCAGAGGAGGCCGCCAGGTTACGGGGGCCACTGGTAGAAGAGGGGATGGAAGGTGTAGAGTCACGGCGAGAGGTACTGGGGGTGTGTTACCAGTCCGGTCCGGCCCGTTCCAGATCCCGGTGTAGGGCCAGTGGTGTGTGTCCCCAGTACGGTCCGGTCTGTTCCTGCTCCCCGCACCAAGTCAGTGGTGCGCTTCGTCAGCCCGGCTCGGCCCGTTCCTGCTCCCCGCACCAAGTCAGTGGTGCGCTTCGTCAGCCCGGCTCGGCCCGTTCCTGCTCCCCGCACCAAGTCAGTGGTGCGCTTCGTCAGCCCGGCTCGGCCCGTTCCTGCTCCCGCCCCAAGTCGGTGGTGCGCTTCGTCAGCCCGGCTCGGCCCGCTCCTGCTCCCGCACCAAGTCGGTGGTGCGCGCCGTCAGCCCGGCTCGGCCCGTTCCTGCTCCCCGCACCAAGTCAGTGGTGCGCCTCGTCAGCCCGGCTCGGCCCGTTCCTGCTCCCCGCACCAAGTCAGTGGTGCGTTTCGTCAGCCCGGTTCGGCTCACTCCTGCTCCTCACACCAAGCCAGTGGTGTGCGTTGTCAGTCCAGCACGGCCCGTGCCTGTTCCACTGGTCAGATGTTTTACGCCGGAGCTAGAGCAATCCGCTCCATCAGTGTGCAGTCCAGCTCCGGCCAGCGGGGCCAGACCGGACCAGGGGTACTTTGGGGGGTTGGAGAGGGAGCGGGGTTCAGGCCCGGAGCAGGATCCGCCGCCTAGGCGGAGTGCCCACCCGGTCCCTCCCCTGTGGTATTTGGTTGACGCGGTCGGAGTCCGCGCCTTTAGGGGGGGGTACTGTCACGCCCTGGCTCTGGGGACACTGTTATGTTGAGCCAGGGTGTGTAGATCAATGTGTTTTGTTCTATGGGTGCTATTTCTATGTTGGCCAGAGTGGCTCCCAATCAGAGGCAACGAGTGTCAGGTGTTGCTGGCTGTCTCTGATTGGGAGCCATTTTTATACAGTCTGTTTTTCATTCGTGTTTGTGGGATTTTGTTTCTAGTCTGTTTATGTTAGACCGTGAACTGTCACGTATCGTTTGTTGTTTTTGATCGTGTCTCTAAATAAAGAGTATGTTTGCCTGCAACGCTGCGCCTTGGTCCTCATCTGTTCTAGACGATCGTGACAGGAAGTTTACATACACTTAGGTTGGAGTCATTAAATCTCGTTTTTCAACCACTCCACAAATTTCTTGTTAACAAACTATAGTTTTGGCATGTCGGTTAGGACATCTACTTTGTGCATGACACAAGTAATTTTTCCAACAATTGTTTACAGACAGCTTATTTCACTTATAATTCACTGTATCACAATTCCAGTGGGTCAGAAGTTTACATACACTAAGTTGACTGTGCCTTTAAACAGCTTGGAGAATTCCAGAAAATGATGTCATGGCTTTAGAAGCTTCTGATAGGCTAATTGACATCATTTGAGTCAATTGGAGGTGTACCTGTGGATGTATTTCAAGGCCTACCTTCAAACTCAGTACCTCTTTGCTTGACATCATGGGTAAATCAAAAGAAATCAGCCAAGAACTCAGAAAAAGAATTGTAGACCTGCACAAGTCTGGTTCATCCTTGGGAGCAATTTCCAAACACCTGAAGGTACCACGTTCATCTGTACAAACAATAGTACGCAAGTATAAACACCATGGGACCACGCAGCCGTCATACCGTTCGGGAAGGAGACGCGTTCTGTCTCCTAGAGATTAACGTACTTTGGTGCGAAAAGTGTAAATCAATCCCAGAACAACAGCAAAGGACCTTGTGAAGATGCTGGAGGAAACCGATACAAAAGTATCTATATCCACAGTAAAACTAGTCCTATATCGACATAACCTGAAAGGCCGCTCAGCAAGGAAGAAGACACTGCTCCAAAACCGCCATAAAAATGCCAGACTACGGTTTGCAACTGCACATGGGGACAAAGATCGTACTTTTTGGAGAAATGTCCTCTGGTCTGATGAAACAAAAATAGAACTGTTTGGCCATAATGACCATCGTTATGTTTGGAGGAAAAAGGGGGGTGCTTGCAAGCCGAAGAACACCATCCCAACCGTGAAGCACGGGGGTGGCAGCATCATGCTGTGGGGGTGCTTTGCTGCAGGAGGGACTGATGCACTTCACAAAATAGATGGCATCATGAGGAAGGAAAATTATGTGGATATATAAGCAATATATCAAGACATCAGGCATTTAAAGCTTGGTCGCAAATGGGTCTTCCAAATGGACAATGACCCCAAGCATACTTCCAAAGTTGTGGCAAAATGGCCTAAGGACAACAAAGTCAAGGTATTGGAATGGCCATCACAAAGCCCTGACCTCAATCCTATAGAAAATGTGTGGGCAGAACTGAAAAAGTGTGTGCGAGCAAGGAGGCCTACAAACCTGACTCAGTTACATCAGCTCTGTCAGGAGGAATGGGCCAAAATTCATCCAACTTATTGTGGGAAGCTTGTGGAACGCTACCCGAAACGTTTGACCCAAGTTAAACAATTTAAAGGCAATGCTACCAAATACTAATTGAGTGTGTGTAAACTTCTGACCCAATGGGAATGTGATGTAAGAAATAAAAGCTTAAGTAAATCATTCTCTCTACTATTATTCTGACATTTCACATTCTTAAAATAAAGTGGTGATCCTAACTGACCTAAGACATGGAATTTTTACTAGGATTAAATGTCAGGAATTGTGAAAAACTGAGTTTAAACGTATTTGGCTAAGGTGTATGTAAACTTCCGACTTCAAGTCAGTAGAGAGTCGTTTTCGCCCTCTGCCAGTCTGTAGCTTTGTTGTCCCCAATGTCTGCTGCTTGACCTTGTTCTTACGAACCGCCGTCTTTGAAATTTTAAGGATGGAAGCAACCTGACGCTCACTGTATCCCTCTGCCAGTAAAACCAGAATTGAACCCTTCTTTTCCTCACTCAAAAACTTTCCTTTTCACCTCTTTTGGCATAGTCAATAGTTATTTTTTGATTAATTTTACTTTTGAGGTACTATTAGCACTGTTTCTGCCATCCAGCTGGTCCTATTGCAAGAGGATAGTGACGACCACAGCAGTGGTTTTTATACTTTTCCTCGTTAAATAAGATTTGGTTCAGGTGATCACCTAATCAGTACCTAATTCAGTAGAATGAGGTGTGCCTGTGTTGGATTTCAACAGACACTGGAATGGAATGGCTGTCATACATGTAGAGATGCTGATTTGAGAAAGATTTGCAGTGGTCTCTTAATTTTTTCCACAGCTGTATATATATATATATATATATATATATATATATATATATATATATAGTGGGGAGAACAAGTATTTGATACACTGCCGATTTTGCAGGTTTTCCTACTTACAAAGCATGTAGAAGTTCAAGATGACGGTCAATCACCCTCGGTCTGGGGCTCCATGCAAGATCTCACCTCGTGGGGCATCAATGATCATGAGGAAAGTGAGGGATCAGCCCAGAACTACACTGCAGGACCTGGTCAATGACCTGAAGAGAGCTGGGACCACAGTCTCAAAGAAAACCATTAGTAACAAACTACGCCGTCATGGATTAAAATCCTGCAGCGCACGCAAGGTCCCCCTGCTCAAGCCAGCGCATGTCCAGGCCCGTCTGAAGTTTGCCAATGACCATCTGGATGATCCAGAGGAGGAATGGGAGAAGGTCATGTGGTCTGATGAGACAAAAATATAGCTTTTTGGTCTAAACTCCACTCGCCATGTTTGGAGAAAGAAGAAGGATGAGTACAACCCCAAGAACACCATCCCAACTGTGAAGCATGGAGGTAGAAACATCATTCTTTGGGGATGCTTTTCTGCAAAGGGGACAGGACGACTGCACCGTATTGAGGGGAGGATGGATGGGGCCATGTATCACGAGATCTTGGCCAACAACCTCCTTCCCTCAGTAAGAACATTGAAAATGGGTCATGGCTGGGTCTTCCAGCATGACAACGACCCGAAACACACAGCCAGGGCAACTAAGGAGTGGCTCCGTAAGAAGCATCTCAAGGTCCTGGAGTTGCTTAGCCAGTCTCCAGACCTGAACCCAATAGAAAATCTTTGGATGGAGCTTAAAGTCCGTATTGCCCAGCGACAGCCCCGAAACCTGAAGGATCTGGAGAAGGTCTGTATGGAGGAGTGGGCCAAAATCCCTGCTGCAGTGTGTGCAAACCTGGTCAAGACCTACAGGAAACGTATGATCTCTGTAATTGCAAAAAAAGGTTTCTGTACCAAATATTAAATTCTGCTTTTCTGATGTATCAAATACTTATGTCATGCAATAAAATGCTAATTAATTACTTAAAAATCATACAATGTGATTTTCTGGATTTTTGTTTTAATTTTAATAAATTACAGACCTCTACATGCTTTGTAAGTAGGAAAACCTGCAAAATCGGCAGTGTATCAAATACTTGTTCTCCCAACTCTATATATACACACACAGTACCAGTCAAAAGTTTGGACACACCTACTCATTCATGGCTTTTTCTTTATTTTTTACTATTTTCTACAGTATAGAATAATAGTGAAGACATCAAAACTATGAAATAACACATATGGAATCATGTAGTAACCCAAAAAGTGTTAAACAAATTAGAATATAATTTATATTTGAGATTCTTCAAATAGCCACCCTTTGCCTTTATGACAGCTTTGCACACTGTTCGCATTCTCTCAACCAGCTTCACCTGGAATGTTTTTCCAACTGTCTTGAAGGAGTTCCCACATATGCTGAGCATTCCTTCACGCTGCAGTCCAACTCATCTCAAACCATCTCAATTGGGTTGAGGTTGGGTGATTGTGGAGGCCAGGTCATCTGATGCAGCACTCCATCATTCTCCTTCTTGGTCAAATAGCCCTTACGCAGCCTGGAGGTGTGTTGGGTCATTGTGCTGTTGAAAAACAAATGATAGTCCCACTAAGCACAAACAAGATTGGATCGTGTATCGCTGCAGAATGCTATGGTAGCCATGCTGGTTAAGTGTGCCTTGAATTCTAAATAAATCACCAACAGTGTCACCAGCAAAGCACCATCACACCTCCTCCTCCATGCTTCACGGTGGGAACCACACATGCGGAGATAATCCGTTCACATACTCTGTGTCTCACAAAGACGCAGAGTATGTGAAAAAAAAAATCTCAAATCTGACCAAAGGACAGATTTCCACCAATGTCCATTGCTCGTGTTTCTTGGCCCAAGCAGGTCTCTTCTTATTATTGGTGTCCTTTAGTAGTGCTTTCTTTGCAGCAATTCGACCATGAAGGCCTGATTCACACAGTCCCCTCTGAACAGTTGATGTTGAGATGTGTTTGTCACTTGAACTCTGTGAAGCATTTATTTGGGCTGCAATTTCTGAAGCTGGTAACTCTAATGAACTTATCCTCTCTAGCAGAGGTAACTCTGGGTCTTCCATTCTTGTGGTGGTCCTCATGAGAGCCAGTTTCATCATAGCGCTTGATGGTTTTGCGACTGCACTTTAAGAAACGTTCAAAGTTCTTGAAATGTTCCGTATTGACTGTCCTTCATGTCTTAAAGTAATGATGGACTGTCGTTTCTCTTTGCTTATTTGAGCTGTTCTTGCAATAATATGGACTTGGTCTTTTACCAAATAGGGCTCTCTTCTGTATACCTTGTCAAAACACAACTGATTGGCTCAAACGCATGAAGAAGGAAAGAAACTCTACAAATTAACTTTTAACATGGCACACCTGTTAATTGAAATGCATTCCAGGTGACTACCTCATGAAGCTGGTTGAGAGAATGCCAAGAGTGTGCAAAGCTGTCATCAAGGCAAAGGGTGGCTGTTTGAACAATCTCAAATATGAAATAGATTTTGATTTGTTTAACACTTTTTTTGGTTACTACATGATTCCATATGTGACATTTCATAGTTTTGATGTCTTCACTATTATTCTTCAATGTAGAAAATAGTAAAAAATAAAGAAGAACCCTTGAAATAGTAGGTGTCCAAACTTTTGACTGATATACAGTGAGGGAAAAAAGTATTTGATCCCCTGCTGATTTTGTACGTTTGCCCACTGACAAAGACATGATCAGTCTATAATTTTAATGGTAGGTTTATTTGAACAGTGAGAGACAGAATAACAACAAAAAAATCCTGAAAAACGCATGTCAAAAATGTTATAAATTGATTAGCATTTTAATGAGGGAAATAAGTATTTGACCCCTCTGCAAAACATGACTTAGTACTTGGTGGCAAAACCCTTGTTGGCAATCACAGAGGTCAGACGTTTCTTGTAGTTGGCCACCAGGTTTGCACACATCTCAGGAGGGATTTTGTCCCACTCCTCTTTGCAGATCTTTAAGGTTTCGAGCCTGACGTTTGGCAACTCGAACCTTCAGCTCCCTCCATAGATTTTCTATGGGATTAAGGTCTGGAGACTGGCTAGGCCACTCCAGGACCTTAATGTGCTTCTTCTTGAGCCACTCCTTTGTTGCCTTGGCCGTGTATTTTGGGTCATTGTAATGCTGGAATACCCGTCCACGACCCATTTTCAATGCCCTGGCTGAGGGAAGGAGGTTCTCACCCACGATTTGACAGTACATGGCCCCGTCCATCGTCTCTTTGATGCGGTGAAGTTGTCCTGTCCCCTTAGCAGAAAAACACCCCCAAAGCATAATGTTTCCACCTCCATGTTTGACGGTGGGGATGGTGTTCTTGGCAGCATTCCTCCTCCTCCAAACACGGCGAGTTGAGTTGATGCCAAAGAGCTCGATTTTGGTCTCATCTGACCACAACACTTTCACCCAGTTCTCCTCTGAATCATTCAGATGTTCATTGGCAAACTTCAGATGGGCCTGTATATGTGCTTTCTTGAGCAGGGGGACCTTGCGGGCGCTGCAGGATTTCAGTCCTTCACGGCGTAGTGTGCTACCAATTGTTTTCTTGGTGACTATGGTCCCAGCTGCCTTGAGATCATTGACAAGATCATCCCGTGTAGTTCTGGGCTGATTCCTGACCGTTCTCATGATCATTGCAACTCCACGAGGTGAGATCTTGCATGGAGCCCCAGGCCGAGGGAGATTGACAGTTCTTTTGTGTTTCTTCCATTTGCGAATAATCGCACCAACTGTTGTCACCTTCTCACCAAGCTGCTTGGCTATGGTCTTGTAGCCCATTCCAGCCTTGTGTAGGTCTACAATCTTGTCCCTGACATCCTTGGAGAGCTCTTTGGTCTTGGCCATGGTGGAGAGTTTGGAATCTGATTGATTGATTGCTTCTGTGGACAGGTGTCTTTTATACAGGTTACAAGCTTAGATTAGGAGCACTCCCTTTAAGAGTGGGCTCCTAATCTCAGCTCGTTACCTGTATAAAAGACACCTGGGAGCCAGAAATCTTTCTGATTGAGAGGGGGTCAAATACTTATTTCCCTTATTAAAATGCAAATCAATTTATAACATTTTTGACATGTGTTTTTCTGGATTTTTTTGTTGTTATTCTGTCTCTCACTGTTCAAATAAACCTATCATTAAAATTATAGACTGATCATTTCTTTGTCAGTGGGCAAACGTACAAAATCAGCAGGGGATCAAATACTTTTTTCCCTCACTGTATATATATTAAAATACAAAAACACAGTCAATGGAAGCACAAATAAAACCACGAATCTCCCAGAAAAATAGTTACATTCCTCCACAAACAAGTCCCCAATCAATATTTGAAATTGCCCGAATGGCACCAGATCATCAATAAATGTATTTTGATCTCTACTTGATTAGGTAAATCTGCATTCCGTTTTTTTGAGCCCCGTGTATGGGATGATTTGCAGAGCGCTCTGCATCTTGATGCTCTGTTAAATCTAGGGCAGTTCAGGTTGTTAATGGAAGACCTCCTTGTTGAGGAATGTGATTGTTTTCTTAAATGTCTTGTAAATATTGTATGTTTTTATAAAGTTGTATTTGTAAATGTTGTACATTTTGTATAATTTGTGTACATGTAGGGCTCCCTTGCAAAAGAGCCCTTCCCTGTTAAAATAAAAGGTTAAATAACATTCTAACTAGCTGTCAAAGGCTAGCTCTCTTTCGAATACGAAGATGGGAGGCCTAGTTTCTAATCAAAGATGCTGTAGTGAATAGCCTGCAGGGTTCGACCAGTACGTGCGTACAGTGTGGCAGTCTGTCACAGGCTGTCAGTCACCCCTTTGAGAACTGTCTGTCTAGATGCACTGCGTCGACATAAAACTGTTGAGCAGCAAAACTGAGCTGTTTTTCACCTCTGCCACAAAGGCTTCCTAGATTTACCTAGAGAAGATAATAATAATGATCTTCAAGGAAAGGGGGGAGGGAAGGAACAACAAGTCAAGAAGCCAGCCACTTGCTAATTAGTAACCCCTTCATTTTTCTAACAAGCAGAACTAATTACAGGAGCTGCCAAATCATTGATTTCCCACAAGGCAACGCTCCACGTACCCACCAAAACTGAGCCAAAATTGCTCTCCCTCGAATCGGGCTGCTCTTGTTGGTGGGAGGCAAGTGGAGAAATAATGCTGTGTCATTTTCACAAATGCATACATCAAGCAAACACATTTATTGATCAGTATGAACTGTATTATTACAATATTACCAAGCTCACAGGCAATAAATCAGATGATGTTACTGTTTTTATGGATGATTCTGCTGCAAAATCTACTTTCCCCTGAGGGATAGTAACACTTTCTACTACTACTACTACTACTACTACTACTACTACTACTACTACTACTGTTGCTGCGGCTGCTACTACAACAACTTTAAATGAGGTTGAGCTACATGGGAATGACAGTGATTTCAATACATAAACAAAATCAATGGGAGAGAAGAAAACAAGAGTGACTCAAATCAAATCAAATCAAATCAAATTTTATTGGTCACATGCGCTGAATACAACAGGTGCAGACATTACAGTGAAATGCTTACTTACAGCCCTTAACCAACAGTGCATTTATTTTAAACAAAAAAAGTAAGAATAAAACAACAACAAAAAAGTGTTGAGAAAAAAAGAGCAGAAGTAAAATAAAGTGACAGTAGGGAGGCTATATATACAGTAAAATAAAGTGACAGTAGGGAGGCTATATATACAGGGGGGTACCGTTGCGATAGTCAATGTGTGGGGGGCACCTGACTAGTTGAGGTAGTTGAGGTAATATGTACATGTGGGTAGAGTTAAAGTGACTATGCATAAATACTTAACAGAGTAGCAGCAGCGTAAAAAGGATGGGGTGGGGGGCAGTGCAAATATTCCGGGTAGCCATGATTAGCTGTTCAGGAGTCTTATGGCTTGGGGGTAGAAGCTGTTGAGAAGTCTTTTGGACCTAGACTTGGCACTCCGGTACCGCTTGCCGTGCGGTAGCAGAGAGAACAGTCTATGACTAGGGTGGCTGGAGTCTTTGACAATTTTGAGGGCCTTCCTCTGACACCGCCTGGTATAGAGGTCCTGGATGGCAGGGAGCTTTGCCCCAGTGATGTACTGGGCCGTACGCACTACCCTCTGTAGTGCCTTGCGGTCAGAGGCCAAGCAGTTGCCATACCAGGCGGTGATGCAACCAGTCAGGATGCTCCGATGGTGCAGCTGTAGAATTTTTTGAGGATCTGAGGACCCATGCCAAATCTTTTTAGTCTCCTGAGGGGGAATAGGCTTTGTCGTGCCCTCTTCACGACTGTCTTGGTGTGTTTGGACCATGATAGTTCGTTGGTGATGTGGACACCAAGGAACTTGAAGCTCTCAACCTGTTCCACTACAGCCCCGTCGATGAGAATTGGGGCGTGCTCAGTCCTCTTTTTTTTCCTGTAGTCCACAATCATCTCCTTTGTCTTGGTCACGTTGAGGGAGAGGTTGTTGTCCTGGCACCACACGGCCAGATCTCTGACCTCCTCCCTATAGGCTGTCTCATCGTTGTCGGTGATCAGGCCTACCACTGTTGTGTCGTCGGCAAACTTAATGATGGTGTTGGAGTCGTGCCTGGCCATGCAGTCATGGGTGAACAGAGAGTACAGGAGGGGACTGAGCACGCACCCCAGGATCCAGTTGCAGAGGGAGGTGTTTAGTCCCAGGATCCTTAGCTTAGTGATGAGCTTAGAGGGCACTATGGTGTTGAATGCTGAGCTGTAGTCAATGAATAGCATTCTCACGTAGGTGTTCCTCTTGTCCAGGTGGGAAAGGGCAGTGTGGAGTGCGATAGAGATTGCATCATCTGTGGATCTGTTGGGGCGGTATGCAAATTGGAGTGGGTCTAGGGTTTCTGGGATTATGCTGTTGATGTGAGCCATGACCAGTCTTTCAAAGCACTTCATGGCTACAGACGTCAGTGCTACGGGTCGGTAGTCATTTAGGCAGGTTATCTTAGAGTTCTTGGGCACGGGGACTATGGTGGTCTGCTTGAAACATGTTGGTATTACAGACTCAGTCAGGGACATGTTGAAAATGTCAGTGAAGACACTTGCCAGTTGGTCAGCACATGCTCGGAGTACACGTCCTGGTAATCCGTCTGGCCCTGCGGCCTTGTGAATGTTGACCTGCTTAAAAGTCTTACTCACATCGGCTACGGAGAGCGTGATCACATAGTCGTCGGAGCAGCTGGTGCTCTCATGCATGCTTCAGTGTTGCTTGCCTCGAGGCGAGCATAGAAGTGGTTTAGCCTCGTCTGGTAGGCTTGTGTCACTGGGCAGCTCGCGGCTGTGCTTCCCTTTGTAGTCTGTAATAGTTTTCAAGCCCTGCCACATCCGACGAGCGTCAGAGCCAGTGTAGTATGATTCAATCTTAGACCTGTATTGACTCTTTGCCTGTTTGATGGTTCGTCGGAGGTCATAGCGGGATTTCTTATAAGCGTCCGGGTTAGAGTCCCGTTCCTTGAAAGCGGCAGCTCTACCCTTTAGCTCAGTGCGGATGTTTCCTGTAATCCATGGCTTCTGGTTTGGGGGTATGTACGTACGGTCACTGTGGGGACGACATCATCGATGCACTTATTGATGAAGCCAGTGACTGATGTGGTGTACTCCTCAATGCTGTCTGAAGAATCCCAGAACATGTTCCAGTCTGTGCTAGCAAAACAGTCCTGTAGCTTAGCATCTGCGTCATCTGACCACTTTTTATTAACCGAATCACTGGTGCTTCCTGCTTCAGTTTTTGCTTATAAGGAATCAGGAGGATAGAGTTATGGTCAGATTTGCCAAATGGAGGCGAGGGAGAGCTTTGTATGCGTCTCTGTGTGTGGAGTAAAGGTGGTCTAGAGTTTTTTCCCCTCTGGTTGCACATTTAACATGCTGGTAGAAATTAGGTAGAACGGATTTAAGTTTCCCTGCATTAAAGTCCCGGCTACTAGGAGCGCTGCATCTGGATGAGCGTTTTCCTGTTGATTAATGGCCTTGTACAACTAATTCAGTGCAATCTTAATGCCAGCATTGGTTTGTGGTGGTAAATAGACAGCTATGAAAATATAGATGAAAACTCTCTTGGTAAATAGTGTGGTCTACAGCTTATCATAAGATACTCTACCTCAGGCGAGCAAAACCTCGAGACTTCCTTAGTATTTGATTTTGTGCACCAGCTGTTGTTTACAAATATACACAGACCGCCGCCCCTTGTCTTACTCCAGAGTCAGACGTTCTGTCCTGCCGATGTAGCGTATAGCCTGCTAGCTGAATGTTGTCATTGTTGTCGTTCAGCCACGACTCCGTGAAACATAAGATATTACAGTTTTTAATGTCCCGTTGGTAGGATAACCGTAATCTTAAATCGTCAATTTTATTCTCAAAAGATTGAACGTTGGCTAATAGGATTGATGGGAGAGGCAGTTTACTCGCACGCCGTCGGATCCTTACAAGGCACCCGGATCTGCGTCCACGATATCTCCGTCTCTCCCTCACGCGAATGACGGGGATCTGGGCCTTGTTGGGTGTCTGTAGAATATCCTTCGCGAACGCCTCGTTGAAGAAAAAGTCTTCGTCCAATGCGAGGTGAGTAATCGCTGTCCTGATATCCAGAAGCTCTCTTTGGTTATAAGAGACGATGGCAGAAACATTATGTACAAAATAAATTACAAATAACGCGGAAAAACACACATAATAGTACAATTGGTTAGAGGGCTGTAAAACGGCAGCCATCTTCTTCCGGCGCTGTTTTCTGACTCAGTATCTCTCCTAAGATTTCAAATTTGGTGTTCAGGTTGGAACACTAAGTGCCCATTCTTACACAGTCATCGGTCAGGGACACTTTCTTTACATATCCCTCCCAGAAGAAAATCTAAGTCGCGCCTCAGGCGCATGGAAGGTATCCTTTCAATGGCCAGCTTCCAACAACTTGTACTGTTAACCTGTTGGTCTACTTTTTTAGGCAGGGCTATACTATTTATTTTATAGTAATTGTTGTTGGTTATTTGAGCCAAAAGTATCATGTTGTTGCCAGAGTCTGGTTGACCGGCAATGCTCTCATCTCCATATCACACAAGCCCTCCTGGCGATGGGGGTTCGACCCCCATCTTAGTCTTTTTGGAAAGCCCCTACTTGATGTCTCCCTCTTTATACTTTCCCACTAACCTGTCTTCAAAAAATGGAAGGGGATCAAAGCTTGAATCTTTTCTTTTTTTTTTATCTGCTTTTGGTTTTAGTTTCACTGTATTATCAATACAAAGCTAACATTATCTTGAAATACTATTGCTATTGTCCCTCTGTGGTAGAGGTCTTCACAGGTCCAAAAAGTTGGACCCGTTCTGAAATGGAGCTGTGGCTTACCCACCTGGACCCGCTATGCATAAATACATTTTGAAAAAGTTGAGACCCTTTCCGAATGGACCCAGGGACAGTCAGACCCGTTCCGAAAAGGCCTGTGGTAAAAACAGACCCGTGCCCGTTAGGATCCGAGAGACCAGTTCAGATCTGAGAGTAGAATGAGGGAGAGAAAGAAACCTCCGACCTGGCACAGCCAGCGCCATCAATAAATGCAGGTTGACGTTTATTTATCATGAATCTTGACCTGGAGGCAGAACTGAGCTATTTCCGCTAGATGGGCCAGCTGCAAAGTCAAAAATTGGCTTTATCGTACAAATTCATAAAAACAAAACATAGCTTAATTTAAGGTTAGGGTTAGGCATTAGGGTTAGCAGTGTGGTTATGGTTAGGTTGTATGACTTTATGGCTGTGCTAGCTAGTGACCACTCTGCAGAGCTTTTAAACTATTCCTTGTCTTTCGATGTGTAGCATATTCAAAACTTTATATCCAATTGTTTTATTGGTTTTCCTTTCCTAAATAATTGTCCACCTCATGGTTCAGCTGTCAGAAATTTGAGCGCTAAATGCATCAGGGCATTGCATACATAGGCGTCCACCATATGATATTGATATTCAAAAAATTATATGAAGGAAAAAAAGCTTAGGTATATAAAAAATATATATATATAAAAGGAAGAGAAGCTTAGGACTAGCCCTAGAGAGACAGACAGAGATAGAGATATGCCGGCGGCATGTTCCCGAAAACGACATGCATTTCTTTATCCTTGTCAGATAGGCTACTACTGCTATACAAATATAGGTGTACAGAAGGAGCCTGATTCATACCTTTTCCATTAGAATATTTTGCATAAAGATACAGTATAAGCTTTATATTGTTAGATTATCAGAGTAACTCTGGTAGGCCTAAAACATTATTCTTCACCTCAAATTCAACTGTCGGAGTCCGAGGGAGCGCCAGCGCGCACTGCCTTCATAGGCCTGCAGTAGCTATAGCCTAATAAGTAAGTCAAGACACTGTTTATAGGGAAAATACAAAAAAGCTATGTATTATATTACGGCGAACACTACAACATTACAGTTGGAACTAAATTTGGTTTAAACCTTCACAAAGGTTATGAACAGACTATATTGCAGCAATTACCAACAAAGGCTAGTGCCTCCCGTACCCAACAAATGACAGCAATAGGCTAATGATATTTATTTTATCTACTTATAAACTATCTTAAAATATATGGAGCACATAATTAAAAGACAGTTTGAACTTAATATAGCCAATGAAAATGTCTCAGTAGAATGAAACAAAACAACTGCATATTTAAAGAACTGGTTAAGATGCATAAATAGGCCTACAATAATAATAATGACATAAAATAATAATAATGATAAAACAAATTATAATAAATATGAAAATAAAAAATAAAAGTTAGAAAATTGCATCAAACCTGAATAGTGACCTGTCTCTAGAATATTAAAACTTGTCTTGACAGAGGGCATTCCTGTTGTCGGCTTCTTTTCACTATACTCTTCTCCTCTAACTTTCACTTCAATAAAAAAGGCCTCCTCCATCTTCGCAACTGTAGCATAGGCCAAGGCTCCTCTCGCTCTCTCTCTCTCCTCAGCAGCAGGCGCAGTGAGGTGAGCGGCCGGAACCAGTTTCAGCTGGACCTGGCTGGCCTAAGCTATATGTTTTAAGTTGCAATTGGCTGACACAGATAACAAGCTTGCGCAGTTTACTCATCACCACACCAATTGAATTAACAGAGGACGAGTCCAATCGGGTCCAGTCTGTAAATATATTTTAATTGCACATACCCGAGACCCGTGGCAATTATATCAGACCCGACCCAGATCGATTACCCCAGAGAACACTGCTACTCCATGTGGCAGGGGCTAGATTCCGTTACGGATTACCCAGCCATGATCTGCCCAATGATGCCTCTCTTCCAGACAAACTAATTGCAGCATTACCGCAAAAATGGAAGAGGAATGTGGAAGGGGGAAAAAGTAAGGAACTTGTCTGTCGGCACTGCATTAAAGAACATAATTGGTTAAAGAAAATTGTGATAAATAAAAAAGTAACCCAGTTCCATTTCAGGACCAAAGGATTGACAGCCGTCCCATATAGATTGCAAAATAGTTGGGAAGAGATTTTTGACGTACCGATTCCATGGCATAGTGTTTATGAACTGATACGCAAAACGACGCCGGATTCAAAACTTAAAATGTTTCAATTTAAATAATTATAAAAAATTCTTGCTACCAATATAATGTTATTTATATGGGGGATACAATCTTCCCAGCTCTGCAGGTTTTGCTGCGAAGAGACAGAATCATTAGATCATTTGTTTTGGTACTGTCCATTTGTAGCTTGTTTTTGGTCACAGGTCTAGAAATGGCTGAAAGATTGCAATATTTACCTGGAGCTAACCCTGCAGATAGCAGTACTGGGTGATCTGAAAAGTCATAGTCAATTGATCAATAATATAATAATACTTTTAACAAAAATGTTTATTTTCAATTTACAATCTGTAGAAACAACTAGAACAGAAGGGTTCAGAACTTTTGTGAAACATCACAGTACAGTTGAAAAATATATGGCAAATAGAAATCCAATATGGATGGTGTTAGGAGATTAAAACAAACTCCTTCAAGACTGTTGGAAAAGCATTCCAGGTGAAGCTGGTTGAGACTCATGATGTTGTACTCATGAAGTTGTCATTCCGAACTTTATCCGCAAGGTTATATTCCCTGTTGCGTGACTCGAGCCTTCTCTCAACCAGCTTCACCTGGAATGCTTTTCCAACAGTCTTAAAGGAGTTCCCACATATGCTGAGTACTTGTTGGCTGCTTTTCCTTCACTCTGCAGTCCTACTCATCCCAAACCATCTCAATTGGGTTGAGGTTCGGGTGATTGTGGAGGCCAGGTCATCTGATGCAGCACTCCATCACTCTCCTTCTTGGTCAAATAGCCCTTACATAGCCTGGAGGTGTGTTGGGTCATTGTCCTGTTGAAAAACAATGATAGTCCCACTAAGCGCAAACCAGATGGGATGGCGTATCGCTGCAGAATGCTGTGGTAGCCATGCTGGTTCAGTGTGCCTTGAATTCTAACTAAATCACAGACAGTGTCACCAGCAAAGCACCCCCACACCATCACACCTCCTCCTCCACGCTTCACAGTGGGAACCACACATGCGGAGATCATCCGTTCACCTACTCTGCATCTCACAGGAACCAAAAATCTCATCAGACCAAAGGACAGATTTCCACCGGTCTAATGTCCATTGCTCGTGTTTCTTGGCCCAAGCAAGTCTCTTCTTATTATTGGTGTACTTCTTTGCAGCAATTCGACCATGAAGGACAGATTCACGCAGTCTCCTCTGAACAGTTGATGTTGAGATGTGTCTGTTACTTGAACACCGTGAAGCATTTATTTTATTTGGGCTGCAATCTGAGGTGCAGTTATCTCTAATGAATTTATCCTCTGCAGCAGAGGTAACTCTGGGTCTTCCTTTCCTGTGGCGGTCCTCATGAGAGCCAGTTTAATCAAAACGCTTGATGGTTTTTGCGACTGCACTTGAAGAAACTTTCAAAGTTCTTGACATTTTCCGGATTGACTGACCTTCATGTCTTAAAGTAATGATGGACTGTCATTTCTCTTTGCTTATTTGAGCTGTTCTTGCCATAATATGGACTTGGTCTTTTACGAAATAGGGCTATCTTCTGTATACCACCCCTACCTTGTCACAACACAACTGATTGGCTCAAACGCATTAATTCCACAAATTAACTTTTAACAAGGCACAACTGTTAATTGAAATGCATTCCATGTGACTAGCTCATGAAGCTGGTTGAGAGAATGCCACAAGTGTACAAAGCTGTCATCAAGGTAAAGGGTGGCTACTTTGAAGAATCTCAAATATAAAATATATTTTGATTTGTTTAACAGTTTTTTGGTTACTACATGATTCCATGTGTTATTTCATAGTTTTGATGCCTTCACTATTATTCTACAATGTAGAAGATATTAAAAATAAAGAAAAACCCTGGAATGAGTAGGTGTGTCCAAACGTTTGACTGGTACTGTATGTGTTAGCCTACCTATTGTATTAAAAGGACATATTTCTGGCATTATTCACACACAGAATTCGCTGCTTCAACTTCAGTAGCCTACCTCTCCTCTCCTAGTTGGGGGTGCGAGTTTAAGTGCGCCTATGTGTGGTCTCATTGAAATAAAGTAGGCTATAGCCTATGCTTGGATGGAGAAGCACGGGCCAGTTATCTTTCCAAGGAAATGTACTTCCTAATTAATCAATAAGGCCCGAGGGGGTGTGGTATATGGCCAATATACCACGGCTAAGGGCTGTTCTTATGCACGACGCAACACGGAGAGCCTGGATACAGCCCTTAACCATGGTATATTGGCAATATACCACAAACACCCAAGGTGCCTTATTGCTATTATAAACTGGTTACCAACATAATTAGAGCAGTAAAAATAATTGTTTTGTCATACCCGTGGTATATGGTCTAATATACCACGTCTTTCAGCCAATCAGCATTCAGGGCTCGAACCACCCAGTTTATAAATATGATTAGGCTATAGTTTACTACATTGCCTAGAAATAAATATTGATCACCCATTTTCTCTGTCTGAAAATCTTCCCACTCTGCTCTCTTCAAACTACATCTAGCATATTGGCTGATATATCCCAGTAATACAGATAATATAATGGGCCACGTGAGAATCTAATTTTGTAACACATTTTTGTATTACCTATAGGGCGCAAAATTGCTGGGACCATGGCTGGCAAGTGAGCTGCGTCACATACGCCTAAAATAACATTGCAGGACTGCGGTTGGGTTTGGGACCAGCTGCTAGTGCAGACGGGAGGGGGATGAAGAAATCAGTCCTGCCCAGACCTCTACATCACAGCACAAAATCCAGATGAACACTGAGGATACCAGTGCCCTTAGGGTGATGCTTTTACAGTGACTACAGTCCATTTCAAAATAGCCAGTATCGATTGAGCTTCCAGTTTCTCATTCATCTCAGTACTTCACCTTGAGTATCCTTGCCACGTGTGACGTTGAAGCTTGAAAAAGTACCCAGGCCAGCAGGATTGCTTTACATGCATCCAAGAGGCAAGTGCAACCAAATCGGGATGGATGGATGTTATGACCTATTTGACATGGGAGGGGCCCATTTCATTCGAAATAAAATTCTCAAAGAGAGAATTGCCCCTCTGTATTGCACTGTATTGTCTTGTGTCTTAGACCTAATGAAGATTAGACATTTTGAGGCTATTCTGAGATGAGGCACTCAAATAGGCATCTGTATCAGCCTGGTCCTGTGTTTGGATGTTTGGATATACATTGTGATACTATGATAACCAGAACACCTGCACAATTAAAGCTAAATTATTGTGTAGACACAGAATTTAACAGAGCATTATAAATTGTTTATGGAGGAGAACTGGCTGCAATCCAGGGTTTCTCTAGTCTAGCCTATTTCTTGCTAGACCTGCAAACAGCTAACGTATAATTTCAAGGCGTTGAAACAATGCTATTCAAATTATACTGTGAACTATTATTAAGATTTTCGAATAATCTAACAATATCCTGAAAGCTAAACAACTGTTTCAAAGATACTCAAAACCATCTGCACACCTCAGTCCTCAGGGCCTAAAACAACAGTGGGACAAACAATGGTCAAATCAATTGAAACGGCCTCCACTGAAAACGGCAGTTTAAGCTTGAGCCAGTGCTGTTCATGAGAAGGCCCCCACTCCCAGGCCACTTCAGAACACACGCTCATTAAGCATCAAAGGGAGAGAAGCGGCTCACAGTCTGGACCTATTCAGATTTGCTTCTCTGCGAGAGCCGGAGTCCAGCAGACCATCATAATGGTTGCCTTTACGGGCCAAATGGTTTGACCTGTTTAAACAGTCCTCCCGTTGCCTTAATAAGGACCATATAGGATTTAAACAGTTCAACTCTTTCAAGGAGGGAAATTGTACAGGCAGTACAAAGGCTTTCCCAATAGGGCAGGGGCTGCTGTCCAAGGTGTTTTTTTTTGTATTGCTTGTATATCGTTGTATTTTAAATGTGTGTGACTGTCCTTGTCTATCAGTGTTTTGTTACTTGTCATGTTTTGTGTTTTTTGTGGACCCCAGGAAGAATAGCTGCTGCTTCAGCAAAAGCTAATGGGGATCCGAATAAACCAATAATCTTTCAATCTCCACTGAGCTAGGTAAATCTGCTTTTGGTTTTTTTGTGCCTCTCATGTGGAATGATCTTCAAAAAGTCCTTAAAGTTGGTGGATTTGGTGCCTTTTTACTGAAGAACGTGTTTGTTTCATATGATTTTGTTTTGCTTTTCGTGTATTGTGTAATTGATTTGTAGGCCTACAGTCAACATGTATAGTGTAATTGATGTTTATTGATGTGTTGTTTATTGATGTGTTTGACAGGTTGTCATTTTAAATAAAAATGTGTTCTTAATTGACTTACCTGTATAAATAAAGGTGAAATAAAATAAAAGTAATGAGGAATAATTATTCCTATTTCAAGTAATTGAATCAAACTCATCAATAGTGCAGAGCCATTGCAGAAGAATAGGCACACAAATAGAATGCATGGGGATACTCTAGTCTAGATAATACAGAGAGCCATTGAAAATATAATGAAAGCATTGCAAAAAAACACACACAAAAACACAAAAAGCGTTTTGATCAACCTACTTCAACCTTTCCAGGCAAAGTTTGGTTTTATTGCCTCAAAATAGGGAACTCATTATTGTCTACTGTATCACGTCTCCCTCCTCAGTGGATGAGCTGAAGCTGGAATGGTTGATAAGGACTGAAGACCATATTGAGTTCAAAGCACACACGTTTCTATTTTAAGATGCTATTGGATTCTGGGTCTAATCCTATACGCTGGAGCTAATCTTTTTAACATGTGCCTAAATATGGTTGAGTGTGTGTGTGTGTGTGTGGGCAGCCTAACTTGCTGATATTTCTCTGTCAACTCACAGTGTGACCTGTTTTTGGTAAGCCATTGGGTGCATGTATTTCATGATACTCGTTTGATACAACACCTTGCTAAAATAAGGAGCAATTTAGTTTCATCGCGTTGTAAAGAGTCCATGTTACTGCGGAAACTGAATCAACCGTGCATCTCGTCTTTTTTAATGATCCGTCGTCAGTCAGCTGTTCCAAAACCCAGAATTCTATAACTGGCTAGTTTAGTCTCCTCTCCTCTCTCCTTATGTCGACTGTTAGATGTGAACCAGGTTTACTTTTACTTTACTGCTTTTGGGTAAAGTTTTAATTAATTAATTAATCAAAAGTTTTCTAAAATGAATGTATTAAAGCACTTTTGACAGTTATTTTAGTTTCATTACAGTCTTCATCCATAATCAATCAACAATCCATAATTGTCGGTTACACGGTTATACAATTACGGTGCCAGCCCTAGCGAGTAAGGTATTTTCATATTTCTGTAGAAAAAGCCCAGTTTAATTCTTAATTTTCTTCATTAGCTCATCTACATGTGTTTTGAATGACAACTTGCCAACGTTCCAAATGCCAAGGTATTTATATGAGGAGACTCGCTCAATTTGGGCTCCATTTAACATGCAAATATGTAAGTCTGTGGAGTCAATGTTGTGGGCTCTATTCTAGAGAATAGCATGTACTTTGTTTTATCTGCATTCAGTACCAGTTAAAGGTCAACAAGTGCTTCTTGTATGACATTAAAAACCATGTGTAGATCAGCTATAGCCTAGTTCACAGAGGAGGCAGAAGAATACAACAGAGGATCATCAGCATAAAAGCGTAGCTTGCCGTTTTTAACTAAGGAACCAATATCATTTATATACAGTGTGAATAATGCTGGCACTAAAATGGAACCTAGAGGAACACATTTTGTGACCTCAAGGAATTGAGTTCACACAGTCAGCAACTATACATTGAAAACTCTATCACTTAGGTCGTGTTTGAACCGCATGCATTACTATCAAGTCCGACAGAGGACAGTCTATGACAGTGTTTACAAACTCCGGTCCTCGAGTACCCCGAACAGTACATATTTTTGCTGTGGGCCCGGACAAACACACCTGAATCAGTTGAATCAGGTGTTTTTGTCCGGGGCTACAACAAAAATATGTGCTCTTGGGGGTACTCGTGGACCGGTGTTGGGAAACACTGGTCCATGCAATAATAATGAGTGATCCACATTATCAAAAGCTTTTGACATGTCTATAAACAAGTCAGTAAAATGCTGTTTTTTGTCAAGAGACCATGCAATATCATTGGCAACAAGTGATGCAGTCGAGTTGGTAGTGTCCCTGTCTAAATCCAGAATGGTATGTATTTAGGTAACAGTTC
Source organism: Coregonus clupeaformis (assembly GCF_020615455.1). Taxonomy (NCBI): domain Eukaryota; kingdom Metazoa; phylum Chordata; class Actinopteri; order Salmoniformes; family Salmonidae; genus Coregonus; species Coregonus clupeaformis. The sequence goes on along the minus strand of NC_059199.1, from coordinate 19,313,762 downwards.
CTGGTTGAGAAGGAACGAAGTTCAGTTTATCAACGATTCTATTTCAGACAAACACAAAAGCTTTGATATAGGGCAGTAGTTGTTTAGGTCACTAGGGTTCCCGCCCTTCTGAAGAGGAAATACATGCACTGCTTTCCAAAGTTTAGGAATAATCCCAGAAATAGTGTTAAATAAAAAACATGGCCTATGGGTTTCACAATAAGGGGGACTGCCAACAATAGAAGACCAGCATCTAATAGATCTGCCCAAGTGGACTTAACATCTATAGTATGTAAAACGCCAAGCACTTCCTTGTCCGTAAATTGTTTAATGGAGAACAAGGGATCCCTAGCGTCTGTTTAGCTGCTGCATGGATCCACGCTGTCCACTGTCTGCATAGAAACATAAGGTAGAGCTAAATTCTAAAAGATGTGGAAACAAAATGAGAGTTAAAAGCATCACATATTTCTATTTTGTCAGAAACTGACATGATTTGTTGGCGCAGCAACGGAGCAGAGCTACAGTGCCTTTAGAAAGTATTCACACACCTTTACTTTTTCCACATGTTGTTGTGTTACAGCCTGAATTTGAAATTGATTACATTGAGCTTTTGTGTCACTGATCTACACACAATACCCCATAATGTCAAAGTGGAATTTTGTTTGTAGAAGACTGTAGAAATTAATACAACATTTTAAGCTGAAATGTCCCGAGTCAATAAGTATTCAACCCCTTTGTTACGGCAAACCTAAGTTCAGGAGTAGAAATGTACTTAACAAATCGCATAATAAGTTGCATGGACTCATTCAGTGTTAAATAATATGGGTTAACATGCTTTTTTAATGACTACCCCATCTCTGTACCCCACACATTATCTGTAAGGTCCCTCAATCGAGTCATGAATTTCAAGCACAGATTCAACCACAAAGACCGGGGAGGTTTTTCAATGCCGACGCTGAATATCACATTGAGCATGGTGAAGTTATTAATTAATTTAATTAATTTGGATGGTGTATCAATACACCCAGTCACTACAAAGATACAGGCGTCCTTCCTAACTCAGTTGCCAGAGAGAAAGGAAACTGCCAATGGTGATTTTAAAACAGTTACACAGTTTAATGGTTGTGATATGAGAAAACTGAGGACGGATCAACAACATTGTAGTTACTCCACAATACTAACTTAAATGACAGAGTGAAAAGAAGGAAGCTTGTACAGAATAAAAATATTCCAAAACATGCATCCTGTTTGCAACAAGGTAAGAAATGTGGCAAAGAAATGAACTTTTTGTCCTGAATACAAAGTGTTATGTTTGGGGCAAATCCAACACAACACATCAATGAGTACTACTCTTCATATTTTCAAGCATGGTGGTGGCTGCATCATGTTATGGGTATGCTTGTCTTCGGCAAGGACTAGTGAGTGTTTTAGGATAAAAATAAATGGAATACATTTTAGGAAAAAGAAAAACAGAATACAGCTATAAGCACAGGCTAAATACTAGAGGAAAATCTGGTTCAGTCTGCTTTCCAACAGACACTGGGAGATGAATTCACCTTTCAACAGCAATAACCTAAAACGCAAGGCCATATTTACACTGGAGTTGCTTACCAAGACAACATTGAATGTTCCTGAGTGGTCGAGTTACAGTTTCCACTTAAATCGGCTTTAAAATCTATGGCAAGACTTGAAAATGTCTGTCTAGCAATGATCAACAATCAACTTCACAGAGCTTGAAGAATTTTTAAAAGAATAATGGGCAAATATTGTACAATCCAGGAGACTTACCCAAAAAGACTCATACATGTAGCTGTAATCGCCACCAAAGGTGCTTCTATAAAGTACTGACTCAGGGGTGTGATGAATAATGTTTCTACTTTGTCATTATGGGGTATTGTGTGTAGATGGGTGAGAAAAAAAAAATATTTAATCAATTTTGAATTCAGGCTGTAACACAACAAAATGTGGAATAAGTCAAGGGGTATGAATACTTTCTAAAGGCACTGTATATTTCCGAGATGTAATTGTTTTCCAGAATTTTGTTGGGTTACCACCACTATCAAAAGAGAACCATCGCGCTCTCCCAGAAGCTTGGCTGGTACGTCAAACCCACAAATTCAGACATACAAAGAGGTGTAATGGGTTCGCACTCAAAAATATGTTGCATAAAGCTTACTTCATTATTCAATGTTGTTAATTTTTATACTGCATCAGGGATAGCGTACACAGACGTTTTGGCTTTACAGCCTTCTTCAGTGTGTAGGTAAAATGTTATTTAATTCAAAACAGCATTTGTAAAGAAAAACAGATGAGCAGCCGGTGCTTCTAATCAGGGTTGCCACTCATCTGCCAATCAGGGATGTGACTTTTCTGCTTAAGACCTAAAAGTATTTTCATTCCTTTTGTAAATAACCCATCAGTTAGCACATTTTGCAGACTGGTAGAAAGTGACATTGACATCCAACTAAAGAAACAAAGTGAAATTCCAGGAGTAAATAAATAAAATAACCTTTCCAGGAGTAAATAAATGCTCTTGATTACTTAATGAATGATAACTCGATTAATATATAGAGATCAGATAAGGGAGTTGGGAATGTGATTTCTAATACCAACATGTATATCAATAAAATTCATAGCATGTTGGATGATTTTCGATCCTACCTCCAACTATACATTTTAAGTAAATAAAGTCCTCAATAAAGGACTACAAAATAAATGGTTGACAGAACAAGATTTTAAATATATCCATTAAGACCTATCAGGTATTGGCTCCCTAACAGAAAAAGTGTCTCGTTATGTGAACTTTCACATTTATCCATCAGTCAAACAGTTGCCATCTTATTTAAAGACACCACTGATTTTCTAATGAAACTACAAAGTACAGTGCAATCGAAAAGTATTCAGACCCCTTGACTTTTTCCACATTTTGTTACGTTACAGCCTTATTCTAAAATTGATTAAATAAATAAAAATCCTCTTCAATCTACACAATACCCCATAACGACAAAGTGAAAACAGAATAATCGTATCTCCACATGGTTTAAAATAATTTGATTTCACCTCCTTCCTATAAGCCACATTTAGACTGTTATACAAGAACACTGTCTATATCAGATTTTGCATATAGTTTATGAGTTGGGCCCACATATTTATGACGGCTTTGCCTGATGTCCTCTGTGGTGGGCTATCTCATAAATTGATGTGATGTATTTAGGTGAGCGGACACCTGGGGCGATTGATTTGTGAGTTGTCCTTCGTGCCCGCTCCCATAACCTATAATTCTGTATCTCTTTGTGACTAATTTGTATACAGGTAGACCAGAAAAGCGACATCCCTGATTGGCAGATGAGTGGCAACCCTGATTAGAAGCACCTGCTACTCATGTGTTGTTCTTTACAAATGCTGTTTTGAATTAAATAACATTTTACCTACACACTGAAGAAGGCTGTAAAGCCGAAACGTCTGCAGTAAACGTCTGCAGTAAAAAAAAAAAAAAGACTTTACGCTACTTATTTTGGAGTGCTAACCCATTACACCTCTTTGTTTACCACCACTACCAGAAAGAGAGTCTAATAGTAAGTTGATTTTGCTTTTCTCATTATAACTAAGCATCTATTTTTTTATCGTCTTAAGGACTGCCAATCAGAATTGGAGTCAGTGGATCTAGCCTTGGTCCAAGCAATATACTTTTTTTTTAATAACCTTAGACAGTTCAGGTGAGAACAAAGCGTTAAATCTATCTTTTACCTACCTCCATTTCCTAGGCATACATTCAAACTGACTAGGGACTGAGGTGGAAAGTAATACAGACACAGAAAAGATGGACAAAACCTTTTGTACCTTCAATTTGACTGTAATAGCATATAGCAAATATCTGCTAGGAGGTGTGAAGTACTCTCAAAACTGGGTGAAAAATGAAGCTTCCCCAAGGTTTGGTAAAAATAGTGTGAGGCTGATGTCTCATTTGTTGGCGCACCCAGAGTTGTGGGCCAAATCACCTCAAATTAACTTCCAACCAAGTAATTTAGTAAGACAGAGTTGTTGATAATCAAACACCCATTAAAAATACTTCCTTCTCTCAATGGTAGCACACAATGCTTAATTTGAGCCAGATCCTGCTAGAACAGAATCCGGCACCTCTCAGTTTTGGACTGTTTTGTGCCGGAACCCATTTGCCAGGATCCGGTACCACTCGTGGCATGATAAATTATTTTCACTGTTTGCAATGTAAAAATTATAATAAATGCAATCAGAGTTAATTCAAGTTGACTACTCTGTAATTCTCCTGGCTGCCCCCTAAAAAATGTAATGTGAAAACGTGCCTGATATTCTAATTGGTTCATGTTGGGCCGGCCCGGGTTTATGATTTGCGCAATATTGTAGCCTACTGTATATAGACCAACGCGTAGCCATTGCTGTGGAGAGAGAGGGAGAGAGAAGTGCACCTGTATCTCTCACAGAACTAGAATGAGATTCACTTTCTATGATCTCTCTCTGCTCTGATAGCCATGAGCCTGCAACTCTCATCTCTCGAGCATTGCACTTCATCATTTATTTACTTATAAATGCCGCAGCACCCCTGATAAATTGAAATACATTTGCCAAAGTTATAGAATTACTGCTGTCTGTTCAGAAATAAATGAAATAATTCTGAATACTACACTAGGAGTAGGCCTATAATTTAGCTTATCAACAGCGTATTTAAAAAATCAATAGCTTATTTTAAAAAATTGCCTAGCTGTAGATTGTGTGTATCCCAATCACAAGGCATGCCTACAGTTGGGAACATGCAGCAAATCTGTCAGTGAACAGCATGCAGCCAAAATAGGTATTTCGCAATATTTCAAATGTACTGAATAAAAATATAAAGGCAACATGCAACAATTTCAAAGATTTTATTTACTGAGTCATATAAGGAAATCAGTCAATTGAAATAAATTCATTAGGCCCTAATCTATGGATTTCACATGACTGGGAATATAGATATGCATCGGTTGGTCAGATACCTTTAAAAACAAAGTAGGCGTGTGGATCAGAAAAACAGTCAGTATCTGGTGTGACCACCATTTGCCTCATGCGCGACACATCTCCTTCTCATACAGCTGATCAGGCTGTTGATTGTGGCCTGTGGAATGTTGTCCCACTCCTCTTCAATGGCTGTGTGGAGTTGCTGGATATTGGCGGGAACTGGAACACACCGTCGTACACGTCGATCCAGAGCATCCCAAACATGCTCAATGGGTGACATGTCTGGTGAGTATGCAGGCCATGGAAGAACTGGGACATTTTCAGCTTCCATGAATTGTGTACAGATCCTTGCGACATGGGTCGTGCATTATCATGCTGAAACATGAGGTGATGGTGGCGGATGAATGGCACGACAATGGGCCTCAGGATCTCGTTACGGTATCTCTGTGCATTCAAATTGCCATTGATAAAATGCAATTGTGTTTGTTGTCCGTAGCTTATGACTGCCCATACCATGACCCCACCATGGTGCACTCTGTTCATAACGTTGACATTAGCAAATCGCTCGCCCACACGACAACATACACTTTGTCTGCGGCTGTGAGGCCGGTTGGACGTACTGCCAAATTCTCTAAAATGATGGAGGCGGCTTATGGTAGAGAAATTAACATTACATTCTCTGGAAACAGCTCTGGTGGACATCCCTGCAGTCAGCATGTCAATTGCATGCTCCCTCAAAACTTGAGACATCTGTGGCATTGTGTTGTGTGACAAAACTGGACATTTTAGAGTGACCATGTATTGTCCCCAGCACAAGGTGCACCTGTGTAATGATCATGCTGTTTAATCAGCTTCTTGATATGCCACACCTGTCCGGTGGATGGATTGTCTTGGCAAAGGATAAATACTCACTAACAGGGATGTAAACAAATTTGGGCAAAACATTTGAGAGAAATACACTTTTTGTGCGTATGGAACATTTTTGGGATCTTTTATTTCAGCTCATGGGACCAACACATAACATGTTGCATTTATATTTTTGTTCAGTGTACAATTGCAGGAAAACACAGGTTGGAAAGCAAATGGATCCTGCTGAAAAGAGAAGAGTAATCTGTATGTAGGCTACCAAGTTATAAAATTTCAAATAGGCCTATTGAGTGAACAACATTGTTTTACAAAGTAAAACAAGAGAGATAAGCTTTTGGCCACGAGCGTATCGGCCATTTACGGTGAGTGAGCTCCGCATCCTTGGGTGAGTCAGTGAAACTGGAAAGCTTTTATAGGACTATAATTTTCTCCTCATATTATACAATATGTGTGTCTCCACACACCTAGCTCTAGGCTATTGATGGATTCAAGACAAGGTCGTTCTTATTGATCTCAGATTCTCAGTTTGTCAGTGTCAAAGTAGCCTGTCATTTCGAACATTTGTGAGGTATATAAAAAAAAAAGATCCTGCTAAAGTCTCCAGTCTACTAACATGATGTAGAATTGCATGAAATGCGTTTAAGGCCAAATTTCTCCCGGACCCTAGGATACAAAAAAGTATTCCCCATGTGTGCAACTTCTGCAAGTGCCTCTACTCTACTGCTTTATGCCAGTACACAAAAGCGATGATAATGCATGCAATGCTTTATTATAAAGGTGATTATATAGGTGGTTCCAGTACCTCAGAGCCTCCCATGTCACCCTCCTCTCTGGCTCACTTTTTGTTCCAGCACCTCCCAATTTACAAATTAATAACTGGAAGCACATAAACATTAAGCAACACACACACACACACACATTTCTAAGATGGGAGTTCAGCTGGATTCAACTGGAATTAGCAAAAATGTTACTGACTAACATCTCCTGAATACCTTGCATTAGCTTTATACATGTGGGACCTAAACAACATCACCACCAGTACCCAAATGTCTAAATCCGCAGGAGGGAAATGCAGTCCGCTCTGCTTGCACACAATCCTTTTTGTAACTAATCTTTGAAGTGCATCCTGATGGTGGATCTTGCCTTTGTGTCTCTATTTATAGATTGGTAATGCATCGGAGGTCGCACCTTCCATCTCTGCACTAACATCTGCCTCAGCACACCGGCTTATCAAACATGGAGGACACAGGCATCTAATATTGTGGCTGGGCACGGAATCCTACTTAACACTGTTCTGCAGATTTTTTTCACCCTTTTTTGCCTTTTTCCTATGTGCCTTCCATCTTATTAATAGAAGCTTTGATGTTTGTTGTCCTACATGCTCTAATGATTTTTTGGCCCCACTCAATTTGCCTTTAGTGTTAAATGCAGCGTTTCAGGACCCCAAGGGGTGCACATTTTGTTTTTTGCCCTAACACTACACTCAAAGCTTGATGATTAGTTGATTATTTGAATCAGCTGTGTAGTGCTAGGGCAAAAACCAAAACGTGCACCACTTGGGTCCAGAGGACCGAGTTTGGGAAACCCTGGTTTAATGGCTTTGAACAGCATTTTAGCCAATCAGATTGCAGATTTCTCCAAACTATTTTTTTTTTTTTAAACACTGTTAAGCCTTCTATATTTTAATTTGAGAAGTCATTTTTATTATATTTTATCAAGATTTCCACATATTGCAAATTACCTGACTTAATCCATATATGACATACTGTTTTGCATGTCTTATTGGAAGGAATGCTATATCCTTTTTTATTCTTCTAAAAATCTTTGTATATCAATTAACCTAGCTAGTTAAGCCAACTAACTAGAATCAATAGATAATAATAATAATAATAATAATAATATATATGCCATTTAGCAGACGCTTTTATCCAAAGCGACTTACAGTCATGTGTGCATACATGTTTGTGTATGGGTGGTCCCGGGGATCGAACCCACTACCTTGGCGTTACATGCGCCGTGCTCTACCAGTTGAGCTACAGAGGACCATCTATGTTTCTTTCACATAGATGAATCCTAATGTTGTTTTAGAACAAAAGTGAACTGATAAAGACAAAATCAATTGTCCTACTGTAATATGTGCAATCCATATGAAGCTATTTTTACCAGCCTACATCATCATGTAAATCATCAGTTTCAAGGTCATTTTAAATCATGCACCAACATGTCTTTATATTAACATTGTGAAATAAAATCAATGTACTGTATTGTTTAGACTTTTGGTATATCAACCTTCACACAAAAAGGTCAGGCTTACCAACTTGCCAAAACGGTACTCTCTGTCTTTCATAAAACCATCATGAGCAAAGTGCTAGCTAATCTACCAGACCCAATATTTGTTTGCATATTTCCGAGTGTAACATTTAACTCTTTATGACAATACATATATCATAAGGCCTTTCTTTGAGGTCCTAGTTACACCCTAATGCAGTGCTTTAAAACTCCCAGTTTACAGGCCACATCAGGCCTTCAAGTCACATTATGCTGGCTTGCAAAGTGATGTGTAATTCCTATTGGAATCCAGCTAGAGTGAGGATATTCAACAATTGGAACTTTTAATCACCCACAACCTGCATTGAGAATGACTGCCAGGGTAGGGAAGACTGATTATTGACACTACCTAAATCATATAAACTGGAACAGCCATCTCAGTAATGGGTGCAACAAGTCCAACTACTAACAGATTGGATTAGTTTAGAAAAATGTATGTTATTTATGTTTGTGCAGCATAAGATTAATCAACCAATCAATGTACATGGAAAACACACAGGTATTGAAACAAACAATTCTGAAAATCAACGTGCAATAGAGCATGCTGGGAAATATGATAATGATGGGTGTGGTTTTGAGCAAACATACATTTGTAATTTTACTCAACAATCTTGTTTAAATTCAACATACAATTGTTAGGCAACCAGCTGCAATAGGATTGTGAGTTTGCTCAAAATTTGGGCATTTAGCTGAACCAACAAAGTGTTGCCTTCCAAAGAAAAACATGAATTTGTAATTCAACTCAACAAGTCTATACATTCAGCTCACTGTGAGCAAAGTTTGTTAAGTGAACAAATGTTCACGTATTAGCTCAATTTCTTGTCCTTCTGAAGTCCAACCAACTCACAGAATAACACTGATTAAGCAATTGGTTGAGTTGGCTTTTTTACAGTGTGTACAGTACAAAGACACTCTTTTAAAGAGTTGTTATTGACAATATTGATGGATGTTACAACATGACAATAAGGTATGGCATTCTATAAATATGACTATAACAACTGCCACCAAAACCCCCAATACAAGCTACAACTTTCACTATTTTAGTCTATAGTTTTGCAGAAACTATGATTATGGGATATTTACACACATACTGTTTCTATATGAGGGTGGTTAATGTATCTCCAAGCGATGTCAATATGAAATGTATAGTCAGCCAAGTGTTGTGAGAAATGCAGCAAGGAATGTAAAAGGTAAGAAGTGAGCAAGTCATATAGGATGAGAGCATCTGTTAAGCAAATAAAGCATATGCCATTGAGAATTACAAAGACTAGTCCTTGAAAACATGGGAATACATTGTCTTGTGAAGCTGCCAATATTTAATTTGTACATTGGGCAATGTAAATACCTCTTGAGTCTAAGGAGGGAACAGATAGCTACAAAATCCACACTGTGTATTTTCACTCCCCCTTTGGTGTTCATAGACCTCATTGGCTTCACTTAGGCTCCGATTGGGTAAGTGAAATAACATTCTGCCATGTTTCTTTCACATATCTAGTCATTCCATATCTCTGAAAACCAAGGGACTAGGGTAATGGGCTAGTGACCAAAATTAAAACTATAAACTTGCCATCATATCACATCGCTGCGCTTGGCAGAGAAGATGGTCATGCATTGATTGACTTGTAAAGCAGGGGCAAATTCTACATATTTGGGCCTGGAATACTAACAATCGGGAGGATGTGGATGAGTGATTGCATCGAGGGGGTCTGTGCATCTGCTGCCTCACCAATGGGAGTGAAGGACAAGGAGTGAAAGGTAGATAGGAAGAAACTATACTGTAGTTCCATGGGAATATTCAAACTAGATATTGCAGCTGGCTTGTAAGCCACTGACTTGTCTTGCCATGAGGCCTAAGACAGTGAGGCTAGTCATAAAATGACATTGGACTGTGATATTATCATGCTTAGGTCTACCCAAGATGGCGTAGTAGTGCAGTCCTGTTTTTGTCGTGTGTCTGTAAAAAGCCTGTAAATACCCTGTTTTCTTGTATTTTTGGTACATATCTCCCTATCAGACTTTTCATCCTCCTACAAAATATACTTTCCTGCAACCCGCCTCACTCAATGTGGAACGGATTCTATTATTGACTTACCTTTTATCTAGAATCTCTAGTTGAAACTAGCTAGCCAGCTAACTAGCTACTTGCTATTAGCCACAGTTAGCGGTATTTCACCCAGAACATTGGATTTTTCTGCCGGAATAATTTATTCACTGGACATTAAATCACCGGATCGGAACTAGCTAGCCGCAACCGAATGGATGTTGCTGTTTGGCTAATCACCACTGCCACCGATGCAAGCACCAGTTAGCCTCGAGCTAGCCTAGAGCCAGGCTCATATCCCGGCTATCTACCTCTAGGTCTACCGGACGGGAGTAGCCAGCTAACTAGCTACTTGCTAGCGGTTTTTCACCATTGTCCGTGGCCTGCACCACCTACCAGCCAGCTCTAGTCTGGACTATTATTCGGCCAGTCTGCACTGTCTGCACAGCGCGTTATCGACCCAGAACATATCAGTTTTTCTGCCGGAATCACTGAATCACTGGACCTTTAACTCCGGATTCATCGCTACCAGCTAGCTGCAACAAAATGGACGTTGTGGTCTGGCAAATCATCCTGAGCTAGGCCCATCTCCCGGCTATCTACCTCTCTGTCAACCGGACGGGACCACCTAGTGTTGACACGGAGCCCCGCCGATCCTACACGACTGGTCTGCCGACGAAATCGTCTGATGTGGTTACAACAGGCTTCCCGTTACGACGTCGACCACGAAGATTCCATCTGCTAGCCCCGGCCCGCTAGCACACGCTAGCCATGGCCTCTTGCTCGCTAGTGCTTTAGCAGCCCCCGAACTACCTCCGAACTATCCTATTGCTGTTCACCGGACCTTATGATAACTCAGCTCTACAGCTGATGTCTGCTGGACTGTTCCTGTTTACGGTACTGCATCCTGTTTATGTTTAGCCTCAGCCCAAACTGTGTCGTCATTACCAGCTGTTGTCTTAGCTCTCTCAAATTACACCTGTGATTGCTTTATGCCTCTCTCCCATGTCAATATGGTTAGCTTATTGTTGTTTCGGTTATGTCTAATTGTACTATTTCACTGTAGATCCCCCAGCCCAGCTAAACCTGCCTTAGATAGCTCCTTTGTCCCACCCCCCATACACGCAGAGACCGACTCAATTGGTGCCTCCAGTGATGCTATCTCTTTCATTGTTGCCCAACGCTTAGGTTTACCTCCACTTTACTCATATCCTTCCATATCCTTGTCTGTACATAATGCCCTGAATCTTTTCTACAACGCCCAGAAATCTGCCCCCTTTATTCTATGTACCCAACGCACTAGAAGACCAGTTCTTAAAGCCTCATCACTGTCAAACGCTCCCTAAAACACTTTAGCGAGCAGGCCTTCCTAATTGACCTGGCCCAGGTATCCTGGATGGATATAGATCTCATTCCGTCAGTAGAGGATGCCTGGTTGTTCTTTAAAAGTAATTTCCTCTCAATCTTGAATAAACATACCCCATTCAATAAATACAGAACTAAGAACAGATATAGCCCCTGGTTCTCCTCAGACTTGACTGCCCTTGACCAGCACAAAAACATCCTGTGGCATACTGCATTAGCATCAAATAGCCCCCGCGATATGCAACTTTTCAGGGAAGTTAGGAACCAATATACACAAGCAGTCAGGAAAGCAAAGGCTAACTTTTTCAAACAGAAATTTGCATCCTGTAGCACTAACTCCAAAAAGTGTTGGGACACTGTAAAGTCCATGGAGAATAAGAGCACTTCCTCCCAACTGCCCACTGCACTGAGGCTAGGAAACACTATCACCACCGATAAATCTACAATAATCGAGAATTTCAACAAGCATTTTGCTACGGCTGGCCATGCTTTCCACCTGGCTACCACTACCCCGGCCACCAACTCTGCACCCTCCGCTGCAACTTGCCCATGCACCCCCCCCCCGCTTCTCCTTCACACAAATTCAGACAGCTGATGATCTGAAAGAGCTGCAAAATCTGGACCCCTACAAAACAGCTGGGCAAGACAATCTGGACCCTTTCTTTCTAAAACTAGCCGCCGAAATTGTCGCAACCCCTATTACTAGCCTGTTCAATCTCTCTTTCGTAACGTCTGAGATCCCCAGAGATTGGAAAGCTGCCGCGGTCATCCCCCTCTTCAAAGGGGGTGACACTCTAGATCCAAACTGTTACAGACCTATATCCATCCTGCCCTGCCTTTCGAAAGTATTTGAAAGCCAAGTTAACAAACAGATCACCGACCATTTCGAATCCCACCGTACCTTCTCTGCTATGCAATCCGGTTTCCGAGCTGGTCATGGGTGCACTTCAGCCACGCTCAAGGTCCTAAATGATATTATAACCGCGATCGATAATAGACAGTACTGTGCAGCCGTCTTCATCGACCTGGCCAAGGCTTTCGACTCTGTCAACCACCGCATTCTTATTGGCAGACTAAATAGCCTTGGTTTCTCAAATGACTGCCTCGCCTGGTTCACCAACTACTTCTCAGATAGAGTTCAATGTGTCAAATCGGAGGGCCTGTTGTCTGGACCTATGGCAGTCTCTAATGGGGTGCCACAGGGTTCAATTCTTGGGCCGACTCTTTTCTCCGTGTATATCAATGATGTCGCTCTTGCTGCTGGTGACTCTCAGATCCACCTCTACGCAGACGACACCATTTTATATACATCTGGCCCTTCATTGGACACTGTGTTAACAAACCTCCAAACGAGCTTCAGTGCCATACAACACTCCTTCAGTAGCCTCCAACTGCTCTTAAACACTAGTAAAACTAAATGCATGCTCTTCAATCGAACGCTGCTGGCACCCGCCCACCCGACTAGAATCACCACTCTCGACGGGTCTGACCTAGAGTATGTGGACAACTACAAATACCTAGGTGTCTGGTTAGACTGTAAACTCTCCTTCCAGACTCACATTAAGAATCTCCAATCCAAAGTTAAATCTAGAATCGGCTTCCTATTTCGCAACAAAGCCTCCTTCACTCATGCTGCCAAACATGCCCTCGTAAAACTGACTATCCTACCGATCCATGACTTTGGCGATGTCATTTACAAAATAGCCTCCAACACTCTACTCAGCAAATTGGATGTAGTCTATCACAGTGCCATCCGTTTTGTCTCCAAAGCCCCATACACTACCCACCACTGTGACCTGTACGCTCTTGTTGGCTGGTCCTCACTACATGTTTGTCGTCAAACCCACTGGCTCCAGGCCATCTATAAATCACTGCTAGGCAAATCCCCGCCTTATCTTAGCTCATTGGTCACCATAGCAGCACCCACCCGTAGTCTGCGCTCCAGCAGGTATATCTCACTGGTCATTCCCAAAGCCAACACCTCCTTTGCCGCCATTCCTTCCAGTTCTCTGCTGCCAATGACTGGAACGCAATTGCAAAAATCTCTGAAGCTGGAGACTCTTATCTCCCTCACTAACTTTAAGCATCAGTTGTCAGAGCACCCCTTACCGATCACTGCACCTGTACACAGCCCATCTGAAATTAGCCCACCCAACTACCTCATCCCTATATTGTTATTTATTTTGCTCTTTTGCACCCCAGTATCTCTATTTGCACATAATCTCTTGCACATCTAGCATTCCAGTGTTAATACTAATTGTAATTATTTTGCACTATAGCCTATTTATTGCCTTACCTCCATAACTTGCTACATTTGCACACACTGTATATATATTTTCTGTTGTATTTTTTGACTTTATGTTTTTTTACCCCATATGTAACTCTGTGTTGTTGTTTTTATCGCACTGCTTTGCTTTATCTTGGCCAGGTCGCAGTTGTAAATGAGAACTTGTTCTCAACTGGCTTACCTGGTTAAATAAAGGTGAAATAAATAAATAAATAAAGTGCCTGTTCCACATTCTCTCACTTGTGTGCACTTGTGTCAGTGGTAATGTATAAGGTTGGGGTAGTATCCGGAATGTGTACTCTGATATGTGTGAAATGTCCTTTTTGATGATGCCATTTACCCACAATGTGCATGGTGGAACACCCAATGAGCCACAGTCAGATCCTCTGCGGGGCAAAAGTCAACCATGTCCCCTTAAACTGCATAGCTATCAGATTAAGGGGATTAATTGAAAGAGATGACCTTGAAAGTTTTAACTCTCAAACTGTTGAGCTATGACCCCTACGGCTAGTGTTGCCAAGCCTTGACATTTTGGTCAAGACAATTACTGACTTGTGCTGCTGCCTATTTATAGACCAATGAGTGCAAAATAGAACCCCCTCTTAATCAAGCAAACCCTTGGATCTAATGAGTGGAGTTGGACTTGCTATAGATTTGTTACTGTACATGTGCCTACAGTAGCAAAATAACAACAACAACCTTTCTACACTTTATGCATGTTCCTGTTTTATAAACTGAGAATGTGACATTCCTACTGTAACCAGATGGGATAATACTGGTTAAGAGTACATATATAATTAGCATAATCACATGCTCATTATATACAACTCAAGCACAGTTTCCAACTCCACCTTTACATGACTGGCGACATGACTTCTAGGTCTCAGGAAGGCGAAGCATTGAGCCATATTCTACATCCACCTCCCTTTGATCTCCTTCTCCAGCAGCAACCCCAGCAGCTGTGTAATCCAAGCAACGGCCATTGTTTTACATCAGGTGGCATCACTCCTACGCTCCCTCAACCGACCTGTCTTGTAGGTCGTGGAACTCATATTCAAAATGGAACATTAGAAAGCATCCGCCATAGAAATGTTTTACATAGTTCCTAATTTCAAAAATTACTGTGCTCTCATATGACTCTCTATGAAACAGGCAGAATAGCTAGCTAAATTATTACATACATTGTGACAGTAATTTAATAATTTGCAATTGTGAGAAAATAAAACAAAGCGGTAGCTACCTCCTGCACAGTGGTGTAAAGTAACTAAGTAAAAATACTTTGAAGTACTACTTAAGTCATAGTGTTGGAGTGTGACCCTGGCCATCTGTAAATAAAATAAAAACTAGTTAATCATGCAGTCTGGTTTGCGTAAAATAAGGAATTTGATGTCTAGCATTTACTTTACTTTTTACTTTTGACAATTTAGTACTTTTTTCCACCAATGTACATTTAAAACCACATACTTTTAGACTTTTACTCAAGTAGTATTTTACTGGGTGACTTTCATTTTTACTTGAGTCATTTTTAATTAAGGTATCTTTATTTTTACTCATCTATGACAATTGAGTACTTTTTCCACCACTGCTCCTGCTAAAATTATGTGCAAGCAACGTCAGTGACTTGATCAGTTGCTTAACTAACTTGTTGTGGATACTGACGTAGCTTACTAGCTTAGTAGCTATACCTTTACTGACATAAATATTTTGCATAGCTTGTTTAAATTACCCTGAAGATGTAGAACATGCTGCTCCAAAATTAAGAGGGACCGTTATCAGAAATCAGTCCTGTTATGTCATGGGGTTGTGCATCAGGGTATGTGTTGAGATGAGCACGTTCAGATAAATGGTTGAACTGAATTCCTGTCTCCCGTCTCATCATTACTGAATTGTTAAGATGTTGTTATGAAACTCACGAGACATAACAAAAGATAGGCGACGAGTAAGTCTGAACCTACAGTAACTATTCTGCCCCCCCCCAAAAAAAAAGTTTTAAACTGTTATTTCCGTGGTACAGTCTAGGCTAATGTTAGCACAGTGTATTGCTAGCAGAGGCAAGTGCATATCCGAGCTAGCTAAAAGAGAGTTAGCATCGTCAAGGACCGCAGAAAAAGATTTGAGGCAAGCGTCGGAGTGGGAAAACAATGTGATTTAAAAGGGAGGAATATACAGTGAGTAAAGGAAAGGGCATTTATTAAACTGTGAAGACTAACTTTGGAATTAACTGCTTAATAAGTGATCTAGAGGATGAAATGGCAGTGAGTGAAGTGAATGAAGATTACGTGACTGAGGAAAATATTCCCTTGCTAGAGGGGCAGCCAGCACATATGGATATTGACAATGGGGCAGCTGTATCTCTTGTGTCAGACTGAGTCTACAAAAAGGCACTGAAACACCTTCCACTTCAGCCAGCACACATTATGTTAAAGACTTACACAGGTGAATCCGTCGTCGTGAGAGGCCTCACTGAGGTCACAGTTCAGTTAAAGTTGATACTCTACGTTCGTAGCTAGAGAAAATCACAGTGGACTGGCCATCAGTGCGTACAATGACACATGGAGATACAAGCCTACCCGCCATCTTAAGAAACATGGAGGAGTCTTTAATGGAAAGCTGGGTAGCATGAAAGACATTACAGTGAAGCTTAGCATTAAGCAAATGGAGACGGTCAGCGTGAGTGAATGGGCTAAACCCATCGTACCAGTCCTTCAGAAGGATGGTGGAATCAGGATATGTGGAGACCTTTAAGTCACAGTTAACCCGGTGTTGTCTGCTGAGCAGTATCCGCTACCATACATCAACAACCTTTTCGTGGGCTTAGCTGGGGGTCAAAAGTTCAGCAAAATCTACCTCTGCCAAGCGTACTTGCAGATGCACATGGATGAAAAGTCAAAGGAGATGCTGACCATCATGACACAGACAGGTACTGTCGTCTACCGTTTGGAATCACAAGTGCGCCAGCGCTGTTCCAGAGGGCGATGGACCAGATCATGAGTAGATTGCCAGGGGTACAATGCTACCTGGATGACATCCTCCAGAACTTGGATGCGACCTTACAGAGATTGAAGAACTACGGACTGCAAGTTCGTAAGGACAAATGTGCATTCTTCCAATCGGTTGAATACCTTGGACACATAATCATAAGCCTCAGTCCAAGGTCAAGGCTATCTTGAACACCCCAGCTCCTCAGCCAACTACGTTCTTTCCTGGGGTTACTGAATTACTTTGAACGCTTTATCCTGAGCTTTCGTTGCTTTGCCAGGACAAAACATTGAAATGGACAGAACAATGCGAGGAAGCTTTCGAGAAAAAAACCAAGGAAACACTGCTGAAATCTGAGGCACTGACGCATTTCGACCAGTCGTTGCCCGTCCAACTAGCGTGTGGAGCTAGTCCATTTGGTGTCGGTGCAGTCATGTCCCATATTATGCCTTCCGGTGAAGAGAAACCGATCGCTTTCGCATTGAAGACATTGAACAATCAAAAAGTAACTACACACACATCGAACGGGAAGCCCTAAGCATCGTTTTTGGAGTGCGTAAGTTTCACCAGTATCTGTACGTGAGGAAGTTTACCCTTTTAACAGATTATCACCCACTGACGAGCATATTTGGTCCGCATACTGGGATTCCGTCACTTGCTGCAAGCAGAATGAAAAGGTGGGCTTTGTTGTTGTCAGCACACACCTATGACATCAGGTACCGCAAGTCAGAACTGCACTGCAACGCAGATGGACTTTCCAAGTTGCCACTACCTGTGGTCAAGCCAGAGTCAGCCCAAGTCTACGTCAGATGAGTGGAAGTGATATCTGAAGTGATGGACATCATCGTCAAAGGTAGAGCCAAAGGGGATGCTCCGGAACTGACACCTTACCTTTCGAGGAGAACTGAGCTCTCGGTACAATCCAGTTGTCTGCTGTGGGGGAGGAGAGTTATCATTCCGTCTTCGCTGAGGAAACCAGTGTTGCAACAGCTACACTCAGGTCATTGTGGAATGGTTCGCAAGAAGGAAATCGCACAAAGCTACTTCTGGTGGCCTGAACTAGATGGAAGCATTTAGGAGAAAACAAAAACATGTTCCTCATGATTGTCATAAGGTTCGCAACGTACCTCAACTTGCACCTCTTAATCTGTGGGATTGGCCGAAGGCGTGGCAATGCATACACATCGATTTAGCAGGTCCATTCGAAGACAAAATGTTTCTTGTGGTCGTGGATACTCATGGCATGTGGCCAGAGATTGCCATCACCATGAGGTCTACTACTGCTGAGAAGACCATCGAGAAGCTTGGGGAAATGTTTAGTCGGTTCAGATCGCCACTCCAAATTGTTAGCGACAACGGACCTCAGCTAGTGTGCCAAGAAATGGCCAAGTTCCTACAGCTGAATGGCGTACAGCACATCAGGTCTGCCCCGTATCATCCATCAACCAACGGGTTGGTGGAGAGGTTCGTACCGACCATAAAACATGCCTTAAAAGTGTCTCAGGGTCAAGGGAAACTGCACCAATGCTTGAACAGCTTCCTGCTATCCTACAGGAGAACACCTCACACAACCACCAAGGCTTCACCTGCATCGCTACTCATGAAGAGAGAGATACGCCCAAGCTTCGACCTACTCAAACCTCAGAACACAAAGGAGAGTCAAGTCAAACGTCGTGAACTGAGAGCAAAGGACAGCACTTTCAATCCTGGAGAAACTGTCTTAGCTAGGAACTACCTCAACGGACCAAAGTGGGTTCCTGCTACAGTCATTGCTCATACTGGTTCTATGTCCTACACTGTCCAGACTGCAGAGGACATCATCTGGAAAAGGGACACAGATCAACTACTTTTGAGTAAAGCAACACCGACAGAACCACCAGTATTGAATGGATCAGAACTGTTACTGGGTGACACCCTGACTCAGCCGTCGTCACCTAGGGGCACACAGTCACTTTCTCAGGACATGGACTCAGACAAGTACATGACGGGACTATGACACAGGCTACTCACATGCCTACACCTGTGTCAACGCCACAGTCCAAAGACGTTGTTAAGAGTCAGGTTGACCGCTGTTATCCTACTATAGGGAGGAGGTCAGAGATCTGGCAGTGTGGTGCCAGGACAACAACCTCCCTCAACATCAGCAAGACAAAGGAGCTGATCGTGGACTACAGGAAACGGAGGGCCGAGCACACCCCTATTCACATCGACAGGGCTGTAGTGGAGCAGGTCGAGAGCTTCTAGTTTCTCGGTGGCAACATCACTAAGGATCTATCATGGTCCACACACACCAACACAGTTGTGAAGAGGGCACGACAATACCTCTTCCCCCTCAGGAGGCTGAAAAGATTTGGCATGGGCCCTGAGATCCTCAAAAAGTTCTACAGCTGCACCATAGAGAGCATCTTGACTGGCTGCATCTCCGCCTGGTATGGCAACTGCTTGGCATCTAACCGCAAGGCGCTAAAAGGGAGTGCGTACTGCCCAGTATATCACTGGGGCCGAGCTCTCTGCCTTCCAGGACCTCTATACCAGGCGGTGTCAGAGGAAGACCCTAAAAATAGTCTAAGACTCCATCCACCCAAGTCATAGACTGTTCTTTCTGCTACCACACGGCAAGCGGTACAGATGCACCAAGTCTGGAACCAACAGGACCCTAAACAGCATCTGGCCTCATGCTATAAGACTGCTAAATAGTTCGTTAAATGTGACCAACCGGCTCGATTCGGTCTCATGTAGCAACATTTGAAATTGTGTTTTTTACAGTGGATAAAAGTAGAGACTCAGAGCTAGAAAATTGTATATAATAACCTACAGTTGAGGAACAATGTTATGAAAAAGTATAAACACAAAAAATACAGGCTGCATGGTGGTCCAAAATAGCATAACTAGTGTATTTTAACAACAATAAACCCACCCGTTTAAAAATTAATTTAGTATATGTCAATCTAGCAAACCAGGCAACTAAAAGCAACTTTCTAAACAATGTTTTGGTTCGTTTCTAGCTTGTTAGCTAGCTAGCCAATTTTAAGTTAGCTGGCTAGCCAGTTCAAATAATGACCACATCATATAGCTGACAACGTCTTCTCTTTAGCTCATTTGTCTTCATTATTACAGGAAAATAAACTCACAACAAGATCATTATTTACAAGTTAATGGCGAGCCAATTACAGAAATAGCTTATGGTTGTGAGTTTGATGAAATAAAAGCAGGGCATTCTACATGAGAATTATAGAACTTGGACACTGTCTCGTTGGCCTAACGTTATATCCTAATTTGACTTTAGTGCATGTTCTTCCATTACCGTCTCTGGTAAACACATACTATATCAAATCAAATCAAAGTTGATTTGTCACATGCACAGGATACAAAAGGTGTAATGGAATGGTTACTTGAATAGTAGAGTATTGTGTTTAGCTAGCTAAACAATGAACCATAATCCCAACTCTTAACATTCCTACCCTGCATGAATCTGTAAGTAGCTAACCAACCAGGTTCAATGTTAGCTAGCTAGCTAACATTAGGCTATAACTAGCAATGCAAATGGCTCTGAGATATGAATAATATTACTACACAGATCATACACGTAAATGTTAGCTAGCGAGCCAGCCAGCTAATGTTAGCTAGCTAGCTAACAGTGCACTTTAACTTGAAATGAAAACAACTTTCTGACAAAATTAGAAACTTATAATGTCTGAAAATGTAGCTAGCTAGACTATCATACCCGTATACATGGATGGACGCTTCTCCCTCTCTGTCACGGATGCCATGGTTGCCATTAGTTTTAAGATGTAATCCGGAGACAGGTGTTTTATACAACAGCCTTCTGTGTGTTCTCTTTTCGACTCGCTCTGCATATTTCCAATCAATCGGCAGAATTTTCTCTATCTCCTTAGCTATCATACTCTAATTCCACCGGGCATTCCACTGATTTCAAAACTCGGTCCTCCAGAAAGTGGAGAGCAACACTTTTGCAGCTCTACTACATGATATCTTTAAAAAAAGCTGCATTAGAAAGGATTACCTACACATACTGACCAGCTCATGTTATAGACTGAAGCGTGCTACATGGCAGACCAATTCGAACTCATCTCTTGGCATGTCCAGCCCACACATTATCTCAGCCAATCACAGCTAGCGGGAAGGTTCCTGTCTTTTTCCATAGCTAAACCAACTAGGTTCATAAATTAACAATTGTATTCGTATTTACAGATGGCATACAAGTTTGTTATTAATGCACTCACTACTGCCTCACTACTTCACAGGAGAGGCATTTGAACGAAAACGTTTATTTCAATCAAAATGTGTTTTTTGGCAGAAATGTCTTAAGGCATGTTCCAGAAAACATTTCTGCCAAAAAAACACATTTTGATTGAAATAAAAGTTTTCGTTCAAATGCCTCTCCTGTGAAGTAGTGAGGCGCGACATACACCTAGTTTCCTAAAACGAGTCACAAATAGTTAACCAAATATATATCTGCATTTACCCTTTTTACACTAACTTTTTTGACCCATCACATATGCTGCTGCTACTGTTTATTATTGATCATGTTGCCTAGTCACTTTATTCCTAGTTATATGTACATATCTACCTTAATTACCTCGTACCCTTGCACATCAACTCGGTACTGGTACCTCGTCTACAGTGCCTTCAGAAAGTATTCATACCCCTTGACTTATTCCATATTGTTGTCTTACAGCCTGAATTGTCTCACCCCATCTACACACAATACCACATAATGACAAAGTGAAAACATGTTTTTAGACATTTTTGCACATTTATTGAAAATGAAATACAGAACTACAGTAACTAATTTACTTAAGTATTCACACCCCTGAAACAATACCTGTTAGAATCCCCTTTTGCAGCGATTACAGCTGTGAGTCTTTCTGGGTAAGTCTCTAAGAGCTTTGCACACCGGGATTGTACAATATTTGCATATTATTCTTTAAAAAATTCTTCAAGCTCTGTCAAGTTGGTTGTTGATCATTTCTAGACAGACATTTTAAAGTTTTGTCATAGAGTTTCAAGCCGATTTAAGTCAAAACTGTAACTAGGCCACTCAGGAACATTCAATGTCGTCTTGGTAAGCAACTCCAGTGTATATTTGGCCTTGGGTTTTAGGTTATTGTCCTGCTGAAAGGTGAATTTGTCTCCCAGTGTCTGTTGGAAAGCAGACTGAAACAGGGTTTCCTCTAAGATCTTTCTTTGCTTAGCTCTATTCCGTTTCTTTTTATCCCAAAAAAGTCCTAGTCCTTGTCGATGACAAGCATACCAATAACATGATGCAGACACCACCATGCTTGAAAATATGAAGAGTGGTACTAATTGATGTGTTGCGTTGGATTTGCCCCAAACATAACACTTTGTATTCAGGACATTTACATTAAAGTAATTTAGAAGATGGTCTTATCGAGAGCGACTTACAGTAGGGATTGCATACATTGTCGTACTGATCCCCCATGGGAATCTAACCCAGAACCCTGGCATTGCATACACCATGCTCTACCAACTGAGCGAACATTTTTGCAGTTTTGCTTTAGTGTCTTATTGCAAACAGGATGCATGTTTTGGAATATTTTTCTTCTGTACAGGCTTCTGTCTTTTCACTCTGTAATTTGGGTTAGTATTGTGGAGTAACTACAATGTTGTTGATCCATCCTCAGTTTTCTCCTATCACAGCCATTAAAACTCTGTAACTGTTTTAATGTTTTAAAATCACCATTGGCCTCATGGTGAAATCCCTGAGCGGTTTTCTTCCTCTCCGGCAACTGAGTTAGGAAGGACGCCTGTACATTTATAGTGGCTGGGTGTATTGATACACCATCCAAAGTGTAATTAATAACTTCACCATGCTCAAAGGGATATTCAATGTCTGCTTTTTTTTTATATTACCCATCTACCAATATGTGCCCTTCGTTGCGACGCATTGGTCTTTTTCGTTGAATCTGTGTTTGAAATTCCCTGCTTAACTTAGGGACCTTCACAGATAATTGTATGTGTGGTACAGAGATGAGGTAGTCATTCAAAAATCATGTTAAACACTATTATTGCACACAGAGTGAGTCCATGCAACTTATTATGTGACTTGTTAAACAAATGTTTACTCCTGAACTTACTTAGGCTTGCCATAACAAAGGGGTTGAATACTTATTGACTCAAGTTATTTTACCTTTTCATTTTTTATTAATTTCTAAAATTTCTAAAAACATAATTCCACTTTGACATTATGGGGTATTGTGTGTAGGCCAGTGACAAAAAAAATCTCAATTTAATCCATTTTAAAAACACAACAAAATGTGGAAAAAGTCAAGGTGTGTGAATACTTTCTGAAGGCCAAGTTATCATTACTCATTGTGTATTTATTATTACATGCTATTACTTTATTATTTTTTCAATTTTTTTCTCTCTCTCTGCATTGTTGGGAAATGCCCGTAAGTAAGCATTTCACTGTTAGTCTACACCTGTTGTTTACGAATAATGTGACAAATTAAATTTGCTTTGATTTAGAGATCGGTGGGAACCTAGACACTTGGACTAGTAGAATAGACTCTCCCGACAGTTCATGTAGGAGGGGAAGAGTTGTTATGTATTGGGGTTGTGCCGCAGAGCATCATGGGAGTTGTATCCAGGCTCTGTCGTAGCCGGCCGCGACCGGGAGACCCATGGGGCGGCGCACAATTGGCCCAGCGTCGTCCAGGGTAGGGGAGGGAATGGCCCGGCAGGGATGTAGCTCAGTTGGTAGAGCATGGCGTTTGCAACGCCAGGGTTGTGGGTTCGATTCCCACAGGGGGCCAGTATGAAAAATAAAAAAAAATATGTATGCACTCACTAACTGTAAGTTGCTCTGGATAAGAGCGTCTGCTAAATGACTAAAATTTATTTTAAAAAATGTAAAATGTATGTGTTTAGATGAGCTGAATTGAATTCCTGTCTCCTGTCTCATCATTTTTAAATTGTTATAAAGTTGTGGTTATGAAACCCACGAGACATAAGTCCATAGAGCAGCATGTTTCTGTGCTATTGTTACAAGTCCGTAGATCAGCATGTTTCTGTGTTATCATTACTTTGTAACATTGGTTCAGCAGAGTGCTGCAGCAGCTGACTCAGGACGGGAGTCTACTGCACTGACTCGTGGCATTAGGGCAGCTGCATCATGAAAGTCATAATAATGTTAGCTACTACAGTAGCTACCCAGATAGCACATAACGTTCAGAGAACCAAATGTTTCGTAGAGCTTGGTGAGAGCGTGGTTGTCCTATGGTTATTTTGCATACAAACTTTCCACAACTTTCTGGGAATGGTGCAGGACAGTTGCTTGGCTTTCATTAATTTAACAGAACGTTTCCTAAAAATTCAAACATGGTTGCATTTCAATTTTGGTAATGTTCTAGGAATGTTCTCCAACTGGTTTGACATTGGGAATGTTCTCAAATTGTTCCTAGAACGTTAAGAAACAAAGTTATTTTGTGGTAATTTCAGTATTTCCACATAACATTCCACACAAGTTCCCATGTGGCTCTATTAAATGTCATATTTTTACTACAAAATTGTGTGACTTAAGCGATGTTCTCAGAACATTCAGAGAATATATGGTTCTCTGTTATTTCACAATAAAAAAAGAAATGTCTTTGCATGATTGATGCCTATAAGGAAATAGTTTTCCATGTGTCCTATCTGTGCTTGGAGTTAAAAAAGGTTTACCCCAAATAAACTACCGGTTTTATTAAAAGTCTTACTGAAACATTCAGTGAGCGTTTTAAGGAAGTTATTCAAAAACATCCCAAAACTATAATTTGTTTATTCCATATGTAACTCTGTGTTGTTGTTGTTGTTTTTACCACACTGCTTTGCTTTATCTTGGCCAGGTCGCAGTTGTAGATGAGAACTTGTTCTCAACTGGTTTACCTGGTTAAATAAAGGTGAAATAAAAATAAATAAAAATAAAAACCTCCCAGGAAAACTTTCAAGGAACCAGAGTAAAACGTTCTCAGAACCTCCCTGCAACCTAAAAATAAATGTTCCCAGAACAAAAAAAACATATGTTTCCACAACTTCCAAGGAACCAAATGTGCTAGCTGGGTAGCTAGCTAGATAGCTTGCTTTTGGTGGAAGCATGCGTGTAACATTAGGTATCTGGTTGGCCAGCAACCTATTTGTTTCATATGAAGTGTGACTGACTCAGCTAGCAAGCTAGTTTTGTGCACATTAGCTAGGTTCCCATTCATTTGTTGAACAATTCAAGCGAATATTCTAATATTAGCAACAACAAAAAAAGTGCATTTTAACGGAAGAAGTGTGTTTCCATCAAACTGGCTTGTTGCGAATAAGAAGTTGTGCGTAATGACGTAGTGCACATAAAAAACACTTTGTCGTATAACTTTATACCGATTAAAAAGCAAACTTTCTATTTGTTTCCATCCCATTTTGTATGTTGTCAATGGTTTTGGCACAAAAAATCTTGCGATAAACAGCAAACATGCCCAGTCTGGTCTTGGCACCTGGGCTCTAGCCAACAGCCCGCAGAAACAGCGCAGAGGGTATATGATGAAATTATGGATAAGAGTGAGATCATTTTTATTTGTCAACTGGCAGCCAGGCACTGATCATCATGTCACCAGTATACAAATGAAGGCCCTTGATATTTATTGAAAAGGAGCATCAAGCTCATTACCGTGCACTTTCACCACCCTGTGAAGTTCATAATCACTTATTTCATGCGTCTCAATCCACCGCATATGCCGATGTCGCACTTCCGCATCTGCAGTGAAAGGTGACAGAGCTAGAGCACTGTTTGGCAGACCATGAGACATCCTGAAAATTGGTCTTCTCACAAAATCGTCTGTAGCGTCCAAACAGTTAGGCCTACAAAACTATTATGACGCCCACAGGCCTCACAAGACTCGTCTGAAGGTCCCCTGGTACCAGTTGAAAAACATGAATGGAAGTATATATGGAGACTGTTTAGTGCCAAAAAATAAGGGGTTAAATATATGCAAAAAAAATTATAATAACAAACGTTTCCTGATCTTAGACCTCTATGATATAGGACAGACGCATAACAACAAACTTCCTTTTGATTGTTTTTGGGATTATCTGTTGTGCCATGTAGTGAATCTGTTATTCAATGCATTTGTATGGGCTAATAGCAGTAAGGCCCAAAAAATGTTTTATCAAATAATTTTTACATATATAGTTTTGAAACTTCAAGGGGTCATAAAATTCAAAATCAAATCGCAAAATGATCCTTGGTATGACCTTCTTAAAACAATTCCATATAGCTTAGTACAACCCCCCTACCCCGGCTTAGACTGGGCTGTTATGGGTTAAACGTTTAAACTATAAGAAAAAAATCATTAAATGACATGAATTCACAATTCAGATATGGTCCTGCGTATGACCCAATTATGTATATAAATCATTGGTATGACCGCTAGGGAGCAATGCAGTTCAATCTACGGGCAGTACTGGCTACCTAACAGACAGCGCTCACATTACTGCTGTCCCCCACTCAGCAATGATGGTATTTAATGCCGTTTTAGGTTCTCTGATGTGTCGCCCTCTTCCATGTTCTCAGTTGTCAGTACATGGGACTTCATGTCCCACTTCTCATCAATGTGATAGCTTGTTGCCAGTGGTGTAAAGTACTTAAGTAAAAATGCTTTAAAGTACTACTTAAGTAGTTTTTTTTGGTATCTGTTATTTACTTTACTATTTATATTTTTGACAACTTTTACTTCACTACATTCTTTTTTTATTATTCTTTTTTTTAACCCTTTTTCTCCCCAATTGGTAGTTACAGTCTTGTCACATCACTGCAACTCCCGTACGGACTCGGGAGAGGTGAAGGTCGTGAGCCATGCGTCCTCCGAAACACGACCCTTCCCGTAACCCAGAAGCAAGCCGCACCAATGTGTTGGAGGATACACTGTACAACTGGCGACCGAAGTCAGCGTGCATGCGCCCGGCCCGCCACAAGGAGTCGCTAGAGCGTGATGGGACAAGGACATGCCGGTCAAACCCTACCCTAACCCGGACAACGCTGGGCCAATTGTGCGTCGCCTCATGGGTCTAACGATCGAACCCGGGTCTGTAGCGACCCCTTTAGCACTGCGATGCAGTGCCTTAGACCGCTGCACCACTCAGGAGGCCCTTCACTACATTCCTAAAGAAAATAATTTACTTTTTACTCTATACATTTTCACTGACACCCAAAAGTATGTTACATTTTGAATGCTTAGCAGGACAGGAAAATGGTCAAATTCACACACTTATCAAGAGAACATCCCTGGTCATCCCTACTGCCTCTGATCTGGTGGACTCACTTGCTTAATTTGTAAATTATGTCTGAGTGTTGGAGAGTGCCCCTGGCTATCTGTAATTTTTTAAAACAAGAAAATGGTGCCGTCTGGTTTGCTTAATATAAGGAATTTGAAATGATTTATACTTTTACTTTGATACTTAAGTATACTTTTACTAAAGTAGTATTTTATTGGGTAATTTTCTATTAAGGTATCTTTACTTTTACTGAAGTATGACAACAGCGTGTTAATAGAGGTCCAACTATTTGTTCTTAACGCCACATATGGTGTTTGAGAGCTCTCGCTTTGTAGGCTACTTGCAGCACAATCATTGTACAATTTCTCCATCCAGGCCGTCACAGTTTTTCAACATGGCATCTTGTTGTCTGGTTCTAAATATGCCATCAGGGCAGTGAAGCCGACATCCTCTACCACTGACAATGGCTGCATATCAACTGCAATCATTTCTGTAATCAGCACTGTGATTTTCTCACTCCGTGCCTTATCGTACTGCTGCCAGCAACGGGTTGGGTCTCACGGTGACTCCCTTTTTATATGGTTAAGCATTGCACCTGTACTGCCACCGTAGCTCAATTCCACCCTGCAACGTGCATTTACTTCACCACCTTCTCATTTAACTTCTCGAAGTATTGCCATACAGGACTTTGCTGCTGTCACTTCCCTGTCTCAGTCTCTGCCATTTTTCCAACGGTTAACGACGATGACGTGCAGAGTGCTTTATATCCATGGCAAGTAATTTGAAAGATGCATATCTCCTCCTACTAACGTTACAGCAATGTTGCGTCAGGTATTTGTTAAATTTTCATTTTTCCCTTTATGATGATCCGGACCTGATAGTGGTGGTTTTGTGATAACTACACTGTGATTAAAATTTTTAAAAAAAGAAATACAATTAAAATCTGTTAGGGATTTTTTATTAAACGTTAACGATCCTAATGTCGTTTAAACGTTTAAACGTTCACACGCCATAAATACAAAGTATTTTGTGCCTACAGATTATAGAGTTAATCTTAAGAGCTTGAATCTGTACACTAAGTACAGAACTTCTAAATTCAGCTAGTATTTTTAGATTGTATTTCCTTATTTTGTATAGTCATATTATAATTAAGCAATAAGACCCAATGAGGTGTGGTATATGGCCAATATACCATGGCTAAGGGCTATTCTTATGCACGACGTAACGCGGAGTGCCTGGATACAGCCATTAGCCATGGTATATTGGCCATATACCACAAACCCCCGAGGTGCCGTATTGCTATTATAAACTGGTTACCAACATAATTAGAACAATAAAGATAATTGGTTTTGTCATACCTGTGGTATATGGTCTGATATCCCATGGCTTTCAGTCAATCAGCATTCAGGGCTCAAACCACCCAGTTCATAATATAACAATCTGCAATGGACACGCTAGAGGGGGAATGCTCTGATCAGTGGGTGCTTTCAGATCAGATGCCAATCACGTCACATAAACAACATAATGGTACACAGTTTTTTTGTACATTTCATGTTTGTGCATTCTGCTACTATGCATCACCTGATTTTGAAATCACTTCCCAACTGACCAACTCATCACCCTCATTAACTTTGTATTGGGTTGTCATCACCAGCGGTAAACTGTTACTAAAGGTTTGCTATAGGATTTTCTTAAAGATTGCAATGTGCTTACAAAGGCCTAGAAAAAGCATACATTGTCCACATCTTTTCTCTCCTATGCAATTCGAGCCCTTGATGTACTATTGCTTTCCTCAACCGTTCGTCAATCTCCTTTCCATGAAATACCAGTGTCCAGAAGTGAGTAAACTTTCTGGCACACAAGTAGTTTCAATTTTAAAGCCATTAAAATGTACAGCACATCTACAGTTGAAGTTGGAGGTTTACATACACTTAGGTTGGAGTCATTAAAACTCGTTTTTCAACCACTCCACAAATTTCTTGTTAACAAACTATAGTTTTGGTAAGTCGGTTAGGACATCTACTTTGTGCATGACCCAAGTAATTTTTCCAACAATTGTTTACAGACAGATTATTTAACTTATAATTCACTGTATCACAATTCCAGTGGGTCAGAAGTTTACATACACTAAGTTGACTGTGCCTTTAAACAGCTTGGAATATTCCAAAAAATGATGTCATGGCTTTAGAAGCTTCTGATAGGCTAATTGACATCATTTGAGTCAATTGGAGGTGTACCTGTGGATATATTTCAAGGACTACCTTCAAACTCAGAGCCTCTTTGCTTGACATCATGGGAAAATCAAAAGAAATCAGCCAAGACCTCAGAAAAAATATTGTAGACCTCCACAAGTCTGGTTCATCCTTGGGAGCAATTTCCAAACGCCTGAAGGTACCACGTTCATCTGTACAAACAATAGTACGCAAGTATAAACACCATGGAACCACGCAGCCGTCATACCGCTCAGGAAGGAGACACATTCTGTCTCCTAGAGATTAACGTACTTTGGTGCAAAAAGTGCAAATCAATCCCAGAACAACAGCAAAGGACCTTGTGAAGATGCTGGAGGAAAAAGGTACAAAAGTATCTATATCCACAGTAAAACGAGTACTATATCAACATAACCTGAAAGGTCGCTCAGCAAGGAAGAAGACACTGCTCCAAAACCGCCATAAAAAAGCCAGACTACGGTTTGCAACTGCACATGGGGACAAAGATCGTACTTTTTGGAGAAATGTCTTCTGGTCTGATGAAACAAAAATAGAACTGTTTGGCCATAATGACCATAGTTATGTTTGGAGGAAAAAGGGGGTACTTTGCAAGCCGAACAACACCATCCCTACCGTGAAGAACGGGGGTGGCAGCATCATGCTGTGGGGGTGCTTTGCTGCAGGAGGGACTGGTGCACTTCACAAAATAGATGGCATCATGAGGAAGGACAATTATGTGGATATATTGAAGCAACATCTCAAGACATCAGTCAGGAACTTAAAGCTTGGTCGCAAATGGGTCTTCCAAATGGACAATGACCCCCAGCATACTTCCAAAGTTGTGGCAAAATGGCTTAACGACAACAAGTCAAGGTATTGGACTGGCCATCACAAAGCCCTGACCTCAATCCTATAGAAAATGTGTGGGCAGAACTGAAAAAGCGTGTGCGAGCAAGGAGGCCTACAAACCTGACTCAGTTACACCAGCTCTGTCAGGAGGAATGGGCCAACATTCACCCAACTTATTGTGGGAAGCTTGTGGAAGGCTACCCGACACATTTGACCCAAGTTAAACAATTTAAAGGCAATGCTACCAAATACTAATTGAGTGTATGTAAACTTCTGACCCACTGGGAATGTGATGAAAGAAATAAAAGCTGAAATAAATAATTCTCTCTACTATTATTCTGACATTTCACATTCTTAAAATAAAGTGGTGATCCTAACTGACCTAAGACAGGGAATTACAAGGATTAAATGTCAGAAATTGTGAAAAACTGAGTTTAAATGAATTTGGCTAAGGTGTATGTAAACTTCCGACTCAACTGTATGTATTGTGTAGTTTTGTTAATTGGACTGATGGCGTATCATGGAATACATTTGATGAAGCAAGGAAACAGTCTACTGTCACACAGTGAGTTGCAAATAATACTGATACAGTACGTGTGAATAGAACCCTTAGTTGGTTAATACACTGCAGGGGGCCCAACTGATGACCAATGGAGGGCTTTTCCAGAGGCAAGCACGAAGCGGAAGTGGGGACAGACAGTTTCAGTTTGAAGTATTGATGGTGTTATGCATTTCCCCCAGGGTTAAATTGAGTTGCATATCTGACTCGTCTAGTAATTGACAACGGCCGCCAGTTTTCTCCATTTCATGTGCCAGACCTTGAGCAATGTGCACTCTTTGCCAGATGCAAAGTGACAGAATATCATTGTTTTCTAGAAAGAGGGAAGACATAGAAACTAACAAACCAAATGGTGGTGTTACATGAACACTGGACTTTCTAACTTTACACAATAGGGCATAAAATCCTTAACATTTTCGAAAATAGGCCTACCGAGTGGCGCAGCGGTCTAAGGCACTGCATCGCAGTACTAGAGGTGTCCCTAGAGACCCGGGTTTGATCCCGGGCTGTGTCGCAGCCGGCCTCGACCGGGAGACCCATGAGGCGACGCACAATTGGCCCAGCGTCGTCTGGGTTAGGGGATGGTTTGGCCAGCTGGGATGTCCTTGTCCCATCCCGCTCTAGCGACTCCTGTGGCGGGCTGACACGGTCGCCTGTTGTACGGTGTTTCCTCCGACACATTGGTGCGGCTGGCTTCCGGGTTAAGCGAGCAGTGTGTCAAGAAGCAGTGCGGCTTGGCAGGGTCGTGTTTCGGAGGACGCATGGATCTCGACCTTTGCCTGTCCCGAGTTCGTACGAGAGTTGCAACGATGGGATAAGACTAACTTGGATATCACGAAATTGGGGAGAAAAAAGGGGTAAAAAGCAAAAAAAAATTATAATAAATAAATGAAAATCTAAAATACATCTCGGACTGATATTCAGGTTCAGTACAAAGTAAATCTTAAAAATCTACAAAATTTCCATAAGTCCTTTATACGGCCTACATAAATTATTTACATAATTTAAAAGCAAATGTCATACTATAAAGGGTGGCAAAAAGATTGTCACAATCTGCAAAGCACTAGATTTAATGACCTGATGATATCACCCTTATATAGTATGACCTTGGCTTATTGATGATTTGTGAAGCATCTATGCAGGTCTTTTAAACTAAAGGGTTTATGAATGCTTCGTTAAAGTTACATTCTGGGATTTGCCCTGCCACTTGTTTTGGTATATAGTTATATATAAGATGGGACAAAGGGAATGTTACACCCTCTCAAATTCATAGACAGCTCTAGATGCAAGGACTGTCAGTCCATGACATCAACATGATAGTTTTAAACATATTTGAAACCTTATATTTTAAGTTATGATCGAGAAAGACAGTTGTGCTAAGGTCATGAGGAATTTATAAATGATCTTTTTCAAGAATCAATGGGTAAATATCAAGAATTGAAATTGGACAGATTCCTGGATCCCAAGCTGTGACCAAAAGCACTAAAACCTTCTAACCTTGACGCCTACAACAGGGTGAGGTCAATTCCAATTGAATGCAGTCAATTCAGTAAGTAACTGAAAAAATAACATCTATTTGCAATGACTTCTCAATAAACTGAAAAGGAGAATTGATGTGAGGGAAATGTTGCTGCTTATCAAATCAAATCAAATGTTATTTGTCACATGCGACGAATACAACAGGTGTAGACCTTACAGTGAAATGCTTACTTACAAGCCCTTAACCAACAATAAAGTTTTAAGAAAATAAGTGTTAAGTGAAAAATAGATAAGTAAAAAATAGCAGCAGTAAAACAGTAGCGAGGCTATATACAGGGGGTACCGGTACAGAGTCAATGTGCGGGGGTAAAGGTTAGTCGAGGTAATTGAGGTAATATGTACATGTAGGTAAAGTGACTATGCATAGATAATAAACAGAGAGTAGCAGCAGTGGGGGGACAATTCCGGGTAGCCATTTGATTAGCTGTTCAGGAGTCTTATGGCTTGGGGGTAGAAGCTGTTAAGAAGCCTTTTGGACCTAGACTTGGCGCTCCGGTATGGTAGCAGAGAAAACAGTCTATGACTAGGGTGGCTGGAGTCTGACAATTTTTAGGCCCTTCCTCTGACACCACCTGGTATAAAGGTCCTGGATGACAGGAAGCTTGGCCCCAGTGATGTACTGGGCCGTGCGCACTACCCTCTGTAATGCCTTGCGGTCGGAGGCCGAGCAGTTGCCATACCAGGCAGTGATGCAACCAGTCAGGATGCTCTCGATGGTGCAGTAGTATAACTTTTTGAGGATCTGAGAACCCATTCCAAATCTTTTCAGTCTCCTGAGGGGTTGAGACTGATAGTCAGTTGGTTGATGGATCCATAATCAGAATGCCTTGCTTTAAGTTTTTATCCAAGTTTTCTGTTGGACAGCCCAATGTGAATTTAGCAAAACCCATTGCATTCAACTCCCCATTCCCAATGTATCGCTTTCATTGAAAACTAAGACTTATGGTTTGTGCTATGGTTACCACTTGTCACGCTCGTCGAACAGAGATGAGGACCAAGGCGCAGCGTTGCAGGCAAACATACTCTTTAATAGAGACACGATCAAACACAACAAAACGAAAACGTGACAGTTCACGGTCTAACACAACAGACTAGAAACAAGATCCCACAAACTCTGTGGGGAAACAGGCTGCTAAAGTATGGTTCTCAATCAGAGACAACAAGCAACAGCTGAATCACGTTGCCTCTGATTGAGAACCACACTGGCCAACATAGACAAACAATACTAGAATGTGAAACCTAGAACAAAACACATATACTTTACACACCCTGGCTCAACATATTAGAGTCCCCAGAGCCAGGGCGTGACAGTACCCCCCCTAAAGGCGCGGACTCCGACCGCGCCCACCAAATACCACAGGGGAGGGACCGGGTGGGCACTCCGCTTAGGCGGCGGATCCGGCTCCGGGCCTGATCCCCGCTCCCTCTCCAACCCCCCAAAGTACCCCTGGTCCGGTCTGGCCCCGCTGGCCGGAGCTGGACTGCACACTGGTGGAGCGGATTGCTCTAGCTCCGGCGTGAAGCATCTGACCGGTGCCGGACCAGCCACCAGTGGAACAGGCACGGGCCGTGCCGGACTGACGACGCACACCACTGGCTTGGTGTGGGGAGCAGGAGCGGGCCGAGCCGGCCTGACGAAACGCACCACTGACTTGGTGCGGGGAGCAGGAGCGGGCCGGACCGGGCTGACGGGCGCACCACTGACTTGGTGCGGGGAGCAGGAGCG
Source organism: Coregonus clupeaformis (assembly GCF_020615455.1). NCBI lineage: Eukaryota > Metazoa > Chordata > Actinopteri > Salmoniformes > Salmonidae > Coregonus > Coregonus clupeaformis. The sequence goes on along the minus strand of NC_059199.1, from coordinate 19,279,787 downwards.
GGCCGGACCGGGCTGACGGCGCACCACTGACTTGGTGCGGGGAGCAGGAACGGGCCGAGCCGGGCTGACCAAACGCACCACTGACTTGGTGCGCGGGAGCAGGAGCGGGCCGGACCGGGCTGACGAAACGCACCACTGACTTGGTGCGGGGAGCAGGAACGGCCAAGCCGGGCTGACGAAACGCACCACTGACTTGGTGCGGGGAGCAGGAGCGGGCCGGACCGGGCTGACGGGCGCACCACTGACTTGGTGCGGGGAGCAGGAGCGGGCCGGACCGGGCTGACGAAGCGCACCACAGGCTTGGTGCGGGGAGCAGGAACAGGCCGGGCCGAGCTGGCGACGCGCACCATAGACTTGGTGCGAGTGGCAGGAACAGGCCGGACCGTACTGGGAACACACACCACTGGCCCTACGTGGGGATCAGGAACAGGCCGGACCGGACTGGCAACACACCCCAGTACCTCTCGCCGTGCCTCTACACCTTCCATCCCCTCTTCGACCAGTGGCCCCCGTAACCTGGCGGCCTCCTCTGCTAACCCGCTGGGCCGCTCTATCGCGGCCTCCTGCTGCCCCGACGTCGTGAGCCCCCCCCTAAAAATTTTCTGGGAGTCTCTCTTCCCCGTGGGCCAGGCCTCTATGGTTCTCGCCCAGCTCTCGCTCTTCTGCTTCCAATTCCCGCCATTCAGCTCCTCATTCGGCTTGACCCAGTCGAAGCTCTTCCTCCACTGTTCCCAAGTCCACCCTCTCTGCTCCTCACTAGGCTGCTTGGTCCAGTTCTGGTGGGATCTTCTGTCACGCTCGTCGAACAGAGATGAGGACCAAGGCGCAGCGTTGCAGGCAAACATACTCTTTAATAGAGACACGATCAAACACAACAAAACGAAAACGTGACAGTTCACGGTCTAACACAACAGACTAGAAACAAGATCCCACAAACTCTGTGGGGAAACGTATGGTTCTCAATCAGAGACAACAAGCAACAGCTGAATCACGTTGCCTCTGATTGAGAACCACACTGGCCAACATAGACAAACAATACTAGAATGTGAAACCTAGAACAAAACACATGTACTTTACACACCCTGGCTCAAAATATTAGAGTCCCCAGAGCCAGGGCGTGACACCACTGGTTTGGAAATAGATTAGTTATGAAAAGCCCAGTTTATAAGATCAACCATAGCACTCCCAGGTTCTTACATTTTAGTCATTTAGCAGACACTCTTATCCAGAGCGACTTACAGTTTAGTGAGTGCATACATTTTTCATACTGGCCCCCTGTGGGAAACGAACCCACAACCCTGGCGTTGCAAGCGCCATGCTCTACCAACTGAGCTACAGGGGACCTCACACTCTCTGTGGCACCCAATGTTCTCATTAGCACCCTGTTGGTGTTACAGATCTTGCCAAACCTCATGATCACAGCACAAGTCGCCTCGCCTGAGCCTGTCTCATCGCCATGGCGATGGCAGAATGCCAATCACCAACTGAAGGCTCAGTTCTGTCTTTGAGTTTTCACCATGTGCCCCCCTCCTTCTGCTCTCCCTGTCTATTTTATGCTTATGGCAGCACTGTGTGAGACAGTATGGGGACAACACACTGTCATGCTATTGCTTTAGGGAATCCTCACCCCATGTGCGCTATTACTACCGGATGTCCGTGTTACTGCATGTCTAAGGTCATGACCTTGTGCTACAAGAAAGGATGTCTTAATCATTCTTCACTAGATATTTGTCTAGTTACTGGGCTAAGAAGGCCTACAATCCTAACTCTGATAAATGCTTGAGGGGATTTATGCTCTTATGCAAATGTTGTCTAAAAGGACAAAGTTCAGTAGCACTTTACATAAGGAAAACAGGCGCAATCATATCAGCGGGAAGTATAGTTCCCAAAGCTTCTGGCATGTGCAGATCACATTCTGAGCATGTGTGAATCATGTTCTTTGCATGTGTATATTATGCATTTACATTTACGTCATTTAGCAGACGCTCTTATCCAGAGCGACTTACAAATTGGTGCATTCACCTTATAGCCAGTGGGATAACCACTTTACAATATATATATTTTTTTTTGGGGGGGGGGGGTTGAAGGATTACTTTATCTTATCTCAGGTATTCCTTAAAGAGGAAGAACATGATAGGGCGGCGCACAATTGGCCCAGCGTCGTCCGGGTTTGGCCGGTGTAGGCCATCATTGTAAATAAGAATTTGTTCTTAACTGACTTGCCTAAAATATTCTCCACTACGCGTAGAGAACAGGCTAATCAGGAGAATGGTGCTTGTTTAATTAAGTTAGATCAAAGCTGAATCAATGTCTGCAAGATCACATAATGATAGTATTCTACATAACAGAACCGAATATAATAGAATAGTTTAGTTACTGTAAGACAAAAACACCACCACATTTTTTACTAATGTGGCCAAAACACAACAGCGTGCCACTAGGCAAAATACAAAGAGGCTATGCTACAGTTTGTTGACACCATCTGCTGTAAAAATTGTTCATTGTACATTATTCAAAACAACACTGTATATAACAAGAAGATCTAAATGCATATCCCCATGAAACTGATTGAGATCAAATGGCTGGTATGCAGATGCCACATGGAAACTCAACTATGCTATTATATTCGGATCAGCAGCCAAGTGTCATGATCCTATGGTCATGATGATCTGCATTATGTGCAAGGAATGGGGACCAGTGCCAATTTTGTGTTTCCTAATTTATTAAATCCTATGATGGTGCCATGTTGAAAGTCTGAGCTCTTCAGTAATGCCATTCTACTGCCAATGTTTGTCTATGGAGATTGCATGGCTGTGTGCTCAATTTTATACACCTGTCAGCAATGGGTGTGGCTGAAATATCCGAATCCACTAATTTGAAGGCGTGTCCACATACTTTTGTATATTGCCATAATGACTTACACAAAATCTAACACACATCTACAGTTCTATATCACCTTTACCAATTAAATCTTTAAATAACACAAGCGTTAAGTACTCTCAGTCCCATAGATATATTTAGAAAATCATGTTATAATAATATCAATTTGTAACTCAATAGCTTAGAGGCTTGGACTATAAAATATAATTTATTTCCACTGTAACATCCAAATACAACTACAGTATATCATATCACTAATACGTACAGCTACAGTATACAGTGCATTCAGAAAGTATTCACACCCATTTACTTTTTCCACATTTTGTTGTGTTACAGCCGGAATTTAAAATGAATTAAATTGAGATTTATTTTGTCACTGTTGAATTATGTTTTTCAAAATCTTTACAAATTAATAAAAAATGAAAAGCTGAAATATCTTGAGTAAATAAGTATTCAACCCCTCTGTTATGGCAAGCATAAATAAGTTCAGAAGTAAAATATGCTTAACAAGTCACATAAGTTGCATGGACTCACTCTGTGTGCCTACAATATTTTATGTTTGGGGAAAATCCAATACAACACATTACTGAGTACCACTCTCCATATTATGGGTATGCTTGTAATCATTAAGAACTGGGGAGTTTTTTAGTATAAAAAATAAATGGAAGGGTGCTAAGCACAGGCAAAATCCCAGACACTGGGAGATGAATTCCCCTTTCAGCAGGACAATAACCTAAAACACCAAAGGCCAAATCTACACTGGAGTTGCTTACCATGAAGACAGTGAATTTGTGTGGCTGAGTTACAGTTTTGACTTAAATCTACTTCAAAAGCTATGGCAAGACCTGAAAATGGTTGTCTAGCAATGATCAACAACCAATTTGACAGAGCTTGAAGAATTTTGAAAATAATAATGGGCAAATGTTGCACAATCCAGGTGTGGAAAGCTCTGAGACGTACCCAGAAAGACTTACAGCTGTAAAGCCTGCCAAAGGTGCTTAAAAAAGTATTGACTCAGGGGTGTGAATACTTATGTAAATGAGATATTTCTGTATTTCATTTTCAAAAAAATAGCAAACATTTCCAAAAACATGTTTTCCATTATGGGGTAGATGGGTGAGATTAAAAAAAAATATATTTAATCAATTTCGAATGTAAGACAACAAAATGTGGAATAAGTCAAGGGGTATGAATACTTTCTGAAGTATTCTTGCTACACTTGCACACACTGTATATATATTTTCTGTTGTATTTTTTGACTTAATTTTTTTTACCCCATATGTAACTCTGTGTTGTTGTTTTTAATCGCACTGCTTTGCTTTATCTTGGCCAGGTCGCAGTTGTAAATAAACTTTTTCTCAACTGGCTTACCTGGTTAAATAAAGGTTAAATAAATAAAATAAATAAAAAAATTAAATAAATAACAGCTCAGAGTCAAACACATGTTGGTCTGTAGCCAAGAGGGCAGTGGTGGAGGCATGAAATCTGCCATGAGCAATGATTGAGATATGGAGATGAGAACAGAGACAAGCATGGTTGATCGATTCATCTGTCTACCACCTTTTTGGACTTGTTGTTCTGTTATTTTCTCCAGTCATCTCAAGGTCAACCCGAATCTCCTCTTTGCTCTGGCACTCCCTGTTGGATTCTTATTAGGTTTATTTCACTCACTAGTAGCAGCCAGAAGCCAAAATACATCACTATAGACAAAACACACCAATTTTCAAGACCTCCTTACATTTTGAAAGCTTTGTTATTAGATTCTCACTTGGGCATGAACATATCAAGCACCTAACCATCCTTGAAAGCTCCAGTATGTGAATCGTAGAGTCTCTTGGATGTGCGATTCCCAGTATTGTGTCGTGTGACTGATGAAATATCCTTTATGTACTTAAAGTAAATCCTCATTTATTTAAAGCTTTACAGTAAAAGCTTTCTGGGATCATATCTCAAAAACTAATTTCCATCTCGTGTCACAAAGTAACCTAAATCCATCCGGATAATCTCAACAACTGTATCAAATTGCTATGGAATATATTCCCTTTGCCCTCCAGTATCATTGAAGATAGCATTCTATGCTCTGTGAAGTCAATAGATTCCTATAGATATACATGTATCACAAGGAAGATACCAGTCATTATTTGTGAATAAACAACAAATATTTTACACCATAATTTAACCCGAGGGAGTATTTCAAGATTATTAGAATTTCTTAATGAAAGAGTCTGAAAGACAGATGGAGTAAGAAACTGCTACTCCTATTACAATGGGGCTTGTAATCATCATACGGAAGGTATTTATAAAAGTCTACTAATAATTTCTAATAATCATACTTTGAGGACTGAGATCTAACATCTTTTGGATATCTGCATTTTTATATTTATTTAAACCCATTTCAAAACAGACCTTCCTTTGACATTGTCAAATGAAATATGGTTTGTAGAGATTCCGTATATTTCCAGGTATTGTTTGTCAAACTGGGACACAATTTGTCCAGCTTAACCTAGAATGACACTGGCATTTTTATTAATCCCACAGAGGAATACTGTGTGGCAGCTTGGGTGGTGCAGGCCAATGCCATCTCAACAGAAGAACACTTTTGAAGTCTGAAAATATCTGAGAATCTTTGATTTGTAGTGTAATGTCACTAGAGGAATGTGAAGAAAAAAACTGCTTTATTTTGTTTTATAAAAATAGAAAATATGCAATATTTTTTTCTGAAGAATAAATGGTGACTGTGTTGGGTAATTTGTGTGAAAATAAATTCATGAAATGTTGTGTTTTCATCAGACATTGTACAAAGAAAACAGTCTCCATGTTCCATTTCCCTTTTTTTATTACTAGGTTTTATTTTTGACGCTGGTACCTACATTTTCCATGTAATTACTACAGTGTGCATTTCTAGGATATACAATGCCTTCAGAAAGTATTAATATCCCTTCACTTTTTACACAAACTCCCCAGTCCTTGCCGATGACAAGCATACATACCCATAACATGATGCAGCCACCACCATGCTTGAAAATATGAAGAGTGGTATAGAACTATTGTGTTGGATTTGCCCCAAACATAACACTTTGTATTTAGAACATAAAGTTAATTTCTTTGCCATTTAAAAAAAGTTTTACTTTAGTGCCATATTGTAAACAGGAAGCATGTTTTGGAATATTTGAATTCTGTACAGGCTTCCTTCTTTTCACTCTGTCATTTAGGTCAGTATTGTGGAGTAACTACAATGTTGTTGATCCATCCTCAGTTTTACTCCTATCACTGCCATTCAACTCTGTAACTGTTTTAAAGTCACCATTGGCCTCATGGTGAAATCCTTAAGCGGTTTCCTTCCTCTCCGGCAACTGAGTTAGGAAGGACACCTGTATCTTTGTAGTGACTGGGTGTATTGATACACCATTCAAAGTGTAATTAATAGCTTCACCATGCTCAAAGGGATATTCAATGCCTGCCTCTTTTTTCTTTTTACCCATCTACCAATAGGTGCCCATCTTTACAAGGCATTGGAAAACCTCTCTGGTCCTTGTGGTTGAATCTGTGTTTGAAATTCACTGCTTGACTGAGGGACCTTACAGATAATTGTATGTGTGGGTTACAGAGATAAGGTAGTCGTTCAAAAATCATGTTAAGCACCATTATTGCACAAAGAGTGAATCCATTTAACTTATTATGTGACTTCTTATGCAAATTTTTACTCCTGAACTTACACTATACATACAAAAGTATGTGGACACCCCTTCAAATTTGTGGATTTGGCTATTTCTGCCACACCGTTGCTGACAGGTGTATACAATCGAGTACACAGCCATGCAATCTCCATAGACAAATATTGGCAGTAGAGTGGCCCGTACTGAAGAGCTCAGTGACTTTCAACGTGGCACCGTCATAGGATGTCACCTTTCCAACAAGTCAGTTCTTCACATTTCTGCCCTGCTTTAGCTGCCCTGGTCAACTGTAAGTGATGTTATTGTGAATTGGAAATGTCTAGGAGCAACAACGGCTCAGCCGCGAAGTGGTAGGCCACACAAGCTCACAGAACGGGACCGCCGAGTGCTGAAGCGCGTAGGGCGTAACAATCATCTGTCCTCGGTTGCAACACTCACTACCGAGTTCCAAACTTCCTCTGGAAGCAACATCAGCACAAGAACTGTTCGTCGGGAGTTTCATGAAATGGGTTTCCATGGCCGAGCAGCCGCACACAAGCCTAATATCACCATGCGCAATGTCAAGCTTCGGCTGGAGTGTGTTGGAGTATTGTTGTAATTTCAAACCTTGCATTTTGTGGTTTGAGGATTTGTTTTTACTTGCACCATTGCATGTCCAGCAAATCACCTGTAGAGGAAGTTCTGGGAGCTCTGACTGCATTTTCACAATAATTTATTGGTTGTACTCATGAAGTGTATCATAACTCAAAAACTAGTTACAATTCCACTCTGGAAATTGTGTATGCAATCGAGTACAGCATGTAAAGCAATATAACTGAGTACAATTTAAAGAGGTATTATGAAATATACATTTTGGATTGACCCATCGCTTCGTAGGCTGTGTGTGTGAGCATGTGCGTGTGTGTAGAGGGTTGGTGGCTGGGGATGGAGGGGGGCTTATCCCATAAAAGGTCAAGTCTATCCGTTACCTGGTAACGTCACAGAGCCAACTTTTTATTGTTACGTTTGTGTATTGTTGTATTGTACAATACTTGTGATCTGAGATTCTAACCGCTAGATTCAAATGGTGAAATTCATTTGAAAGATAGAGAGGCAGAGGAAATGGTGATGAAGCTCTGACAGGAAAGAGAGATAAAGAAAAATAGGGAAATAGATGAACAGACTCACCTTGGGCTGCACTTCCACCTCCACCACTTGATTCTTGTTCATGCAGCCTTTCACGAAGCCCTCCACGTTGCTGTTGAACTTCATAAAGATCACATAGGTGGCATAGGCTGAGAGTAGCACAATACTTTCCCAGTAGGAGATGTAGTTATCCAGGAAGAAACAGATGAGCATGATCAGGTCCATGATGTAGAAGGAAACGTCACGGAAGAGGGGCCACCAGGTCAGATTGAGGATCTCCCTGGAGAAGATGGCGCACATTCCAATGACAAAGAGAATGTTGAACACAGCTGAGCCCACAATAGTCCCGATGCCCACATTGCTGTGGGAGATGAATATACCGATGACTGAAGTGAAGAGCTCCGGCGCCGACCCACCTGCCGCCATGAAGGTGGCCCCCGCCACATCATCAGAGATGGCCAGCTTCTCTGTGATGACTGTCAGAGCGGGCACGAAAAACTCATCACACACAATGGCTAAAGAGATGAACATGTACAGCATCCCAAACATGTGGAGCACCACAGCGCCCTGGCGCCTCTCCTCCAGGGTGAACAGGTCCGTGGGGTAGTCCCCCTGGCTCTCGTTGCCGTCTGCCGAAGACCTCATGGCCACGGGAATGTCGGCTGAGACATTGGGGTCCCTTTGGTGCTGGGTGGAAAGTAGAGTCCTGTGTGGAGTCGGGCCAGACTGAAGGATGGCCTCCTGAGGCATGAGCGGCTCTGAGTAGGTCCCTGAGCTCAAGGTCAAGGCACTGAAGGAAAAGGAGATAGCGCTTATGGCTACCAGGCTGAATACAAAACCCAGGATTCGTATGGGCCTCATCTTTCTGCACAGGTTCTGGTGGCGGTGCCTATTACATGTTGCACCCAGAAAGGGCCTTTGCACCACCATATCCAAGCAGGTCTGGTCCAAACTCATCACTGTGGTGTGTGTGTGTGCGTGTGTCTTCACTCTCAATGGTTGGGTAGAAAGAGGGTGGACTGTTTTTCAACAGACACAATGCATGGTCCTGCCTTAGGCTTCAAACAACATGAGAGGATTCCAGAAGTCCAGGGTCTGGCTTGCCAAACGATGTCTTCATATTAGCCTCTAAAAACAAGATTTCGATAGAAATGAAAGAGAAAAAGAAAAGGAGGAAGGGTCAACATGTAGAACTCACACACACCAATAAAACTATTAGCTGTCACATGCCTACCTCAATTCTGTAGTGAATTTAACACCACAATGTCAATGTAGTCCTGACCAGGGGTTATCCCATGTTTTTATTTGTTATTTGTTTCATTGTGGTATTTAGGCCTATGCTATGATACATGTATACTGGCGATACATGGGTTCAGAGGCAGGGGAATTGAGGGAATAGCTATATCCTGCTTTATATTTTCAGAAATAAGCATATAACATTGAAAAAAATATACAAATGTTTGAATTCATAATATACTAATTGCTTGTCACATGCATTGTAAACTACACCCAGATATAGGCTAATAATAACATGGAATTTAATAGGGACATGAATCTATGTAGCTACCATACTCTGTAATTATTTACAATGAGGCCTACTTGGACAGAGAGGATCCAATATATAATATTCATTTAAAAAAGGAACCCTACTAATGGCATGGTATCCAGGTGAAATGTATGCAAATAGCGGAATTCTACAAAATTATAGGCCTACTCGCAATGTGATGCACCAAATGCCCTTGAAATAAATCGAAATTCAGTGATACCTTTATAAAGGTTATCGTTACAGACTAGCCTACTATACGATTAAATTGCGGCGTTGAAAGCAGATCATCTGTGTTATGTATTAAGGTTGTACCATTTGCACCTCCATACTTACCGTAGTTGTGATGTAGAGCATTATGTGTAATATGTGTGTTAATATAATAATAATAACAATATGCCATTTAGCAGACGCTTGCAGATGCGTGCATACATTTTTGTGTATGGGTGGTCCCGGGGATCGAACCCACTACCTTGG